>NC_135232.1:391534304-391843646 GCF_051348905.1 Ranitomeya variabilis
CACAAATTTGGACACACCCCAATACCCCTTGGAAGAGACGTGTAGGAGGGCCTCATAAAACAATTTTCACAGTATTAGGAAGTGGGTCTCTCATACTGTTTGCCTATGCAGTGAATGCAAGGGCTGACAAAAATTTTGAGCCACTCCAACGCCCCTTTGAGAAGATGTAGAGAGGGGCCTCAGGAAAAATGATAATTACTTACGGGTAATTTGATTTTCCAGAACCATGACAGCACCGCACATGAGAGATGGCATCCGCCCCCAGGAACAGGAAACCTGCAGCAGAGATAAAAGAATGGGGCGGCCACTCTCTCCTCAGTTTGTTTCAGAGTATGGAAGATGACCGCTTTGTTAGTACACATTCATGTATCATATTTACATTGTATAGCTGTATATCAGCTCTTATCTATATGTATATATATATTATCTATTTATTTATTTATATACATTATTTATTTATTTTATTTTTTTATTTATTTATTTTTTTTTTGTGAATCACACAACCATCACCAAGATAGGGCGGGAATTAATGCGGTGCTGTCATGGTTCTGGAAAATCAAATTACCCATAAGTAATTATCATTTTTTCCCTTCACCATGACAGCACCGCACATGAGAGGAGAAAATAGAAGACTCCTTAGGGTGGGACAACAGCAGATAACACCTTTCTCCCGAAAGACAAGTTTGATAGACCTAAGTCTAGCCTATAATGTCGGAAGAAGGTAGAGGGTGAGGACCATACTGCCGCCCTACAAATCTGTTCCACCGAGGCGTTTGCCCTTTCCGCCCAGGATGTGGCAATAGCACGCGTGGAGTGGGCCGTAACACCCTGTGGGGGGATTTGGCCAGAAGAGGAATACGAAAGTGAAATAGCCGTATGCAACCACCGTGCAATAGTTGCCTTTGAGGCCTTTTTTCCCCTGTTTGTCCCCTGGAAGGTGACAAAAAGGGCTGATGACTGATGCCAAGATTTTGTGGCTTCTATGTATTGAAGCAGGCAGCGTCTGACATCAAGACAATGGAAGGTTTGCTCTCCCTGGGATTTTGGTTGAGGACAAAATGAGGGTAAGATAATTTCCTGGTCCCTATGAAATTTAGAATTGACCTTTGGTAGGAAGGCCGGGTCAGTTTTGATAATTACCCTGTCATCCTGGAAGGTAGTGTAAGGGGGGTTTACTGAAATAGCCTGCAGCTCGCAAGTACGGCGGGCTGAGGTTAGAGAAACCAGGAGGACAGTTTTGAGTGTCAAAGATTTTATTGAAATAGAATCAAGAGGCTCAAAGGGGGAAACAGTTAGAGCATTTAAAACTAAATTTAGATCCCAGGGAGCCACCTTGGGAGATAATTTTGAGGGTCTAGATGTAAAGGAGGCTCGGATGAACCTATAGACCCAAGGGTGGTCAGCAAGTTTGTGATCAAACAGTGCACCCAGGGCAGAGACATGCACCTTCAGGGTGCTAGTAGATAGCCCTCTCTCCAACCCTTTTTGGAGAAATTCTAAAATTTCTTTTACCGGGACTTCTTGGCTTGTCTGGGACAACTGTCGCCCCGAGCATTCCAAGAATTTTTGCCAAATTTTTTGATATTTTTCTGAGGTGACTTTTTTCCTGCTAGCGAGCAATGTGGTCACTAAAGGGTTCGAGAATCCTTTTGCCAGTAGAAGTCCCCTCTCAAGTTCCAGGTGGTGAGATGTAACCTGTGTACTTGAGGGTGTTGAACTGGTCCCTGGTGTAGGGATGTATCTGGAAGGATCCACGGGTCCGAGATAGACATGCGTCTGAGCCATGTGAACCATGCTCTTCTCGGCCAAAAGGGAGCTATGAGTATTACTCGTGCCTTGTCTTCCCGAATTTTCCTGAGGACTGTCGGGATTAACGGTATTGGGGGAAATGCATATGCTAGATGGAAGTTCCACTGGTATAGAAACGCGTCCACCCCTTCCGGTTGTTCTCTTGGGTTTAGAGAATAGAACTTCTTCACTTTCCGATTTTGTTTTGTGGCGAATAAGTCTATTTCTGGAACGCCCCAGTTGGCACATATTTCCCCAAAGACTTCCTGGCTCAGGGCCCATTCCCCTTGATGTAACGGGTGACGGCTTAGGAAGTCAGCAACTTGATTCTCTGATCCTCTTAAGTATGTTCCGGTTAGAGAGAGAAGGTTGCTTTTGGCCCACAAGAAAAGTTCTTTGGCTTCTGCCATCAGGGATGGTGATCTTGTACCCCCTTGGCGATTTATATAAGCTATTGTTGTGTTGTTGTCGGATAACACCACCACATGCCTTCCTTGTATTCTTTCTCCCATTTGAAGAAACGCTTGCCTCACCGCTGACAGTTCTTTTAGATTGGAAGATGCTGTTGTCATTGAGGGCTCCCATTGACCTTGTAGGACAAGCATTCCGTAGAGAGATAGACCGTTGCAGCTGAAAAAGTTGTACCTTCTGTTGGATAGACTGTATTTTCCTCTGTGGGAGGATACACTCCTGTTTGATGGAATCTAGTAGGATCCTGAGGAATTCTTGAGACTGTGTTGGGACAAGTCTTGATTTCTTCAGATTTATCATCCATCCTAATTTCGTTAACACGTCTAGAACTGTTGTGACTGCTTTCTCGCAATCTTCTTTGCTGTTTGCTATCACCAAGAAATCGTCCAAATAAGGCACCAGTAATATGTCTTCTTTTCTGATAAAGGACGCCACTTCGGAAATAATTTTGGTAAATACACGGGGTGCTATGGCTACCCCAAATGGAAGACATTGATACTGTAGGTGGGTAGGAGTTTTTCCGAGGTTTACTAGCAGGCTGAGATATTGCTGATGTTGGATTGCGATTGGCACATGGTAGTAAGCGTCTGTAAGATCGATTACTGCCATATAACAGTTTGGGCTGAGCACTTATATCGCCGTCCTCAAAGTCTCCATCTTGAATTTCTCTATTTGAATGTAACGATTTAAGGCCCTCAAGTTGAATATCACTCTCAACGAGCCGTCTGGTTTTGGCGTTAGGAACAGGGTGCTGTAGAACCCCTTCCCTATTTCCTGATGAGGAACCTTTACTAATACCTCTTTTTGTATGAGGAGATGAACTTCTCTTTCCAGCGTGGCCTGATTTTTTTCTGCCACTTGGGTCATCGTCACACGATTTGGTGGGAGGTTGGAGAATTTGAGTTTCAGACCTTCTGATAATAGGTTGGTTATCCACTGGAAAGCTGGCAGTGCCGCCCAGTGGTGGACAAACCATCGGAGTCTTCCCCCCACTGGAATTCTGGCGTCATTGGTGTTTGGGATCAGACTTAGGGGGAGGCTTGTTGAAAAGGAATCCCTTTTCTTTTCGATCTCTCCAGGGTCTTCCCCGGCCAGACCTGTCATCTGAACGGCCGCGGGTCCCCCTGTATCCAGATCCCCGAAAGGACGAACGGGAAGTCTCCCATCTGCGTCTAGGAAAGGAAGGAGGTGGAAATCGTTTATTTTTGTCAGATGCTTTTTCAAGAATCTCGTCCAGAGCTTTACCGAAAAGATATTGCCCTTCACAGGGTACTCCACAGAGTTTGACTTTTGACTGGAAGTCAGCCGCCCAATTCTTCAGCCATAATGCTCTACGCCCAGAGTTGGATAATGCACAAGCACGTGCGGCCCCTCTGACAGAATCAATTGATGCATCTGCCAGGAATTTTGCGGCACCTTGCAGGGAGGGCAATGCCTCTAGTAGTCTTTCTCGTGGGCACTTATTTTTGATTTGGTCACTTAATTCATCCAGCCACTTGACCATAGCACGTGCCGTGCAAGTGGCCGCAAACCCGGGTTTAAATGACCATGTTGATGCCTCCCAAGCTGATTTTAGAAAGGTATCTGCCTTCTTGTCAAGGGGGTCTTTTAGGGCACCCATATCCTCAAAAGGCAATGCTACCCCTTTAGAGGTGCTGGCTATGGCGGCGTCTAATTTAGGAGCCTTTTCCCATTTTTCACATACCGCTTCATCAAAGGGGTACTTGCGTTTTAAGGCTTGAGGAATGGAGATCTTCTTATTGGGCTTTTCCCATTCTTTCTTAATTAGATTAAGTATATTATCATGGAAGGGAAAGACCTTTCGCTTCTTCCCCTCCAAGTTACAGAACATGCTATCCTGAACTGACCGCGGCTCCTTTGGGGTTTCCACCCCCAGAGTTGCTCTGACTAGTTTGAGCAATTTTCCAACATCCTCTGACTGGAAATATGGGTGGCCATACTCCTCATCCGAGAAGTCTAAAGGTACCTTCACACGAAACGACATCGCTAGCGATCCGTGACGTTGCAGCGTCCTGGCTAGCGATATCGTTTCGTTTGACACGCAGCAGCGATCAGGATCCTGCTGTGATGTCGCTGGTCGCTGAATAAAGTCCAGAACTTTATTTGGTCGTCCGATCGCTGTGTATCGTTGTGTTTGAAAGCAAAAGCAACGATACCAGCGATGTTTTACACTGGTAACCAGGGTAAACATCGGGTTACCAAGCGCAGGGCCGCGCTTAGTAACCCGATGTTTACCCTGGTTACCAGCGTAAAAGTAAAAAAAACAAACAGCACATACTTACATGCGTCCCCCAGTGTCTGCTTCCTGACACTTACTGAGCGCCGGCCCTAAAGTGAAAGTGAAAGCACAGCGGTGACGTCACCGCTGTGCTGTTAGGGCCGGAGCTCAGTCAGTGTCAGGAAGCAGACGCTGGGGGACGCATGTACAGGTCCTTCTCAAAAAATTAGCATATAGTGTTAAATTTCATTATTTACCATAATGTAATGATTACAATTAAACTTTCATATATTATAGATTCATTATCCACCAACTGAAATTTGTCAGGTCTTTTATTGTTTTAATACTGATGATTTTGGCATACAACTCCTGATAACCCAAAAAACCTGTCTCAATAAATTAGCATATCAAGAAAAGGTTCTCTAAACGACCTATTACCCTAATCTTCTGAATCAACTAATTAACTCTAAACACATGCAAAAGATACCTGAGGCTTTTAAAAACTCCCTGCCTGGTTCATTACTCAAAACCCCCATCATGGGTAAGACTAGCGACCTGACAGATGTCAAGAAGGCCATCATTGACACCCTCAAGCAAGAGGGTAAGACCCAGAAAGAAATTTCTCAACAAATAGGCTGTTCCCAGAGTGCTGTATCAAGGCACCTCAATGGTAAGTCTGTTGGAAGGAAACAATGTGGCAGAAAATGCTGTACAACGAGAAGAGGTGACCGGACCCTGAGGAAGATTGTGGAGAAGGACCGATTCCAGACCTTGGGGAACCTGAGGAAGCAGTGGACTGAGTCTGGTGTGGAGGAAATGGGCTACAGGTGCCGCATTCCCCAGGTAAAGCCACTTTTGAACCATAAACAGCGGCAGAAGCGCCTGACCTGGGCTACAGAGAAGCAGCACTGGACTGTTGCTAAGTGGTCCCAAGTACTTTTTTCTGATGAAAGCAAATTTTGCATGTCATTCGGAAATCAAGGTGCCAGAGTCTGGAGGAAGACTGGGGAGAAGGAAATGCCAAAATGCCTGAAGTCCAGTGTCAAGTACCCACAGTCAGTGATGGTGTGGGGTGCCATGTCAGCTGCTGGTGTTGGTCCACTGTGTTTCATCAAGGGCAGGGTCAATGCAGCTAGCTATCAGGAGATTTTGGAGCACTTCATGCTTCCATCGGCTGAAATGCTTTAAGGAGATGAAGATTTCATTTTTCAGCACGACCTGGCACCTGCTCACAGTGCCAAAACCACTGGTAAATGGTTTACTGACCATGGTATTACTGTGCTCAATTGGCCTGCCAACTCTCCTGACCTGAACCCCATAGAGAATCTGTGGGATATTGTGAAGAGAAAGTTGAGAGACGCAAGACCCAACACTCTGGATGAGCTTAAGGCCGCTATTGAAGCATCCTGGGCCTCCATAACATCTCTTCAGTGTCACAGGCTGATTGCCTCCATGCCACGCCGCATTGAAGCAGTCATTTCTGCCAAAGGATTCCCGACCAAGTATTGAGTGCATAACTGAACATTATTATTTGATGGTTTTTTTGTTTGTTATTAAAAAACACTTTTATTTGATTGGACGGGTGAAATATGCTAATTTATTGAGACAGGTTTTTTTGGTTATCAGGAGTTGTATGCCAAAATCATCAGTATTAAAACAATAAAAGACCTGACAAATTTCAGTTGGTGGATAATGAATCTATAATATATGAAAGTTTAATTGTAATCATTACATTATGGTAAATAATGAAATTTAACACTATATGCTAATTTTTTGAGAAGGACCTGTAAGTATGTGCTGTTTGTTTTTTTTACTTTTACGCTGGTAACCAGGGTAAACATCGGGTTACTAAGCGCGGCCCTGCGCTTAGCAACCCGATGTTTACCCTGGTTACCCGGGGACCTCGGCATCGTTGGTCGCTGGAGAGCGGTCTGTGTGACAGCTCTCCAGCGATCAAACAGCGACGCTGCAGCGATCGGCATCGTTGTCGCTATCGCTGCAGCGTCGCTTCGTGTGAAGGTACCTTAAGTCTGAGGCATCAGAGGAGGTTAACACTCCCGGCTCATCCCCTGAATCTATGTCCGACCCCTGTTCACTTGCTGGGGGAGGGGGGGTTTTCTTTAGCCATCTGATGTTTCAGCTGCTCTTTGACTGTGGATTTAACTTCTTCCCCTTTATTGTCCTAATGTTCTGTAATAAGGAAGGTGATTCTTTTGCGACTATTTTATCTATACAGGCCCGGCAGATTCTTTTGGTATATAGTTTAGGGAGTGTCACCTTACATAGTGGACAAGCCCTATTCTTTTGTTTGGAGGTTGCTTTCCTTCCCTAAAAAGACACAGTATATAGTGTATCAGTGTGTGTGATCTTGCCTTACAAAGGCACTCACCCCTCCAGGACCCCGGATACCGCGGTAGCTTGCGCCTCCTCAGACATTCTGGGTGCAGGCATCTCCGGATCCATCGCTGGTTTGGTCATTGTAGCAGGCAAACTGCGTGCTGTAGAGGACCAGCGGCTAATCAGTTGCTCCCAGTATTTTGAAGGAGCGGTGTGCGCGCCTCTGGAGCAGCTTCCGCCCGGAAGTGTCCAGCACACCGGCTCCTTCGGGGTGTGACGTCACTTCCGGCGTGACCGGAAGTCGTCATCCTTCACTTCGGCGGCCGGCGTCAGTGAAGGACACGCCCCCTGCCCCGGACCTGCCTCCTGCCCAGAGCGGTCGCCGGGGAGTCCAGCGAGGGGAAAAAGGTGCGGTACAGCAGCTCCTTCACCCGGACAGCACCGCACGCAGTGCCGCCGAGCATGGCTGGTCCCCCCCGCGGACCTCGGCCTCCGGACCGGAATCATCAGAGGGTATCCCTCCGGAGGTATGAGCTCTGCCACAGGCATCCACCTGCAGGAACAGGAAACCAATCTGAGGAGAGAGTGGCCGCCCCATTCTTTTATCTCTGCTGCAGGTTTCCTGTTCCTGGGGGCGGATGCCATCTCTCATGTGCGGTGCTGTCATGGTGAAGGGAAAAAAAGGTTCCCAGTATGAACAAGTGGGTCTCCCATAGTGTTTGCCTATGCAGTGAATGCAAGAGCTGCCAAAAATTGGAGCCACTCCAATGCCCCTGTGAAGAGACGTAGAGGAGGGCCTCCTAAAAAAAGCTTCCCATTATAAAGGAGTGGGTCTCCTATACTTGTAATGCCCGTTCAGTAAATGTATGGGCTGACAAACATTTCCCCCTTAAAGGTATACATTAGAGTTGAGCGACTTTAACTTTTTTCGGATCGAGTCGGGTTTCGCGACAAAAAAGGGTGAAATCGGCTGATTATTGCGTAAAGTCGGGGGGCGACTGAAACACGAAACCCAATGCAAGTCAATGGGGAATTAAAGTCGGCAGTGAGTGGAGGACAGGAAAACACCTACAGTGCCCATTTTAATGCCAAAAACATCAATTCTTATTACTGAAGGTTGTCAATCTTAATTTACTTTATAATAATAGTTAGGCATTGAAAACTGGGGGTCATTTGGCTAAAGTTGTGGGGGGTAGGGCTGGCTCAAGATTTTCGTGGGCCCAGGAAACGCGGAATACGTCACGGTGGTGGAGCAAGGAGAGGTAAGTATTTCAACTTTGCAAGTGCTGTGATCCCGAGCAAGCAGGGGGGGCCCACTCATTGGCATTGGCACTGGCACAGGGCCCCTCATAGTATGGCAGTGTGTTTGACAGCGGGTGGAGCCTCCCACTGGCAGAGACACTTTTGCGTACTATGAGGGGCCCTGTGCCAGTGACGTCGCCAACGAGTATGCTCCCCACCTGATGAAGGAACCTGCACTTTCATCTGCACCTTCCTCTTTGTCCCCGTGTAAGGTGGTATAGTATGTGGGAAGGGGAACCTGACTTTCAGCAGGGTCAGATTCTGGCTGTGTAGAGTGCAAGGGGAATGTAGTGGTCTGGGTCAATGTACCAGCAGACTCATCTAGCAGTAGCTGGGCAATGGGCAGGATGAGGAGGAAACACAGATATAGGCCCAAATAATAAAGTGGGCTAAATGCAGTTCAAAATTGGTAACAGGACTAACCAGGCGGCATTGCTTTGTTCAGCGGAGGACAACTGTAATGAGAGGCTGACACAGTGAGTAGGCCCAAATAAGTAAGTAGGCTAAATGCAGTTCAAAATTGGTAACAGGACTAACCAGGTGGCATTGCTTTGTTCAGCGGAGGACAACTGTAATGAGAGGCTGACACAGTGAGTAGGCCCAAATAAGTAAGTAGGCTAAATGCAGTTCAAAATTGGTAACAGGGCTAAACTGGTGGCATTGCTTTGCTCAGCGGAGGACAACTGCAATGAGAGGCTGACACAGTGAGTAGGCCCAAATAAGTAAGTAGGCTAAATGCAGTTCAAAATTGGTTACAGGACTAACTAGGTGGCATTGGTTTGTTCAGTGGAGGACAACTGTAAGGAGTGGCTGACACAGTGAGTAGGCCCAAAAAAGTAGGCTAAATGGAGTTCAAAATTGGTAACAGGACTAAACTGGCGGCATTGCTTTGTTCAGCGGAGGACAACTGTAATGAGAGGCTGACACATTGAGTAGGCCCAAATAAGGAAGCAGGGGAAAAGCAGTTCAAAATTGGTAACAGGACTAAACAGGCGGCATTGCTTTGTTCAGCGGAGGACAACTGTAAGGAGAGGCTGACACAGTGAGTAGGCCCAAATAAGTAAGTAGGCTAAATGCAGTTCAAAATTGGTAACAGGACTAAACTTGCGGCATTGCTTTGTTCAGCAGAGGACAACTGTAAGGAGAGGCTGACATGGTGAGTAGGCCCAAATAAGTAAGTAGGCTAAATGTCTGTCAAAATTTTTTTCATGATTAAACAGGTGGCATAGCTAGGTACAGGGGTGGGCTCCTCTGCTGAGTAGCAGACAGTGGTAGGAGGCGCAAAGTATTAACTGGTCTAAATGGAGGCCAGGACCCCTGTATATCTTAACTATCATCTATCATTTCAACAAATTTGTATTGGCAGTGCCATTGAAGGACTTAACAGCACAGACTACACAGTGGTGGAGCAGGGGGAGGTAAGTATTGCAAGTGGTAGAGCACTGTTCGAGCTGGGGGGAACACTCTCTCGTGGGCGACGGTACTGGCACAGGGCCCCTTATATTACGACAGTGTGTCTGACGTTGGTTGTGCACCACCACTGTCAGAGACACTTCATTGTACTATGAGGGACCCTGTGACAGTGCCGTCGCCCAAGAGTAGGCACACCCACCTGTCCAGGCAAACGGCACTCGCACAGGTGCTTGCACCAGGTGGTGACCACGGCCCTGTGGGGGGAGTCAGCCCATTTAGGGAGGTATAAAAATGGCCTATGGTGGACATTCAGCAGCTGCAAATGGAGGAATTGGAGCAGTCAGTAAGAGGAGGCCAAAAGCAAGACATTTTTCAGGCAAGCTACGTGTCAGCAGTGGAAGGTGGGGCCAAATAATTTGAAATCCATGATTGGTTCATTTTAATGAAGGTTAGATCATCCACATTTCGGGTAGCCAGACATGTCCTTTTTTCGGTCAGTATTGAACCAGCAGCACTGAATACTCTTTCTGATAGCACACTAGCAGCATGGCATGAGAGCTCCTGTAATGCATATTCTGCCAATTCAGGCCAGGTGTCTATTTTAGATGCCCAGTAATCAAAGGGGAATGACCTGTGAGGGAGAACATCGATAAGGGTGGAAAAGTAGTTCGTAACCATACTGGAAAAATGCTGTCTCCTGTCACTTTGAATCGATGCAGCAGTACCTGTCGTGTCAGTGGTCGTTGCGAAATCACTCCACAACCTGGTCATAAAACCCCTCTGTCCAACGCTACTTCGGATTTGTGCACCTCTAACACCTCTGCCATGTTGCCCACTACAGCTCGTGTGAGAACCATCACCGCTGCTGTGTGCTGGGAATGCCTGAACCAAACGGTCTACAAGAGTTGCTTGTTTGGTAGCCAATATTTGCTCAAGGTTCTCATGTGGCATGATATTTTGTAATTTTCCTTTATATCATCGATCCAGGAGGCAGGCCAACCAGTAATTGTCATCGGTCATCATTTTGATAATACGGGGGTCCCTTTTTAGGATACGCAAGGCATACTCAGCCATGCGGGCCAATGTTCCAGGTGTCAATTCACTGCTAGTGCTGGGTTGAGGAGCACTTTCTTGCAAATCAACATCACTTGTGTCCCGCAAAAACCCTGTACCTGACCTTGCAACGCCACCAGTTTCTATTGCCCCCTGAGAAGCATCCTCCTCCCATAAATATTCATCCCCATCATCCTCCTCCTCTTCGTCCGCCACCTTGTCCAGGAGAGTTCCCTGAGCAAACAATGGCTGACTGCAGGGTCAGACTGGCCCACCGGGATACCGGTGAAATGCCTGGTGGGCCCCGACCCAGAGAGGAGGAGGAGGAGGAAGAAAAAAAAAAAGACGCGGGCCCTTTAAATCTTCAGGCGGCGCCGACCGCCGCCACGACCAGGGCCCCCCCGGTGCCAGCGCTGGCATCGGGCCCCCATTCTAATACTCACCTCTCCTGGTGCCTGCGGCAGCTGAAGCGTCTTCAGCGCCCTCTGACTCTGTGACGTCTCAGGGCAGAGGGTGCGATGACGTCATCACTGTGCGCTCAGCCTCTCTGTCCTGAGCGTTACAGAGCCGGAGAGATGCTGAGTGCACCGGACCTGCGCTGGGAACGGGAGAGGTGAGGATTTTTTTTTCCTTTAAGTCTGACTGGGGCGGGGGCCCATAAAAAATATGGAGGAGCGGGGGCATAATACTGTGCTGGGGGGGGCAATAATACTGTGCTGGATGGGCATAATACTGTGCAGGGGGAGGGGGGGCATAATACTGTGTGGAGGAGCTGGTGGGGGAAAATACTGTGCGGGGCCCGGGGCATAATACTGTGTGGAGGAGCTGGGGGGGGAAATACTGTGCAGGGCCCGGGGCATAATACTGTGTGAAGGAGCTGGGGGGAAAATACTGTGCGGGGCCCGGGGCATAATACTGTGTGGAGGAGCTGGGGGGGGGGAAATACTGTGCGGGGTCCAGGGCATAATACTGTGTGGAGGAGCTGGGGGGGAAATACTGTGCGGGGCCCGGGGCATAATACTGTGTGGAGTAGCTGGGGGGGGAATACTGTGCGGGGCTCGGGGCATAATACTGTGTGGAGGAGCTGGGGGGAATACTGTGCGGGGCCCGGGGCATAATACTGTGTGGAGGAGCTGGGGGGGGGGGAAATACTGTGCGGGGCCCGGGGCATAATACTGTGTGGAGGAGCTGGGGGGGAAATACTGTGCGGGGCCTGGGGCATAATACTGTGTGGAGGAGCTGGGGGGGAAATACTGTGTGGGGCCCGGGGCATAATACTGTGTGGAGGAGCTGGGGGGAAAATACTGTGCGGGGCCCGGGGTATAATACTGAGTGGAGCAGCTGGGAGGGGGGGAAATACTGTGCGGGGCCCGGGGCATAATACTGTGTGGAGGAGCTGGGGGGGGGGAAATACTGTGCGGGGCATAATACTGTGTGGAGGAGCTGGGGGGGAATACTGTGCGGGGGCATAATACTGTGTGGAGGAGCTGGGGGGGAAATACTGTGCGGGGGCATAATACTGTGTGGAGGAGCTGGGGGGGAATACTGTGCAGGGCCCGGGGCATAATACTGTGTGGAGGAGCTGGGGGGGAATACTGTGTGGGGCCCGGGGCATAATACTGTGTGGAGGAGCTGGGGGGGGGAAATACCAATAGAATTGAGGGGCACCACGGTCAGTGGGATCACGCCAAGACCGGTAAATAGACCAATAATTAAGAACAAAAGAAACAGACCAGGTCTTATGAACGGGGATCACCACACAATAGGATACGGCACAAATTTAAGACATAGCTTTATTATGAAGATACAAATAAGTAGCAAAAAACAGACAATTTTAAAAACATTTAAAAAACATTACCATACAATGAGCCCATGATAAGGCTATAACCCGCACAGGACCCAGTCTATGATATAAGAAGAAAAGGGGATGGCTAATACGACCGTGCCTACATAGACAGCTCTGCCACACTATAATAAGTGAGACCCTGAAGCAAAAATAAATTCCAGGTGGTCTGTGGAAAGATGAGGGTTCCAGAGCCACGTGTGTATCTTAAGTACTCAAAATATGCATACCAATATAGAATGGCACGGTACACCCTATCACTTAGATTACACACAAACACAGCTTGCAAGGTATAAGGGAACTGGCCATCAGGCTAGAAAACAATGTGAGGTATGAGACCCACAATGCCCCAGCGACATCTGAGCACTGAAAAATAAATAACAGAGTCACACATACGCCTGACTGTATCAAAGATGCAATTGCCAAAGGTCCCAATGCAAGGTTTGCAAACAAACGAGGTCCTGGTGCGGGCTGCGCGGATGCCCAACGCGTGTCGCCACCAGCCGGTGGCTTCGTCAGGGGTTTCCTGTGGAAAAAAGTAATCACCTCTCCACAGGATAAGTGATAACGTATTGATTGGTGGGGGGGGAGGGTCTGACTGCTTGGACCCATTCAGCAAAATGTGGAACTTTTTATCCCCATTAGACTGGAGTGGCATGTCCGACTAGATCACTGATCCATTCATTTACTCTGTGGCTGCACTTGTTTTTTTCTGGAAGCCCCAAAGAGAATGAATGGAGCTGTGGTCAGACATCCCACCTGCCGCTGCATTTTAAGGCTACGTTCACACGATCCTTTTTTTGCTGCGGATCCGCAGCGGATTTTGCACTGCGGATCCGCAGCCGTTTTCCATGCAGGGTACAGTATAATGTAACCCTATGGAAAACTCCAACTGCTGTGCCCACTATCCTTTTTTCCGCTGGAAAATCCGCGTGGATTTTCTGCGGAAAAAAAGAAGTACCATGTCAATTCTTGCTGCGGATTCCGCTCCTGTTTTCAACATGCACCAATAGGAAAGTGCTGTTGAAAACCCGCAGAGGAATCCGCAGAAGAAACAGTCGGAAAATCAGCAGTGCAGTTTTGCACTGCGGATTTTCCAAAACAGGACCTGAAAAAAAAAGGACCAAAAAAAGGATCGTGTGAACGTAGCCTCAAATAGTGATAAAAGTGTCCTGTCAGGGATAAAACTTCCCCATTCTTCCGATCGGTGCAGTTTCTAATGGTCTGACCTAAGCGATCACCTATCCTGTGGAGCCCATGGATCGGTGATAACTTGTTTTAATCAAGAATCCCATTAATGTAAACTGCCGTAATTATACATCCCAGTTATTTGGGCGCACAGTAGCAGCAGCCGCCTGTGTTTTACAGCTGATGCTCCACTATAATGACAGATTTTTGCATATAGCTGTAGGGTGGGCCCCTAGAGTCCTATCCCCTGGTGGGCCCCAGACACCCCAGTCTGACGCTGGCTGACTGTCATCAAGGCTTCCCTCCTCTTCGGCTGCAGACGCCTGCTCCTTAATGTGCGTCAAACTTTGCATCAGCAGACGCATTAGTGGGATGCTCATGCTTATGATGGCGTTGTCTGCACTTACCAGCTGTGTACATTCCTCAAAACACTGAAGGACTTGACAGAGGTCTTGTAGCTTCGACCACTGCACACCAGACAACTCCATGTCTGCCATCCAAGTGCCTGCCCGTGTATGTGTATCCTCCCACAAATATATTACAGCACGCCTCAGAAGCATGTGCAGTGTGGAGTTCCACCTTGTTGCAACGTCGATTATTAGGCGGTGCTAGGGAAGATTCAGCGATCGCTGATGGTTCAGCATACGGCTGGAGTGTACAGGGGACCGGCGGATGTGCGAGCAAAGTCTTTGCACCTTCAGGGGCAGGGCTGGTAACCCCGGATAATTTTTCAGGAAGCACTGCACCACCAGGTTCAAGGTGTGAGCCAGGCAATGTATGTGTTTCAGTTCTGAAAGGGCTATGGCAGCCATAAAATTCCTTCCGTTATCACTGACTACCTTGCCTGCCTCAAGATGTATACTGCCCAGCCATGACTGAGTTTCTTGCTGCAAGTACTCGGCCAGTACTTCCGCGGTGTGTCTGTTGTCACCCAAACACTTCATTTGTAACACAGCCTGCTGATGCTTACCACTAGCTGTACGAAAATGGGACACCTTGTGTGCAACACTGGCAGCTGCGGATGGAGTGGTCGTGCGACAGCGCTCTGTGGACGAGCTTTTGCTTCTGGAGGAGGAGGAGGGGTGGCGAACGCCTACAGCCAATTGTTTCCTAGACCGTGGGCTAGGCAGAACTGTCCCACTATGGCTGTCCCCAGTGGACTCTGCATCCACCACATTAACCCAGTGCGCCGTGATGGACAAGCAGCGTCCCTGACCATGCCTACTGGTCCATGCATCTGTTGTGAGGTGCACCTTTCCACTGACTGATTGCTTCAGTGCATGGACAATGCGGTCTTTGACAATCTGGTGGAGGGCTGGGATGGCTTTTCTCGCAAAGAAGTGCCGACTGGGTAGGTCATAGCATGGTACTGCATAGGCCATCAGGTCTTTGAAAGCTTCGCTTTCAACCAACCGGTAGGGCATCATCTCTAACAAGATTAGTCTAGCAATGTGGGTGTTCAAACCCTGTGTACGCGGATGAGAGGATGAGTACTTTCTTTTCCTAACGAGAGTCTCTTGTAGGGTGAGCTGGACTGGAGAGCTGCATTATGGTGGAACTAGCGGTGGTGGTGGTGGTGAACATGGTGGATTGAGAGAGGGTTGGTGATGGTATTCTTGATGTTGGCCTACATACAGTGTTTCCTACCAATAACCTTGTGATTCCCTGACTGCTTTGGCCTTGTGACGATACCTCCACATTTGCTGCTGGTGGTGTCCTAACCGGTGGGCTTACAGTGAGGGAAGCAATGTAGCGTTGCTGCCTACCTTCATTCTGAGCAGGTGCACCAACGGTACGTGACGTTTCGTAGTTAGTCCAGGCTCGCAAGTGCATGCTGGTTAAATATCTACGCATGCACATTGTATTTAAATTTTGAAGATTCTTCCCTCTGCTAAAGGTCTTTGAGCATTTCTTACAGATAACTTTTGACCGATCATTCTGATCTTGGTTAAAAAATTGCTACACTACAGTCTTCCTACTATCGAAAACCTTTTCAGGCATTGTGCTCTGTGCTACTTTCACCGAATGGTCACACTCTCCTAAAACTGTTTTTGTTTTTCGCAAACATTTTTGGCCTGATACGGGCCTGCCAGATGACAGCTGTTGCAATGTAGATGGCTGATGCGGATCATCCTCCTCCGCTTCTGAGCTAGTGGCAGCGGCACCCTCTTCCCCCAATGGCTGCCAATCTGGATCAACAACTGGGTCATCTATCACCTCCTCCTCAATGTCATGTGCACCTTCCTCAGTGTCACTGTGTAAGGTGCTATAGCGTTCGGGACAGGGCACCATAGTCTCATCAGGGTCACATTCTGGCTCAGTAAACTGCGAGGGCAATGTAGTGATCAGAGTCAATGGAACAGCATCACAATCTTGCTGTGGCTGTGCATCAGTGCACTCCATGTCCTATTCTTCTTGTAATTGGCAGTGTACAATTTTCCTTTGGAACCCAGGCACGGTATGTGTAAAGAGCTCCATGGAGTAACCGGTAGTGTCGCCTGCTGCATCCTTCACTTTTGGTTTGGGAGAAGGACACAAGGAAACGTCTTTTTCCTGACCGGGAGCATGCACTGACGACTGGCTGCTCTTACATTTAGAACTTTGGGAAGAGGAGGCGAAAGAGCTAGAGGGTGAGTCAGCAAGGAAAGACACTTTTTCCTGCTTCTCCGGCTTTAAAAGCTGTTTTCCTACTCCCAGGTAAGGGAGCCTTCGAGACCTTGTGTAGCCAGACAATGACGCAGGCTGAACACCTCCTGCTTTAGGTGCTACTGTGCTTTTGCCACTACCACAAGATGCAGCACCACCAGCACCATCAGTACCAGCTGGCAACCCCTGCCCACGGCCTCTTCCACCAGACTTCCTCATTTTTGGGGGGGAGACACTGAACCACAACTCATATTACACCGTCGTTATATGAGGGGCCCTGTGCCAGTACCACCGCCCACAAGAGTGTGTTCCCCCCCCAGATTGAACTGTGCTCTACCACTTGCAATACTACCTCTCTCAGCTCCACCACTGTGTAGTCTGTGCAAGTAAAACCTGAAATGGCACTGCCAATACGAATTATTTGAAATGATAGATGATAGTTAAAATATACAGGGGCCCTGGACTCCATTTAATACTTTACGCCTACTACCACTGTCTTTATTATTTGGGCGTAATAACGATGTCTGCCGCTGCATCTTTTTTTTCCTTCACTGAACAAAGCTGAACTTCAACTGTTGTCCCGTTTCAAATATTAAACTGCATTTGGCCTACTTGTTGGGTTGGGGCCTACTAACGTTGTCTGCCGCTCCTTGGCGTTCTCCTGGTTTATTTTTCTTGCGCTTCAATCTTCAGGCTTTCGTTTAAATATTTTTTATATTAAACTGCATTTGGCCTACTTGTTGGGTTGGGCCTAGTAACATTGTCTGCTGCCGCCTCTTGTTTTCCTCTACTAAACAAAGCTGAGCTTGAAGCTTCAGGCTTTTGGCCTGTAACAACAATATGAAACTACATATGGCCTAGTTCTTGGTTTGGGCCTAGTAACGTTGTCTGCTGCAGCCTCTTGTTTTCCTCTACTACACAAAGCTAAGCTTCAATCTTCAGGCTTTCGGCCTATATTTAGAATATGAAACTGCATTTGGCCTACTTGTTTGGTTGGGCCTACTAACGGTGTCTGCCGCTGATTGTTGTTCTCCTCCACTGAACAAACCAATGCCGCCTGTTTACTCCTGTTACCAATTTTTAACAGCTTTTAGCCTACTTTTTTTTATTTTTGGCCTATATCTGTGTTTCCTCCTCATTCCTGCCCATTGCCCAGCCACTGCTAGATGAGTCTGCTGGTACATTGACACAGACCACTACATTCCCCTTGCACTCTACACAGCCTGAATCTGACCCTGCTGAAACTCAGGTTCCCCTTCCCGCATACTATACCACCTTACATGGGGACAAAGTGGAAGGTGCAGATGAAAGTGCAGGTTCCTTTAACAGGTGGGGGGGCATACTCATTGGCGACGTCACTGGCACAGGGCCCCTCATAGTATGCAAAAGTGTCTCTGCCGGTGGGAGGCGCCCCCGCCGTCAATCACAACGCCGTACTTTGAGGGGCCCTGTGCCAGTGGCAATGCGAACGAGTGTGCCCCCCCTGCTTGCTCAGGATCACAGCACTTGCAAAGTTGAAATACTTACCTCTCCCTGCTCCACCGCCGTGACGTATTCCACATTTCCTGGGCCCAAGAAAAAATTGAGCCAGCCCTCCCCCCCCCCCCACAACTTTAACCAAATGACCCCCAATTTTCAATACCTATTATTATAAGGTTAATTAAGATTGACAAGCTTAAGTAACAATAATTGATGTTTTTGAAATGGGCTCTGTAGGTGTTTTCCTGTCCTCCACTCACTGCCGACTTTTATTCCCCATTGACTTGCATTGGGTTTCGTGTTTCAGTCGGCCCCCGACTTTTCGCAATGATCGGCCGTTTTCACCCGACCCGACTTTTGACAAAGTCGGGTTTCGCGAAACCTGACTCGATCCTGAAAAAGTAAAAGTCGCTCAACCCTACTCCTGACCCATAAATTGTAGGTTTTTTTTGGCCAGGAAAGGTGACAAAGCAGGACAGGGACCCAATTAAGAAGGTTGCCTTGATGTGGCAATTGGACTCACATACATTAGCCAATTTATGCTCGAAGTATCTTCCCTTTTCATAGCAATTTTTGCAGATAAATATTTAATGTGTACATTATATAGCACTTTTTTCCTATTTTCTATGGCACTGGATTAAAAAATAGGATACAATTTTTGTGGGAAAAATTTTATTTTTTTCTGTATTTTCTGTAAAGCACCTTTTTGCATTCAAAAAGTAAAATGATGTTCCTTCCCTTCCGAGCCCTGTGATGTGCCCAAATGTTGTTTTTCCTCCAACATATGGGGAATCAGCATGCTCTGGAGAATTTGCACAACAGATTTTGGGGTCCATTTTTTTCTGTTACCTTTGTGAAAATAATTAATGTTTCTTCCACATTTGAAAAATTCCTGTGAAGCACCTGAAGGGTTAATAAACTTCTTGAATGTGGTTTTGAGCACCTTGTGGGGTGCAGTTTTTAGAATGGTGTCACTTTTGGGTATTTTCTGTCATATAGACAAATGTAATGTAGTCCCTAAAAGAAAATGGTTTTCTAAATATTGTTGAAAAAATGAGAAATCGCTTGTCAACTTTTAACCCTTATAACTTCCTAACAAAAAAAAAATATGTTTAAAAAATGTTGCTGATATAAAGTAAACATGTA
This sequence comes from Ranitomeya variabilis, assembly GCF_051348905.1. Taxonomy (NCBI): domain Eukaryota; kingdom Metazoa; phylum Chordata; class Amphibia; order Anura; family Dendrobatidae; genus Ranitomeya; species Ranitomeya variabilis. The sequence goes on from NC_135232.1 coordinate 391,553,210, forward strand.
GGAAATGTTGTTTATTAGCTATTTTGTGTGACATAGCTCTCGGATTTAAGGGCAAAAAAATAAAAGTTTGAAAATTTGCTATATTTTCCAAGTTTTTGCCAAAATTTCCACTTTTTCACAAATAAAGGCAAGCTATATTGAAGAAATGTTGCCTATCATGAAGTACAATATGTCATGAAAGAACATTCTCAGAATCACCGGGATCTGTTGAAGCATTCCAAAATTATTACCACATAAAGTGACACTGGTCAGAATTCTAAAAAGTGGCCTGGTCATGAAAGTGAAAACGGGCTTAGGGGGGTAAATGGGTTAAGCATAGGGGTTGATCAGTCATGCTTTGGGGTTGAGTTGCTGCCAAAGGCACAGGGAACATTTCACAAGTAAAGGAAAGAATGAATTCAATTTTTTTGGCAAGACACCATAATATCTGCTCCAAAGACTGATTGGTTGTTTCAGTATGACCATTGGTTTCAGGATGGTAGGCCGATGAAAAGGTCAGACTGATACCTAGCCTTTTACAAAAAGCCCTCAAGAATTTTACCACAAATTGCACCCCTCCGTCAGACACCACACTGACAGGCACACCATGCAATCGGACCACATGCTCAATGAATAGTTTTGATAGAGTCTCAGCATTAGGGAAGTCCGCCAATGTTACAAAATGTGCCTGTTTACTGAACCTATCAACAACTACCCAGATCACAGTTTTGCCATCAGAGGGGGGAGATCAGTAATAAAATCCATGGACAGATGAGCCCATGGTCTATCTGGAAATGGCAGTGGTACCAATTCCCTGGCCAGCCGGTTACAGGGGGGGGTGTTGTGCAGGCACAAGTTTCACAGGAGGACACAAACCAAGTGATGTCAGAAGCCAGCGAAGGCCACCAAAACAGCCTAGTGATGGCTTTACGAGTGGCCGAGATTCCAGGATACCCACTTAGAGCCAAGTCATGGAACTCCCGAAGCACCCTTAATCGATGCTGAACAGGCACAAAGAGCTTATTATCAGGTATAGATGGAGAAATACATTGGGCCTCACGAATCTCTCATTCCAATGCCGAGGACACCGCAGCCACCACTACTCCGCGCTGAAGAATGGAAGAAGGAGGTCCAGGAGGTGAAATTGGATCTAGGCTACAAGACAAAGCATCAGCCTTCACATTCTTGAACCCCCGGTCTGAAAGTAATAGAAAACTGAAATTGGGAAAAAAAGTGACCACCTTGCCTGTCTCGGGGGTTAAACAATTTGCGGACTCGATGTAAGACAAGTTCTTGTGATCAGTAATGACAGTGATACGATGGACAGCCCCCTCCAAAAAATGCCTCCATTCATCAAATTCAAAATATAATGGCCAATAACTCCTGGTTACTCACATCATAATTCCTCTCAGCAAAGGAAACTTTTCTCGAAAAAAGGCACAGGGTCTTAAGTTAGTCAACGTGGTGGGCCCCTCAGACAACACAGCCCCCACTCCCACCTCTGAGGAGCCCACCTCTATGATAAATGGTTTAGACAAATCAGGTTGAACCAACACAGGGGCCGTCATGAAACAGTTCTACAAGGAAGAAAACGCCATCACAGCTGGAGCTGACCAGTTCTTGAGATCAGCACCCTTGTGAGTTAAATCAGTGAGGGATTTTACCACGTGAGAAAACACCCTTAATAAATTTCTATAATAATAAGTGAAACCCAGAAAACACTGAAGACCCCTGAGATCTCTGGGTTGCACCCAATCCACAATAGCCTGTACCTTCCTAGGGTCCATTCAAAACCCCTCAGCAGACAAAATGACCCCAAGGAAGGACAATTCTTGAGCAAAAAATGAATACTTCTCCGGTTTAGCAAATAATGAGTTCTACCTAGCATCATAAGAACCGCCCAGAGGTGACTCATGTGACTCTGTTTGTCAGAAGAATATATGAGGATGTCATCCAAATAAACTACCATGAAACGCCCAATAAAATCTGAGAAAACATGATTCATGAAATTCTGGAACACTGCTGGCACGTTAGTCAGGCCAAAGGGCATAACCAAATTCTCAACCAAAACCTTAGAGGTGAGAAATACAGTTTTCTACTCATCCCCCTCATGCATATGGATGATATTGTATGCTCCCCTGAGGTCCAACTTAGAGAACCACCTGGCCCCCGACAATTGATTGTACAAATCAGGTACAAGTGGGAGGGGATAAGTGTTTCTTATAGTGATTATATTCAGTTCTCGAAAATCGAGGCATGGGAGTAAACCACCATGCTTTTTCTTCACAAAAAAAACCCCGCCGTCACAGGAGAGACAGATGGCCGAATGTGCCCTTTATGGAGGTTTTCAGAGATAAACTCTTTCTTAGCGGCCTGTTGAGGGCTGGAAAGTTGTACAGACAGACTTTGGGCAATTTGGCACAGGGAACAAGATCAACAGCACAGTTGAATGGGCGGTGTGGTGGTAAAACCTCAGCCTCCATTTCAGAGAACACATCCTCAAAGTCTTCCAGGTACTCCGGAATACCCTCCAGACTGACGGATGACACAAGTACAGTAGTGAGGCACTTTTTACTACAATTAGGACCCTATTTAACAATGTCCTGAGATTCCCAATTTATCAGAGGATTATGTATTTGTATCCAGGGGAACCCCAACACCAGTCCCATAGGCATATTGTCCATAACAAAACATGAAATATGTTCCTGGTGTAGGGAACTCACTTTAAGGAGAAACTCCTCTGAAACAAATTTGATGACATTTTTATCCAGAGCTGTTTTGTCAATGGCAACAATATGAATAGGAGTCTCCAGCCTAACTGTCCCTAACATACACTTGGACACCAAGTTAGAGTCAATAAAGTTCATGGATGACCCGCAATCCATAAAGGCAGAAGTGGGCCCGGAGCCACTCCCACAACAAAGTTCCACTTCCAACAAAATTTTGGAAACTGCAGAAAAAGGTACCTGAGAGTCTGGGTAACTTCCATGACAATCACCCAGACTCAGCCACTTTGTAGTCGGTGGGCAGGAGGGGCAGTCCTTTTTCCAATGTGTAAAAACACAGTATTCCTACGCATTGCCATCTCTTCTCCTTCTCCACGAGGTTGGTGGCCCCCACATCCATAGGTTCAGACAGAGGCAACACAACAGGACCAGCATGGAGCAACGGAACCTCTCGCTGTGTAACACCTCTCTCCCACAGCCTCCGATCCATTTGGATAGCCTGAGTCATAGTTTCCTCCAATGAGCTGGGAGGAGGATGGAGAGCCAGAGTGTCATTCAGATAATCCAACTGTCCACTCCTGAACTGACATCTCAGCGTGGAGTTATCCCAGGATACCTCAGTGGACCATCGATGGAACTCGGAGCTGTACCACTCGGCTGAGCACTTTCCCTGAACCAGACTCATAATAGTGTCCTCTGCCAACCTGACAAGGTCGGGTTCATCATAGATAAGTTCCAGGGCCTCAAAGAACCTATTAACTGACATCTGTTCAGGGGCAGTAAGGGGCAGTGAGAAAGTCCAAGATTGGGGACCCTCCCTAAGTAAGGAGATATTAATCTCTACCCGCTGAGTCTCATTCCCAGACAAATGGGGTCTAAGAGAAAACAATAATTTACAACCCTCCCTGAACATACAAAATGTATCTTTTTTGCCAGAAAAGGTGCAAGGAAGCTTAACCAAGAGTTTGGGAGAGTGCAAAACAACATCTACTGAATCACCAGGTCGACTAACAGTATGAAGGGTGGTTCCCTGCACGGTCTTCACAGTCTCCTCTTAAGTGAGTAGGAGACGTTGTAAAGGTCTGATGTTCCACCGAAAAATCCCGCATCACCTGTGTCAAACTGGACACTTGATCAGACAAATTACAAAGCGAATCCATGACCAGAGAAAAAAAATGCAAAAACCTCATCAACAATTACAAAAAACGTCTGACTGCTGTGCTTGCCAACAAGGGTTTTGCCACCAAGTATTAAGTTTTACTTCCAGAGGGATCAAATACTTATTTCTCACTGCAAAGTGCAAATAAATTTACATAATGTATACAATGTGATTTTTTGGGATTTTATTTTTGATATTCTATCTCTCAATGTTAAAATTTACCTACCATTAAAATTACAGACTGTTCATGTCTTTGTCAGTGGGCAAACTTACAAAATCAGCAAGGGATCAAATACTTATTTCCATCACTGTAATTGAAGGAAACGTTAATTAACTACCCTAAGCTTGCAACCATGAACTTGTGTGCATCACAAGAACTAAAATGGAAATCTAGTCAGTTAATAATTCCTATGTTTCTTTTTTTGGACATCCGAATTGCTAACCATATTGTGAAAAGGTAAATTATTCTCCCAAGATTTTGACATGTAGAGCAAATTTCCTGTTAAACTACAAGTGAACTATGAAGTTTTCTCTTACAAATTTAACCAAGAATATCGTAAACCTGCTTCCAAGAATAGAAATGTCTCCAGATAACACTTAAGTGATCCTAACTGGAGATGTGGTGTTACACGTGACATTACCTTTTGCTCAATAAAACATGTTTTAATAGGTGCATATGATTCTGTTCACATCTGCATAGGAAGAAATTATCACAAATTCTGACATTTTCCAGGCAAAAGCAGTTGGACATGCAGTGCTATTTTTCACATCAATGTAACAAGAACCTTATCAGATTTTATCGGACACAATTATAAGTAAATGGGGTTGGTCAAAGTAATGTGTCATTGTATCTATCTATCTATCTATCTATCTATCTGTCTGTCTGTCTATCTATCTATCTATCTATCTATCTTTCTTTCTTTCTTTCTTTCTTTCTTTCTTTCTTTCTTTCTAGCCATCTATCTGTCACCTACTCAAATATTTGACAAATTTTATTGCTGGATGTTCCCTTATTGTGTAAGAAGATGGACATGCTGCCCATGTTCCCCCTTTCTAGAATTTCTAGAATTCTAGGCATTCAGGACCTGAAAATTACGTCACGGCTTGTGATTGGTCACGTGCCGCCCATGTGACCGCGATGCGACCAATCACAAGCCGTGACGTAATTTTCAGGTCCTGAATGCCTGTGACCGCGACGCGACCAATCACAAGCCGTGACGTAATTTTCAGGTCCTGAATGCCTAATTCTAGGCATTCAGGACCTGAAAATTACGTCACGGCTTGTGATTGGTCGCGTCGCGGTCACATGGGCGGCACGCGACCAATCAGAAGCCGTGACGTCATGGAAGGCAGTAAACGCGCGCATTTTAAGCAAAGAAGGCTGCCGGTTCCCTCGGTAAGGTGCAGGCTGCGTCGGAGAGGTGAGTATATCAATATTTTTTATTTTAATTCTTTATTTTACACATTAATATGGATCCCAGGGCCTGAAGGAGAGTTTCCTCTCCTTCAGACCCTGGGAACCATCAGGGATACCGTCCGATACTTGAGTCCCATTGACTTGTATTGGTATCGGGTATCGGTATCGGATTAGATCCGATATTTTGCCGGTATCGGCCGATACTTTCCGATACCGATACTTTCAAGTATCGGACGGTATCGCTCAACACTACTTGCTAAACAGGACTATTGTGTCGAGCTGGGTTGTGGTGACTTTTTAAAAACAGTGGATACGGAGGACATGTAGAGAGTATAAAATGGAAAAGTGAAGGTAATGAAAAAGTATGAAGGAAACTGTGTGGGAAAATGCTTCAAGTTCTAAAGGAATCATTCGAAAGACTGTGCACCCGTTATCTTTTGTATATATTGCCAATCAAGTTCTTGTCCAGTAAAAAGTATATTTTCACCTGGAAGTTTCCCTCATTGAACTGTCCAACGCTTGGTGGTGTCAAACCAGCAACATCAGTTGCTTGTGGTCTGCACAGGTGTAGTGCCCTCACAGCACAAATCCATATACCCAGCCAGGTCCTCCACCTTCATGTAATGTGCTGGAGCGTAAGAGATGAGTACCTCGCCCACGGCTACCACCTTACACTTGCCTATTATCTACTTAGTATCAAAAATAGCACAAAACTGAGCAGGTATCCCAAGCATAAGCTCAAATCTAAAGCTGTTTTTTCATCAACTGTAGTTTCATAGATTTTCAGATATGTTTAGAATACTGTGTACAGTTTTGGTCTCTGGTGGATAAGAAGCATAAAGCTGATATAGATTGGGTGCAGAGAAGAACAAATAAGATAATTAAGGAAATGGGATAATAACAAGACAGGTTATTAAACTTGGGGATATTCAGTTTTGAAAAACTAAGGCTTAGGGGTGATCTTATTACAGTGTTCAAATATATGAGGCACTGTATATGATGTATCAGACAGGCAGCTGCCACACTACAAGTCTGAGTCCACAATGCACACTAGTGTATGTGAGCTGAAAACGAAAGTGGAGAGCGGCTTCTAAATGAACAGCTTAAATGAAGAATGTAGCACTTACTATGTAATTGATGAGAGTGCTATGTGTCTTGTTCGTCCAGTTGCAGGGGCAATCCCTGTAGAGCAAGTGGCACTGGGGGGCGTCCTTCCGTTACTAAGCTTTCCCCTGGTACTCGCAGAGACATGAGGTGGCAGTGAGCTCCGGCCGGAAGCGCCGCCGTGCAGTAGCGAGGTGAGCGGGGGCGTGGTTATGGTGACGACATCAAAGACGTGCTCGTGTATGGGCCAATGATTTATTTCGAAGGACGCGGTCCTTCTTCCTCAAGGTATCGTCCATCTAAGTTAGCTGTCCCTAAATAGCTTGCCTCCTCTGCTACATACTATTGGTTCAAAGTTTCCCATCAACTTGAAATGGCTGCAAGTAGTCTAAGAGCAGGTATGGACTGGGGCTGAAATTCAGCCCTGGAATTTGAAATCACGCAGGCCCATGTTGTCCCCGTCCCCATGAACCAGATGGAATATATTACTAATATTACCCTGGATGAAGGAAAGGAAGATTTTCTGCAAGACCAGTATTTCTAATGATACCCGTGGCCTGCTGGGGTAAGTGACAAAGTCAGCGACTTTGTGCTCCCTCACAAATCTAATGCTATGTGCACACATTGTAGATTTAAATGCAGATCCACAGCATTTTTGGACTCAAGGAGTTGCATCAAATCCGTAGTGTAGGGCACAAGCAATGTTAGTCAATGTGAAGTTGACATGTGGTGTGCATGTAAGGGGGAAAAACTAACCAGGTTTGCCTCATCTGTAACGGGTCCGGAACCGTCAGGTCTGTCACCTAGGATACAGGGGGGAGAGCTTGGGGTCTCCCTGTGCTCGAAAGAAGGGGGCATGGCTAAGCAGACAGTTAATGCACGTGCAGAAATGCAAACAGTTCGGGGCGGAAACGGCACACGCGCGAGAGTCCTGTCAGAGTAGATCAGCTGTGAGGCGATGGGGTGGCACGGACTGGAGCCGGGAACGAGCGGACGCGCTGACAGGAAATGACCAATGGGGACCCGAGACACCACAGATAATGCTGTCCTCGCAAGCACCGCTGTCCCTGCTTACATCGCGGACCTTTAAGAGACTGCTGACTCAGCCGACAACGCTGACAAGACCGCACGGCCGGAAGTACTGACTGTGTGAGGCAAGGTCTGTGTACGGGATACAGGCGCTCATCGGTACAGCACAGCGGACCGAGCTGGCCATTATAGAGTGTGTCAGGACAGTGTCACAGGGTCCAGCAGTTTGGGGACTCTCATTGCTGAGGGAGAAGACTATTCCTCCTTCGTCCCTTCATCCGTTGGGGCCAGTGCCCTTGATAATACCACAGACTATCACTGCCATCGCCAGGTTGACCAGAGGACATCGCCACCGCCAGGAACACCAGAGAACACCGCCATCATCAGGACCACAGGAGGACTCCATTAGCGCCAGGGAAGTTTCCACCATTTTTTCCACAGAACTGTGACATCCTTTTTTTGGTCATGTAATCTAAACTTCCTCAGTCACGGGCAGGAACACACCCGTGGCTGATGCCCAAAGTGTTAAGAGTATTATTTGTATTATTCTCTCCTGTTCTTTAGAAAACCTTCCCCCTATTAGTTCTCTCTGTATTAGGTATAACCTTGATCCTTGTGTACATATCTCCCTGTGAGGAGTAACTACTGTTTATTAGCCCCTTGTTAACCCTTGGTCTGTCTCCTGTCCGTCACTGCATCCCGCAAACTGCTTATATGCACTTGCTGTGGAATCGCAGCTTTTCCGCAGCATGTCAATTCTTTTTCCGAATCTGCAGCGTTTCTGCACCCATTGACTTCCATTCTGTCAGGCCAATATGCAGCAAAACCCCAGGTTTAAAAAAGATCTGTGGATTTGCTGTGGATGTGCCTGCGAGAAATGCTGCAGATTGGGAGGGGGAGAGTGTGTTTTTATTTTTTTGCAGGCAGGTGATCGATGGCTTCGGAGAATTAAGCGTGGTTGTAAGTATGGTGAAATTGAGAATATTAAAATACTTTTTTTCTGGCTGTGTCTTTATTTAACACTTTGACTACTATAGGATTAGTAATGGATAGGTGTCTTATTGATGCATCTCCATTACTAACCGGGCTTAATGTCACCTTACAATCAAAGGTTACATTAACCCCTTATTACCCCATATGCCGCCTCTACAGGGCAGTGGGAAGAGAGAGTATAATTGTCGGAATTGGCGCATCTAACAGATGCGCCGTTTCTGGGCGGCTGCTATTTGTAGCCGGGGGGCACTATCCATGGCCCCTCTCTAGGCTATGAATATTAGCACGCAGCTGTCTTCATAGCCTTTTCTGGCTATTAATTATAGGGGGACCCCACGTCATTTTTTGGGGGTCCCCTTTTTTAATAGCCAGTAAATGCTAAATATACAGTTGCAGGCTGAGCCTGGGAAGATCCATGGGTATTAACCCCTTCCCAGGCTAGAAGCATCGGCCTCCAGCCGTCGGCTTTCCCTCTCTGGTGCACAAAATTGCGCAGGAGCCCATGCAACTTTTTTCCTTTTTTTTTAAATTAAAGATGTTGTGTGCATATTTTGTGTGTGTGCGTCTTTATTTATCTATTTATGTACCATTTTATTAGGTTCATTGCCAAACATTGGCCTTGGTATCACTTACCTATCTATCTATCTATCTATCTATCTATCTATCTATCTATCTATCTATCTATCTATCTATCTATCTATCTATCTATCATCTATTATCTATCTCCTATCTATCTATCTAGTAGTCCAAAAAAGGAAGCCGCACACCACTGTCTGTGAATAAGGAGCTATTTTATTTATCCCATGATGGCGACGTATCAGTTCAGTGTAGTGAACCTTTTTCAAGCTATCTATCTATCTATCTATCTATCTATCTATCTATCTATCTATCTATCTATCTATCTATCTATCTATCTATCTATATCTGTCTTTCTGTCTGTCTGTGTGTGTGTGTGTGTAAACATTATTCTTCAATGGAGTATGTAAAATAAGAGGTTGGACAAAGAAATTACATCACAATTCTTTTTTTTGTTAAATAATAGATCTTTATTTAGGTTACAAAAACGCAGATAAATTCGCATAATAAAAAGTATGAAAATCCGCACAAAAAAATGCATCAAAAACGATTTTTACCTGCGTTTTCTGCCAAGAGATGCAGATTCTGTGCAGAAAATTCTGCAGACAAATCTGCAACGTGTGCACATACCCTTAACAGTATGAGTGTCTTGAGAACACCGATTCTGTTAACAACATAGCAGACAATGCAGTTCACAACCAGACAGGTCCTTCTGGCATTTGCCAGAATTGCCAGTTGGCCAGTCCAGCCCTGTCTAAGAGAGTGCTGTGTGGCACAGGTCCGTGCATGCAAAAGTTGTGGAACATTATGTAAAATATGGATGCTTTAAGAGTTAGCAGCCAATACCTAGTTACAGGCAGGATTGGTGCCAAAGGGTTTGATAATATACAAAACTCTTGCATGTGATTTTGGGGATCCGTCCATCCAAAAACAATTGGACAGTATGTTTTTCTAACAAGGCACTTCAGTTTCGTATAGAAAAATGTCGATCCAACCATGAGAAAACTGATCAGCAAATTGTATGCCTGTTTGACCAACTGAAAACTTTTGATCACTTAAAGGAGATTCAAAATCTTACATTTGGTATTATGAGTAGATTAAAAGAAAAAGAGAGAGAAATCTATATACACTGCTCAAAAAATAAAGGGAACACTTAAACAACAGAATATAATGCCAAGTAAATCAAACTTCTGTGAAATCAAACTGTCCACTTAGGAAGCAACACTGTTTGACAATCAATTTCACATGCTGTTGTGCAAATGGAATAGACAGCAGATGGAAATTATTGGCAATTATCAAGACACACTCAATAATAGAGTGGTTCTGCATGTGGGGACCACAGACCACATCTCAGAGCCAATGCTTTCTGGCAGATGTTTTGGTCACTTTTGAATGTTGGTTGTGCTTTCACACTTGTGGTAGCATGAGACGGACTCTACAATCCACACCAGTGGCTCAGGTAGTGCAGCTCATCCAGAATGGCACATCAATGCGAGCTGTGGCAAGAAGGTTTGCTGTGTCTGTCAGCATAGTGTCCAGAGGCTAGAGGCACTACCAGGAGACAGGCCAGTACACCAGAAGATGTGGAGGGGGCCATAGGAGGGCAACAACCCAGCAGCAGGACCGCTTCCTCAGCCGTTGTGCAAGGAGGAACAGGAGGAGCACTGCCAGAGCCCTGCAAAATGAACTCCAGCAGGCCACAAATGTGCTTGTGTCTGTGGAGCACCCTCTAGGACCTTTGGGTACTCGGAACCAGGCCACTTCTTAAAGGGATATGTCACGGTGGCAGTGACCCGGTCCTTAGTCCTGGGCATCCAATAAAAGGGTAGCAGTGAATAGGAATAAAGTTTGTTCATGATGCCACCTGTGGTATTCAGTTAGGGATGACCAACGCTGCTTAAAAGGGGTCCACTGGGGTGATATTATGGCAGCAGTGATGGTATGGCTTCCCACAGGTGAAACTGGGTACCCAGGGCTCCCAGTGTACTAGATAAAGATGGTAGGTGGTGTCAAAAGAAACAGAGGACAAAAGTTGCAGTCTCTTTACCTCTTTACTGATGCAAGGCAGCCACAGTCCAGGGTCCAGATCACAGGTGTTGGTGTGGTCCGGTGTTATGACCCCAATGGCAGAGGGTCTCAGGAATCAATACCAAGTCTGCAAACACAAAAAACCAGCTCATAGGGCAGTGGTAACTGGGCTGACCATATATCTAATCCTAGCACCACAAATAGAAGTAGCCGGGGAACGTGCCTACGTTGGTTCTAGATGTCTCGCGCCAGCCGGAGAACTAACTAACCCTAGAAGGGAAAAGAAAGACCTTTCTTGCCTCCAGAGAAAAGACCCCAAAAGTTGGATACAAGCCCCCAACAAATAATAACGGTGAGGTAAGAGGAAAAGACAAACATAAGAATGAGCTAGGTATTTAGCAAAGAGAGGCCCACTAGCTAATAGCAGAATATAGTAAGATGACTTATATGGTCAGCAAAAACCCTATTAAAATATCCACGCTGCATATTCAAGAACCCCCGAACCGTCTAACGGCCGGGGGGAGAACACCAGCCCCCTAGAGCTTCCAGCAAGGTCAGAAATCACATTTAGTACAAGCTGGACAAAAATAGTAGCAAAGCAAGTAACTCAAAAAACAAAGAAGCAAGACTTAGCTTAATTTTGCAAGAGCCAGGACCAGCAGACTGGAGCAACAGAAGGATCTGATTACAACGATGCCAGGCACTGGACTAAGGATCCAGGAAGTTAATATAGCGACACCCCTGGACTAACGACCCAGGTGAGTGCCAAACAGAAAAAAGACAATCCCAGAGTCATACCACTAGTGACCACAAGAGGAAGCCAAAAAGTCTAATTCACAACAGTACCCCCCCCTTAAGGAGGGGTCACCGAACCCTCACCAAGACCACCAGGGCAATCAGGATGAGCAGCGTGAAAGGCACGAACTAAATCGGCCGCATGCACATCAGAGGCAACCACCCAGGAATTATCCTCCTGACCATAGCCCTTCCACTTGACCAGATACTGAAGCCTCCGCCTGGAGAGACGAGAATCCAAGATCTTCTCCACCACGTACTCCAACTCGCCCTCAACCAACACCGGAGCAGGAGGCTCAACAGAAGGAACCACAGGTACAACGTACCGCCGCAACAAAGACCTATGGAACACGTTGTGAATGGCAAACGACACAGGAAGATCCAAGCGAAAGGACACAGGATTAAGGATTTCCAATATCTTGTAAGGACCGATGAAGCGAGGCTTAAATTTAGGAGAGGAGACCTTCATAGGAACAAATCGAGAAGACAGCCATACCAAATCCCCAACACGAAGTCGGGGACCCACACCGCGGCGGCGGTTGGCAAAACGCTGAGCCTTCTCTTGTGACAACTTTAAGTTGTCCACCACATGATTCCAGATCTGCTGCAACCTATCCACCACAGAATCTACCCCAGGACAGTCAGAAGGCTCCACATGTCCCGAGGAAAAACGAGGATGGAAACCAGAGTTGCAGAAAAATGGCGAAACCAATCTAGCGGAACTAGCCCGATTATTAAGGGCAAACTCAGCCAACGGCAAGAAGGTCACCCAATCATCCTGATCCGCAGAAACAAAACACCTCAAATAAGCCTCCAGAGTCTGATTAGTTCGCTCCGTTTGTCCATTAGTCTGAGGATGAAAGGCAGATGAAAACGACAACTCAATGCCCATCCTAGCACAAAAGGATCGCCAGAACCTGGAAACAAACTGGGATCCTCTGTCAGACACAATATTCTCAGGAATGCCGTGTAAACGAACCACATTCTGAAAGAACACAGGAACCAGATCGGAAGAGGAAGGCAGCTTAGGCAAAGGTACCAAATGGACCATCTTAGAAAAGCGATCACATACCACCCAGATGACAGACATGCCCTGAGACACCGGGAGATCTGAAATGAAATCCATGGAAATGTGTGTCCAAGGCCTCTTCGGGACAGGCAAGGGCAAGAGCAACCCGCTGGCACGCGAACAGCAAGGCTTAGCTCGAGCACAAGTCCCACAGGACTGCACAAACGACCGCACATCCCGTGACAAGGAAGGCCACCAAAAGGACCTAGCCACCAGATCTCTGGTGCCAAAAATTCCCGGATGCCCTGCCAACACCGAGGAATGAACCTCAGAAATGACTCTGCTGGTCCACTTATCAGGAACAAACAGTCTGTCAGGTGGACAAGAGTCAGGTCTACCAGCCTGAAATCTCTGCAACACACGTCGCAAATCCGGAGAAATGGCTGACAAGATAACTCCCTCTTTAAGAATACCAACTGGTTCTGCGACTCCCGGAGAGTCAGGCACAAAGCTCCTTGAAAGAGCATCAGCCTTCACATTCTTTGAACCTGGTAAATACGAGACCACAAAGTCAAAACTGGAGAAAAACAATGACCAGCGGGCCTGTCTAGGATTCAGGCGTTTAGCAGACTCGAGATACATCAAATTTTTGTGATCAGTCAAGACCACCACACGATGCTTAGCACCCTCGAGCCAATGACGCCACTCCTCAAATGCCCACTTCATGGCCAACAACTCCCGATTGCCAACATCATAATTCCGCTCAGCAGGCGAAAACTTCCTCGAGAAAAAGGCACAAGGTCTCATCACAGAGCAACCAGGGCCTCTCTGCGACAAAACGGCCCCTGCCCCAATCTCAGAAGCATCCACTTCAACCTGAAAGGGAAGTGAGACATCAGGCTGGCACAAAACCGGCGCCGAAGTAAACCGGCGCTTCAACTCCTGGAAAGCCTCCACGGCTGCAGGAGCCCAGTTAGCAACATCAGAACCTTTCTTGGTCATATCCGTCAAAGGTTTAGCAATGCTAGAAAAATTAGCAATAAAACGACGGTAGAAGTTAGCAAAACCCAAGAACTTCTGAAGACTCTTAACTGACGTGGGTTGAGTCCAATCATGAATAGCACGGACCTTGACTGGGTCCATCTCCACCGCAGAAGGGGAAAAAATAAACCCCAAAAAGGGAACCTTCTGTACTCCAAAGAGACACTTTGAGCCCTTAACAAATAAAGCATTCTCACGCAAAACCTGAAACACCATCCTGACCTGCTCTACATGCGAGTCCCAGTCATCAGAAAAAACCAGAATATCATCCAGATAAACGATCATAAATTTATCCAGATACTTCCGGAAAATATCATGCATAAAGGACTGAAACACTGAAGGAGCATTAGAGAGCCCAAAAGGCATCACCAAGTACTCAAAATGACCTTCGGGCGTATTAAACGCGGTTTTCCATTCATCTCCTTGCTTAATGCGCACAAGGTTGTACGCACCATGAAGATCTATCTTGGTGAACCACTTGGCACCTTTAATTCGGGCAAACAAGTCTGACAACAGAGGCAAAGGATACTGAAATTTAACAGTGATTTTATTCAAAAGCCGATAGTCAATACAAGGTCTCAAAGATCCGTCCTTCTTGGCCACAAAAAAGAATCCCGCACCAAGAGGGGAAGAGGAAGGACGGATATGCCCCTTCTCCAGAGATTCCTTGATATACGAACGCATTGCGGTATGCTCAGGTACAGACAGATTAAATAGTCTTCCCTTAGGAAATTTGCTACCTGGAATCAAATCTATGGCACAGTCACAGTCCCTATGAGGAGGCAGAACACTGGACCTGGACTCGCTGAACACATCCTGATAATCAGACAAATACTCAGGAACTTCCGAAGGAGTAGAGGAAGCAATAGACACCGGCGGGGAATCACCATGAATACCCTGACAGCCCCAACTTGACACAGACATTGCCTTCCAATCCAAGACTGGATTATGAGTCTGTAACCATGGCAAACCCAAAACGACCAAATCATGCATTTTATGCAGAACAAGAAAACGAATCACCTCCCGATGTTCAGGAGTCATGCACATGGTTACCTGTGTCCAAAACTGCGGTTTATTTTCCGCCAATGGCGTAGCATCAATACCCCTCAGAGGGATAGGATTAACCAACGGCTCAAGAACAAAACCACAGCGCTTGGCAAATGACAGATCCATAAGACTCAGGGCAGCACCTGAATCCACAAACGCCATAACAGGGTAAGAGGACAATGAGCAAATTAAAGTCACAGACAAAATAAATTTAGGTTGCAAATTACCAATGGCGACAGGACTAACAACCCTTGTTAGGCGTTTAGAGCATGCTGATATAACATGTGTAGAATCACCACAGTAAAAACACAACCCATTCTGACGTCTATGATTTTTCCGCTCATTTCTGGTCTGAATTCTATCACATTGCATCAAATCAGGTGTTTGTTTAGACAACACCACCAGAGGATTAGCGGTTTTGCGCTCCCGCAAACGCCGGTCAATTTGAATAGCCAGCGCCATGGAATCATTCAGACTTGTAGGAATGGAGAAACCCACCATCACATTCTTAATGGCTTCAGAAAGGCCATTTCTGAAGTTTGCGGCCAGAGCACACTCATTCCACTGAGTAAGCACGGACCATTTCCGAAATTTTTGGCAATACACTTCAGCTTCATCCTGGCCCTGAGAAATAGCCAGCAAGGCTTTTTCTGCCTGAACCTCAAGATTGGGTTCCTTGTAAAGCAATCCGAGCGCCAGAAAAAACGCATCAATATTTGCCAATGTCGGATCTCCTGACGCTAGCGAGAAAGCCCAATCCTGAGGGTCGCCCCGTAAAAAAGAGATAACAATTTTAACTTGCTGAACTGAGTCTCCAGATGATCGGGGTCTCAGAGATAGAAACAATTTACAATTATCCCTGAAATTCCTAAACTTAAATCGGTCTCCAGAAAACAGTTCAGGAATAGGTATTTTAGGTTCAGACATAGGACTACTGGTAACAAAATCTTGTATGCTTTGCACACGAGCAGCAAGCTGGTCCACACTTGTAATCAAGGTCTGGACATTCATGTCTGCAGCAAGCTCAAGCCACTCAGAGGTAAAGGGGAGGAAGAGAGGAAAAAAAAAAAAATTCAGAATTTCCTTTCTTATATCCCACTTCTGCAATGCATTAAACACTCAATGTTGGCCTGGCATACTGTTATGACCCCAATGGCAGAGGGTCTCAGGAATCAATACCAAGTCTGCAAACACAAAAAACCAGCTCATAGGGCAGTGGTAACTGGGCTGACCATATATCTAATCCTAGCACCACAAATAGAAGTAGCCGGGGAACGTGCCTACGTTGGTTCTAGACGTCTCGCGCCAGCCGGAGAACTAACTAACCCTAGAAGGGTTAAAAGAAAGACCTTTCTTGCCTCCAGAGAAAAGACCCCAAAAGTTGGATACAAGCCCCCAACAAATAATAACGGTGAGGTAAGAGGAAAAGACAAACATAAGAATGAGCTAGGTATTTAGCAAAGAGAGGCCCACTAGCTAATAGCAGAATATAGTAAGATGACTTATATGGTCAGCAAAAACCCTATTAAAATATCCACGCTGGATATTCAAGAACCCCCGAACCGTCTAACGGCCGGGGGGAGAACACCAGCCCCCTAGAGCTTCCAGCAAGGTCAGACATCACATTTAGTACAAGTTGGACAAAAATAGTAGCAAAGCAAGTAACTCAAAAAACAAAGACGCAAGACTTAGCTTAATTTTGCAAGAGCCAGGACCAGCAGACAGGAGCAACAGAAGGATCTGATTACAACGATGCCAGGCACTGGACTAAGGATCCAGGAAGTTAATATAGCGAAACCCCTGGACTAACGACCCAGGTGAGTGCCAAACAGAAAAAAGACAATCCCAGAGTCATACCACTAGTGACCACAAGAGGGAGCCAAAAAGTCTAATTCACAACAGTCCGGCTGGCCTGGAAGCGACTCAGGAATCCTCTCAGCCAGGTGGAATCAGAAGCCTTCCTTCTAGCACTGTGTTGTAGTCCCTTGCTGCCTTAGGCCTCACACAAGGTCCTCACATTTTTTCTATCCCCCTTTAGGTAGGACACTAACCCGCATGGCAGGTAACGCAATCCTTTTTACAGGATCTCTATGACCCGGGCTCTATGTGTTACTGTGCCTTTGGGTGTTGATGGTGGACAGGTGACTTGAAATCCAGCTGTCTGCCAGTTTTTACCATGGGGCATCATGGGGCATGAAGTTACCCTCACAACCTCGGTCTTCCGGCTACCGGAATTCTGCGCTTCAGCGTGGAGGAAGCTCAGTCGCAGCTTCCCTCCAGCTCTTTACTTCACCTTTTGCTTATTTTCCCTTTCAGTCTCCTACAGACTGCTCTGCTTTCCTCTTTCCTTTCCCAGGAGCTGAAGCACCTCACGTGGCTGAACGTCTCCAGCTCTCAGACTCTCCTCCTCACTCCTCTCACTGACTAACTCCTCCTCCAGCCAGAATATATCTAGGGAAGCCACCCACAAACTGGATCAGAGCTCCTCCTTCTGGTCTGGAGTCAGAACAGTATTGCATGTGCTGATTACCTGTTAAAGGGATCCTTCCTCGCTTCCAAGCATAACATCACTCTCCCCGGGAGGAAAGCAATGCCACTGTAACAACCGGTTACCTGGGGTGTTACATCTGCACTCCATCCATGAGGATGGTCCGAGTGCCCGATGTCCACAGATTGGGGTTGTGCTCACAGCCCAACACTGTGCAGGATGCTTGGCATATGCCACAGAACACCAGGATTGGCAAATTCACCACTGGCGCACTGTGTTCACAGATGAAAGCAGGTTCACACTGAGCACATGTGACAGATGTGACAGAGTCTGGAGATGCCGTGGAGAATGGTCTGCTGCATGCAACATCCTTCAGCATGACCGGTTTGGCAGTGGGTCAGTAATGATGTGGGATGGCATTACTTTGGAGAGCCGCACAGCCCTCCATGAGCTCGCCAGAGGTAGCCTGACTGCAATTAGGTACCGAGATGAGATCCTCAGACCCCTTGTGAGACCATATGCTGGTGCGGTTGGCCCTGGATTCCTCCTAATGCAGGACAATGCCAGACCTCTTGTGGCTGGAGTGTGTCAGCAGTTCCTGCAAGATGAAAGCATTGAAGCTATGGACTGGCCCGCTCGATCCCCAGACCTGAATCCGATTGAACACATCTGGGACATCATGTCTCGCACCATCCACCAACGTCAGGTTGCACCACAGACTGTCCAGGAGTTGGCGGATGTGGAGCACCCCCAGATGCAGGGCCGCGGGGTACTCGGTACCGGGCCTCTCAGTCTCGGTCCTGGGGCTGTCATGGTGGCTAGACCCGGTCCGTGACCCTGCTAATGAAAGGCGTCCAATGAAAGGTGTGATGGTGGTGCGGGGTGCAAGGCGCGATGAATAACGAGGAAACAGGGTTGCAGTCTCTTTACCTCTTTACTGAAGGCTTCAGGATAAGCAATCCAGAGTACTGCTAACAGGGCTGGCTGAGACCGGCCGGTCCGAAGGCACATCCAGAGTTCCCTTTACAGGTGGAAATCAGTGCCTACCTTCTAGCGCCTGTGTGTTGTAGTACCTCCCTGCTGAGCACTACGGGATAGTCCTCACAACTGTTGTGTCTGTTTCTGATGTTCTTTCTCACAACTCGTATCTGCTCTGATGTTCTTCTCCGTCCCCCAGATGATATGGATAGGACGCACCCGTATGACGGGTAGGCCTGGAGTTCTTACGGGACCCTAGCGTCGCCCCTCTCCCACAATTGCCCCTTATGTCTGCTTAGGTGATTTAGGTGAGACAGCCAACCAGTGGCGTAACTACAAAGTTATGGGCCCCGGTGCGAACTTCCAAATGGGGCCCCCCCTGCCATAAAATTCAATGTAACCCCCATAGAATACAATGCAGCCCCCCTCATAGTATAATGCAGCCCCTCCATACAGGGGCAGTGAGAAAGACACGAGCAAATGGTGATGAGGGGGCAGGGGAGAGGGCACAAGGGGCAAGGAAGACAGGCACAAGGGGACACATGGGGGCTAGGAGGCAGGGGAGAAGGTTACAAGGGGACTAGTGGGCAAGGGAGACTGACACAAGGGGACAATGGAGACTGACACAAGGGGCACATGGGACAAGTGGGCAAGGGAGACTGGCACACGGGGACACAGGGACTAGTGGGCAAGGGAGACTGACACACGGGGAATAGTGGGCAAGGGAGACTGATACAAGGGGACTAGTGGGCAATGGAGACTGACACAAGGGGACACACGGGGACAAGGGACAAGCACAAGGGGACAAGGGAGACAGGCACAAGGGGACACACAGGGACTAGTGGGCAAGAGACTGACACAAGGGGACAAGGGATACAAGCACAAGGGGACACACAGGGACAAGTGGGAAAGGGAGACTGACACACAGGGAATAGTGGGCAAAGGAGACTGACACAAGCACAAGGGGACAAAGGAGACTGACACAAGCACAAGGGGACATAGGAGACAGGCACATGGGGACACACAGGGACTAATGGGCAAGGGAGACTGGCACATGGGGACACAAGCATAAGGGAGACAGGCTCAATGGGACACACGGCTCCCTGACCTGCCAGAGCCGCTTGCAGCTGCGACCGTGGTAGTTACGCCACTGCCTCACACACACACATACTACAGATATCACACACACACTACAGATATCACACACACACACACATCATACTACAGATATCACACACACATCAGTTATCACACACACACTACAGATATCACACACACACACACACACACACACACACACACACACATACTACAGATATCACACACACACACACATACTACAGATATCACACACACACTACAGATATCACACACACACATATTACAGATATCACACACATACTACAGATATCACACACACACACACACACATACTACAGATATCACACACACTACAGATATCACACACACACACATCATACTACAGATATCACACACACACATACTACAGTTATCACACACACACTACAGATATCACACACACACATACTACAGATATCACACACACACACACACACACACACACACACACACACACACACACACACACACACACACACACACACACACACACACACACCAGAGATACCAGCTCATATACACAACTCACAATCTCCTCTCTGGTACAGGGGTGGCTGGTGTAAACCGGCTGCAGCTCCTCAGCTTCTCCTGACTAAAGCGGCTCTGTCCCGCACCTCCCCCCTGCTCTCGCCTTCTGTCCTGGGGTTATTTTGGCTTTCTCTTAAATACGATCTCATTCAGACGTACATGAGATGTATGAGGGGGGTAAAAATACAGACTGAGAAGCTGTCTCATCGTGATGACTGGAGCTGCTTCCTGTCTATCACGTGCCCCGGCTGCCCCCTTCCCCTAGATACGCCTCGGACTGTTGCCGTGCAGGAGGAATCTCCTGCACTGCAACATGGTGTTGGGTGCCAGCACAGCCCGCACAGTGGTCTATCCAGCACAGCCCGCACAGTGGTCTATCCAGCACAGCCCGCACAGTGGTCTATCCAGCACAGCCCGCACAGTGGTCTATCCAGCACAGCCCGCACAGTGGTCTATCCAGCACAGCCCGCACAGTGGTCTATCCAGCACAGCCCGCACAGTGGTCTATCCAGCACAGCCCGCACAGTGGTATATACAGCACAGCCCGCACAGTGATATATCCAGCACAGCCCACACAGTGGTATATCCAGCACAGCCCGCACAGTGGTATATCCAGCACAGCCCGCATAGTGGTATATCCAGCAAAGCCCGCACAGTGGTATATCCAGCACAGCCCGCACAGTGGTATAACCAGCACAGCCCGCACAGTGGTATATCCAGCACAGCCCGCATCTCTCGCCCCCCCGAGAATGCCCCCACAGTCCAGTAAAAAAAAAAAAAACACTCTCCTTACCTTTCCTCTTGCCAGCGTTGCTTCCTGCTCCGGTCTCAGGCTCGGCTGCAGTCTGCCCGGGACACAGCAGGTGCGCGATGATATGACGTCATCGCGCACCCGCAGTGTCAGAGGCAGAGCGGGGAATGATGGGAGAGGGAGCGTCTGTAGACGCTCTCTCCTCCGTCATTGCATTCAACTGTACCGGCGTACGCCGGTATAGTTGAATGCGACGGCGGGGGGGTGAGTCGGCGGCGGCGGGGGGAGGCGGATCGAGCGGCCCATGACTGGCACCGGCTCTTCTGGCATTTGCCAGAAGTGCCCGATGGCCAGTCCGACCCTGCTCTGACCTGCCGGCCCCGGGCCCCTGACCTGCCGGGCCCGGTCGCAATGGCGACCGCTGCAACCGCGGTAGTTTCGCCCCTGTCCATACTGTACAATGGCCACACATAGTGCTCCATACTGTACAATGGCCACACATAGTGCTCTATACTGTACAATGGCCACACATGATGCTCCATACTGTACAATGGCCACACATGATATTGCCTACAGTATAATGGCCACACATAGTTACTCCTACACATGCGGCTGAGCTCCGTACACATTGCACATGCGGCTCCCCTCCGTACACCTCGTACACACCCGACTCCGCTCCGTACACCTTGCACACACGGCTCCGCTCCGTATACCTCATACACACACGGTTCCGCTCCGTACACCTCGTACACACACGGCTCTGCTCCGTACACCTCGTACACACACGGCTCCGCTCCGTACACCTCGTACACACGCGGCTCCGCTCCGTACACCTCGTACACACACGGCTCTGCCCTATACACCTCATACACACGCAGCTCTGGTCCGTACACCTCGTACACACCCGGCTCCGCACCATATACCTCATACACACACGGCTCCGCTCCATACACCGCATACACACCCAGCTCCGCTCTGTACACCTCATACACACCCAGCTCCACTCCGTACATCTCGTACACACCCGGCTCCGCTCCGTACACCTCGTACACACCCGGCTCCGCTCTGTACACCTCATACACACCCAGCTCCACCTTGTACACCTCATACACACCCGGCTCCGCTCCGTACACCTCATACACACCCAGCTCCGCCTTGTACACCTCGTACACACCCGGCTCCGCTCCTTACAGCTCGTACACACCCAGCTCCGCTCCGTACACCTCATACAAACCCAGCTCCGCCTTGTACACCTCATACACACACGGCTCCGCTCCGTACACCTCATACATACACGGCTCCGCTCTGTACACCTCATACACACACTGCTCTGCTACATCCACACAAACCCCTCCTGACCTCACACAACAGCTTACCCTCCTCCAGCACGATGACAACCAGCACTGCACTACTGTCCTGCACTACACAGGAAGCCCTTGATCATGTGACTCTGACTCCTCCCCTCCTGTGACCTCATCACAGGTCCTGTGTGCACAGAGCAGCTGCAGCCATAGTTGTGGTGTGCGGCTCTCTGCTGTGGAGGGGCTCTGCTGCGGGACAAGTGCAGTCCCACCCGTGATCGCGCATGCACTGAGAGAGTGCACGCGCACCAGGGCTTGTAAAGAATATTTATTTAAAGGGCCGGCGGCCCATTTTGTAGCTCAGAGTTCTTAGGGGCCCGCCCAGTCTGCTGGACTGGGCGGGCCCCTAAGCACTGTGGGCCCCATCGCAATTGCGACCCCTGCGACCACGGTAGTTACGCCCCTGCAGCCAACCTATAATTAACTGTCCTGCCGCTGTTTGAAGTAATGCTTGGAGCCAAATACTTCCTCCGCGTTCCGGCCACCGGCTACATGCCTCAGTAGGATGTTGCCACGATCTTAAGGCACGACTCCTACTGGCTTTATCTCCTTTTTGCTACGATCTCATTTCTCACTTCTCCACAGTAAACCTCGCTTCGTTTCCTTTCTTAGGATGCACCACAACGGTTGCAGGCACGGCTCCGTAACGTTCTGTTCTGTTCGCTAGGCCACTGTCAGGATCCCACCCCTGACAGAGACCCCCCTGAATCTTCCCCTGCAACACCCTCTGCCACAGGATGTTGCCTGGATCCAACCCAGTCAGCTTCTGATTAACTTCCTATCCGGCCCCCAGTTTTACCAGATTGTGAGGAGTGGCCTAATACATAGAACCCTTTGCTCCCCCTGGTGGCCAGAGTGTGAAGTGTAATGTGTGACTGTGATACCTGGTCAGGTGAACTCCTTAAGTGCCATCAGACGTACCATCACTCCCCTTAGTGGCGGAGCGTCAGTACTGCAACGACCAGGACTCTGGGGCGCTGCATTCCCCCCCGGTTAAATCCAGTACTCCCGGACTGGGAAGAAAACAACAATACATGTCAGCAAAAGACATACAAAATTTTGAAATGCAATGAACAAGTAAATATAACAGTGCTTCCCTTTATGGGAGGTGAGGACTCTTGAACGTTACAAACAAAACATGGTTAAATATTTTAAATAACATACTATAAATAACTTCTATTACCCAGCCGGGTATTCTACTAGGTGCAAATTCTGAACAATAATTTAACTTTTCCTTTAAGGGCGTATAGGCTGAACCCACTAAAGGCTTACTATAAAACTCTAAAATATAAATTAACTTTTTCTTTATTTCTCTCTTCTAAGTGCAACACTCTTCTCTTCACTCTCTGACTTTCCATATGCAGGACCGCCTGTCTATCTGCCCAGGCCTACTGCCTCTTTTCTTAGTACAGGATCACTGAACCATCTCTCTATGGCTCTCAGGAGGACTCACTAACTAACCCCTATGGGTTTACTTTATTGAAATTCGGCTTTCAACTCTTTCCTGTCCTCATTCTCTAGTAACATTATTGAACATTCTCTATAACTGTCTAGCTAACTACATATTACTTCTATGTAAAACATTATTACCATCTACTTTCTTTAAGGCAACATTATATTTTAAGTGCAACTGGTGAACGTTCCCTTTAAGGGGGAACCAAGTCTCTTTGAGGTAATGCAGACTCTCTCTATCTGCAAGTCCGGTTAAGGCAAGAGCTTCCATGCTGTACTCAGGAACAGTCTCTTCAAAAAGCTCTCTCTTTTGTAAAACCAGTAAAGGGCACCTTTAAGAAGGTGCAAACTATTTATAATACAGTTTGTGAACCATTCACCGTCCATGATTCGGCAGTCTTTGTAACCAATGATGAACAAAAGCAAAAATAAAAGCAAGAGCAAAAATAAAAAAGCAATAGGGATCCCGGGTAAAGAAAGGGATCCCTTTAAGAATAACCCAGGTCGGGTATTAGCAGCAAAAAGCAGGGAAACAAACAGTTAACTATTTACATACTCGTTCCGAGGTTTATCCTTACAGGAGGTTACACTGCATCAGCTGGTGGCGGACACTCTCTGGCCGGTATGGCTGCGGTCCTCTGTCCTCGGCGGATGCAGGATCGTTATCATTGATTGGCCTCCCAGGCACGGTCAGATCACCCGGTGTCTGGATTCGAATGTCAGCTGTGGTTGCAAGTTCAGTAGCGGCGATAATACACACCGTGGCAACAGTAGTAGCGTTTGTCAAATCAGGGTTAGTCGTAGTCGGGACAGCAGGTGGTGCTACTGCCTGCTCGCATTGTTGGACGTCTCGAGCGCACCACCCCTGCGCACTCCGGTGGCGAGTGTAGGTCACCTTGTCCCCTTTACCTGGTAGCTGGTTGTCACATCTATTGCGGGACGGGGCTTTCACATTGTAGCTGGTAAAGAAGATTTCAGTCGGCAGTCCCGGTTCTTGTATAGAGCCCCAACCCCGCTGCGGGTGAAAGGCTAGTACAGTCCCCTGCCTTACCGAGTTCCTCTTGTTGTGTTCAGTCTTTGGTCTTTGTACTCTTGATGGGTCATTTGGTTCTGTCTCTTTTTGGTTTTGCCATTGTAGAATTAAGCATTGCTTATATTGTTCCCAGGTGAGCGCAGCAATGCTGAGGCCCTCCTGCCTGGCCCCGTCTGGCCCAATCCGTGGAGTGTCCCATTGGAAGATCACCCCCTCTGAGCTCACATCTAGCGGTTTCCCCATCGTTGTTGGTAACGGAGGCACCAGCTTCTCCATCGTGCCTGGGGTTATCACTACCAGCTCAGCGGTGAAAACTCGGTTATTGTCGGGCTGGGGAGCGGTCACGGGAGCAGGATCGGTCGGGGGAGCAGGGACGCTTTCCATACCTGCGTCTGATGTGGTTCCACCGATGTCGATCTGTTCCGTTTACAGGGACACTGGAATCGGCTGCAGCCCGGACTACGGTTCCTCCAATGCGACCCTCTCGCTCGGCTCCGACTTCCGTGGCTTCACAGCCGCTGGCTCCATGTTCGGGATAGGCTGGCTCAGCTCCGCCGCCTGTAGCTCCGAGAAGTCCGGATCCTCCAGCTGCGGTGGGTTCGGGTCCGTCTCCGGTGGGCGAAGACAGGCCGGGATAACTTCGCCGTCGCTCTGGGACTCGCTGGTCGCCATCCCTGCTCCGGGATCTTCGGTGGCACATGCACGTTGCCCCTCCATTTTCTGAGGGCGTAGCTTCTTCCCCTCATTCCCGCCGTGGCAATTCAGGGGGCAGTTCTCCTCTGCTTCTGGGCAGGTTGTCATCTCGCAACAGTCGTCGGAGGGGGCGGTCGCCACTTTTGGCGCCACTTTGATAGTCTCCTCCCATGGCGCGCCCTTCCTCTTCCTCTGCGCTCCTCTTAGCGCTGCAATGGCGGCGGTTTTGGCGGCAAGTGGCAATCTACAGTCTTTGCAATAAATCACGGTTCAAGCACAATTCAGACACAGTTCCAAGGCACACATGACCTGATTCTTCAGGCTTAAGTAGATCCTGTTCGTGACGCCAAGTTGGAGCGCCCCCAGATGCAGGGCCGCGGGGTACTCGGTACCGGGCCTCTCAGTCTCGGTCCTGGGGTTGTCACGGTGGCTAGACCCGGTCTGTGACCCTGCTAAGGGGCGTCCAATGAAAGGTGTGATGGTGGTGCGGGGTGCAAGGCGCGATGAATAACGAGGACACAGGGTTGCAGTCTCTTTACCTCTTTACTGAAGGCTTCAGGATCCGCAATCCAGAGTACTGCTAACAGGGCTGGCTGAGACCGGCCGGTCCGAAGGCACATGCAGAGTTCCCTTTACAGGTGGAAATCAGTGCCTACGGGATAGTCCTCACAACTGTTGTGTCTGTTTCTGATGTTCTTTCTCACAACTCGTATATGTTCTGATGTTCTTCTCCGTCCCCCAGATGATATGGATAGGACGCACCCGTATGACGGGTAGACCTGGAGTTCTTCTGGGACCCTAGCATCGCCCCTCTCCCACAATTGCCCCCTATGTCTGCTTAGGTGATTTAGGTGAGACAGCCAACCTATAATTAACTGTCCTGCCGCTGTTTGAAGTAATGCTTGAAGCCAAATACTTCCTCGGCATTCCGGCCACCGGCTACGCGCCTCAGTAGGATGTTGCCACGATCTTAAGGCACGATTCCTACTGGCTTTATCTCCTTTTTGCTGTGATCTCATTTCTCACTTCTCCACAGTAAACCTCGCTTCGTTTCCTTTCTTAGGATGCCACCGCAACAGGTGCAGGCGCGGCTCCGTATTGTTCTGTTCTGTTTGCTAGGCCACTGTCAGGATCCCACCCCTGACAGAGACCCCCCTGAATCTTCCCCTGCAACACCCTCTGCCACAGGATGTTGCCTGGATCCAACCCAGTCAGCTTCTGACTAACTTCTTATCCGGCCCCCAGTTTTACCAGATTGTGAGGAGTGGCCTAATACATAGAACCCTTTGCTCCCCCCTGGTGGCCAGAATGTGAAGTGCAAAGTGTGACTGTGATACCTGGTCAGGTGAACTCCTTAAGTGCCATCAGACGTACCATCACTCCCCTTAGTGGCGGAGCGTCAGTACTGCAATGACCAGGACTCTGGGGCTCTGCAGATATATTAGTACAGGTCTGGGAGGAGATCACTCAGGAGACCATCCACTGTCTCATCAGGAGCATGCCCAGGCATTGTAGGGAGGTCATACAGGCACGTGGAGGCCACATACACTACTGAGCATCCTTTCCTTGTCTTGAGGCATTTCCACTGTAGTTGATCAACCTGTAACTTCATTTTCCACTTTGATTTTGAGCATCATTCCAATTCCAGACCTCCTGGGATATTAGTTGTGATTTACATTGATCATTTTAAAATTTTATTGTTCTCAACACATTCCACTATGTAATGAATACAGTTTTACAACTGGAATATTTAATTCAGCGATATCTAGGATGTGGGATTTTAGTGTTCCTTTTACTTTTTTGAGCAGTGTATTTAAAGCTGAGTGAATGTGTGTGTGTATATATCAAACCATGCCCACTCCACATAGCCCCGCCGACTCAGCAGACAGTATCACACAGGATAGGATTACATACACAGCTCAGCAGACTATCACACATGATAGGATTCAAGGCTCAGCAGACAGTATCACACAGAATAGGATTAGATACACAGCTCAGCAGACAGTAACACACAGGATAGGATTAGATCCACAGCTCAGCAGACAGTAACACACAGGATAGGATTAGTTACACGGCTCAGCAGACAGTATCACACAGAATAGGATTAGATACACAGCTCAGCAGACAGTAACACACAGGATAGGATTAGATCCACAGCTCAGCAGACAGTAACACACAGGATAGGATTAGTTACAGGGCTCAGCAGACAGTACCACACAGGATAGGATAAGATACACAACTCAGCAGACAGTATCACACATGATAGGATTAGGTACATGGCTAAGCAGACAGTATCACACAAGATATGGATCGTGCTCCAAGCATAAACAAGACCAGAACTACCAAAACAGGGAATGTTTTTAAAATATATACAGTATATATTTTTTTATTTATAGACAATAGAACAAAAGAACAATTAAAATATACAAAAATTAAATATAAATATGTAGTATATAATGTATATGTGCACGTATCAAGGTGTATGCAAGACCATATTATCAATTCAATTCCATATATAAAAAAATGCAATCATTGCATACGGCAGGTATAATTCTATTGTATGTTCTATCACTAAGGACTAAATAAGCATCACACAAGACCATATATTGAACATACCAATCAAAAGGGTGATTATATTAGGAAATCTGTATCATAAAGTGTACATAAAGTGCATGAAATGTGCATATAGGCCTTGTGATTAGGGTTGAGCGACCTTTAGTTTTTTAGGGTCGATTCGGGTTTTGTGAAACCCGACTGTCTTAAAAGTCGAGTCGAGTGTAATACGCCGACCACCGTGAAAAGTCGGGTTTCGGCCGAAACACGAAACCCAATGAAGAAATTTTTTTAATATTATTTTTTCAATCTCTCTCTCTCTCTCTCTCTCCCCCTAAACGCTGATTTTCCACATCGCTCCCAGAACGCTCATTTTACACTTTGCACATCGCTGTAATGCACGCGAAAAAAAATGCCTGTTGTTGTGTATGCCCCCTAACACCTACGTCAGCACTCTACTGCTCCTTCATTGGCTGCAAAAATGGCGCTAAACGCGTCATACGAAACGCGACTTTCGCGCCTAGATCGCGTACCGCATGGCCGACCCCACA
Organism: Ranitomeya variabilis; assembly: GCF_051348905.1. Lineage (NCBI taxonomy): Eukaryota > Metazoa > Chordata > Amphibia > Anura > Dendrobatidae > Ranitomeya > Ranitomeya variabilis. The sequence continues at coordinate 391,581,641 of NC_135232.1, forward strand.
CAGGGATCGGGTCGGGTTTCATGAGACATTATGAAAATGAACGACCCGTTTCGCTCAACCCTGTGATATTAAAGAAGGTGCAAAAGGAATCAAATAACCTGTAAAAAGTGCATAAGGTGCATTGAAGATAAAGTGCTATGTTGGAGTGCTATATGCAGATGCTTTAAGAAGTCACTTACTTATAAAAATGGGGGAATATACCTGAAACCCGCCAAACTCTTGATGCTGTGCACCCCGACGCGCGTTTTGGAACTTCAGTTCCTTCGTCAGACAGTATCACAAAGGATAGGATTAGATACACAGCTCAGCAGACAGTATCACGCAGGATAGGATTAGAAACACAGCTGAGCTGACTATCACACAGGATAGGTTTAGATACACAGCTCAGCAGACTGTATCACACAGGATAGGATTAGATACCCAGCTCATAAGACAGTATCACACAGGATAGGATTAGATACACAGCCCGCATAAACTCTTTTTAACCCCTTCATGACCCAGCCTATTTTGACCTTAATGACCTGGCTGTTGTTTGCAATTCTGACCAGTGTCCCTTTATGAGGTAATAACTCTGGAACGCTTCAACGGATCCTAGCGATTCTGAGACTGTTTTTTCGTGACATATTGGGCTTCATGGTAGTGGTAAATTTAGGTCGATAATTTTTGAGTTTATTTGTGAAAAAAATGGAAATTTGGCAAAAATTTAGAAAATTTTGCAATTTTCAAATTTAGAATTTTTATTCTGTTAAACCAGAGAGTTATGTGACACAAAATAGTTAATAAATAACATTTCCCACATTTTTACTTTACATCAGCACAATTTTGGAAACAAAATTTATTTTTGCTAGGAAGTTATAAGGGTTAAAATTTGACCAGCGATTTCTCATTTTTACAACGAAATTTACAAAACCATTTTCTTTAGGGACCACCTCACATTTGAAGTCAGTTTGAGTGGTCTATATGGCTGAAAACACCCAAATGTGGCATTATTCTAAAAACTGCAGCCCTCAAGGTGCTCAAAGCCACATTCAAGAAGTTTATTTACCCTTCAGGTGTTTCACAGCAGCAGAAGCAACATGGAAGGAATAAATTAACATTTAACTTTTTAGTCACAAAAATGATCTTTTAGCAACAATTTTTTTATTTTCCCAAGGGTAAAAGGAGAAACTGGACCCCAAAAGTTATTGTACAATTTGTCCTGAGTATGCCGATACACCATATGTGGGGGGAACCACTGTTTGGGCGCACGACAGGGCTCGGAAGGGAAGGAGCGCCATTTGAATTTTTCAATGAAAATTTGTTTGCGCACATGACGGGGCTCAGAAGGGAAGTAGTGACTAGGGTTGAGTGACTTTGACCTTTTTAGGGTCGAGTCATGTTTCGCGAAACCCGACTTTTTGAAAAGTCGAGTCGGGCGAAATCGGCCGATTACTGCGAAAAGTAGAGGATCGGCCGGAACACGAAACCTTATGCACGTCAATGGGGATTTTTTTTTTTCTCTCTCTCTCTCTCTCTCCCCCTCCCCCTCCATCCCAGCACAGAAAAGCTCGTGTTACACATTGCAAATCCCTACTGCGCACAAGCGATAAAATGATGATAGCCGTGCACGCCCCTAACCCCTATGTCATCACTCTGCCCACACTCCTTCATTGGCTGAAAAAATGGCGCTAAACGCGTCATACGAAACGTGACTTTGGCGCCAAGATCGCATACCGCATGGCCGACCCCACACAGGGATCGGGTCGGGTTTCATGAGACGCCGACTTTGCCAAAAGTCGGCGACTTATGAAAATGAACGATCCATTTCGCTCAACCCTAGTAGTGACGTTTTGGAATGCAGACTTTGATAGAATGGTCTGCGGGCATCATGTTACGTTTGCAGAGCCCCTGATGTGCCTAAACAGTAGAAACCCCCCACAAGTGACCTCATTTTGGAAACTTGACCCCCCAAGAAACTTATTTAGATGTGTGGTGAGCACTTTGAACCCCCAACTGCTTCACAGAAGTTTACAACGCAGAGCTGTGAAAATAAAAAAATCATTTTTCTTTCCTCAAAAATTATGTTTTAGCAAGCAATTTTTGATTTTCACAAGGGTAACAGGAGAAATTTGACACCAATATTTGTTGCCCAGTTTGTCCTGAGTATGATGATACCCCATATGTGGGGGTAAACCACTGTTTGGGCACACGTCAGGGCTCAGAAGGGAAGTAGTGACGTTTTGGAATGCAGATTTTGATGGAATGGTCTGCGGCGTCACGTTGCCTTTGCATAGCCCCTGATGTGCCTAAACAGTAGAAACCCCCACAAGTGACCCCATTTTGGAAACTAGACCCCCCAAGGAACTTATCTAGATGTTTGGTGAGCACTTTCAACCCCCAAGTGTTTCACAGAAGTTTATAACGCAGAGCCATGAAAATAAAAAATCTTTTTTTTCCACAAAAATAAGTTTTTAGCCCCCCATTTTTTTATTTTCCCAATAGGGTAACAGGAGAAATTAGACCCCCAAAGTTGTGCAATTTTTCTTGAGTATGGCGATAACCCATATGTTTGGGTAAACCACTGTTTGGGCGCACGTTGGGGCTCGGAAGGGAGGGAGCACCATTTGACTTTTTGAATGCAAGATTGGCTGAAAATCAATGGTGGCGCCATGTCGCATTTGGAGACCTCTGATGTGCCTAAACAGTGGAAACCCCTCAATTCTGACTCCAACACTAGCCCCAACACACCCCTAACCCTAACCATAACCCTAACCACAAGCCTAACCCTAACCCCAACACACCCCGAACCCTAATCTTAACCCTATTTCCAACCCTAACCCTAATTCCAACCCTAACTCTAATTCCAACCCTAATCCTAAGGCTATGTGCCCACATTGTGGATTCGTGTGAGGATTTTTCAGCACAGTTTTTGAAAAATCTGCAGGTAAAGCGCACTGCGTTTTACCTGCAGATTTACCACGGATGTTTTTATGTGCAATATAATCATTATAATTTGTTAGAACAAACCACAGTTAGTTACTATGCCCGTACAATGCCGGGCTCTTAAGCTAGTTATTAATAACAAAAAAATGAGGAAATTTATTAGAGACAATGTGCCACAGAGTCCTTTCTAGCCCCACTTCACTTACCACTTTTCCAAATAGGTCTTATACCAATCCACAACACAAACCCACCCAGTTTGTTGTTTTGGATGAATACCAACTCCACCCAATATACCCCAGTATCAATCCACACTAGGAATAATTGCAGGCCCATCCACTGGTGATTTTTTAGACCTCTCAGTATGTCCTAATATATCACAAACCGCTAACTGAACTGTAGCTATGGATACCTGTACCCCCACACGGACAGATATTCCAAATTTCAACAGATATTCCCAACTCTCATCACTAGCGGAAGAATCAGAGACATCTATCATGTGGGAAGAAACTACTCCCATCACTATTAATAGGGGTCATACCCATCCATTCACTACCACCAGGTTGGAAGTAGGGGATAAATCTGGGAAACACACACTGAGCAAGCAATTATGTCAAACAACTAATGTTTTCAATCAGAACAGTATTACGACATATGTCAGTAAACCAACCAATAGAGGGGTAGGGATCACAAAAGAGCTAGAGGACCAAAATTACACCCACAAATTAATCGGGATTTTTTTCAGACAAAAAGTACAAAACCAAAAGAGGCAAAAGAGGGGGGAAAACTTGAAAATATGGGAAGATGGTACAATTCCACAAAAAAATTTCAATCTAAGCTCACATCAACTAAAATTTGCCCACCTCAGAGTTGAATCCATTTAGTCTCTATATCAGCATGAAGAAAAAAAGGACTGGTAGGCCCAACATTAAATGACCACAATACCAACCAGTATGCTCATACATCATTAGCTAATCCATCCACATTCAACCCAATTAATGAGTATTCCAGTGCTTTTCACACTTTTGATGCTATGGTCACTGTGGATATTTTGAGAATCAAAATAAATCCTAAATATGTACCCCACAATCATAATAAGGAAAAGAGAAAATCCACAGTGTAACTCCAAGAGAATCATCACCCAGCAGATAAGGGAGGATGTATCATGGTCCTCAAACAATTTATTGCGGAAAGCATTCAATTAATTCTGAAACATAATTATTACATATAACCAACAATTTTATCTCCAAACGTGGGGAACAGCAAGGGGGGAAATGGTTTGCCCCAAGTAATGCCAATCTGTATGTAGGAAAATGGGAAGAAACTCATATTTTCATGAATGATCAGTTACACAAAGGCCTGATTTTATGGCATCGCTTTATAGGCGACATTTTGTTCATTTGGGAAGGCACACAGATGGATCTTAACTAGTGTTGAGCGATACTTTCCGATATCGGAAAGTATCGGTATCGGAAAGTATCGGCCGATACCGTCAAAGTATCGGATCCAATCCGATACCGATACCCGATCCCAATGCAAGTCAATGGGACGAAAATATCGGAATTAAAATAAACCCTTTATAAACTTGTAGGTTCATTCTACATGAAGGAAAACAACTAAGAATAATGTAGGATGTATTGGGGGACGTGGCGGAGACATTAAAGGCACAGAGGTTTAGCCCAATGTAATAGAATAGCAGGATTTTGGGGGTTTTTTATGACGTTCGGCGGTAGAAAGATTTTGACTATGTTAATTTTTTTTTTTATTTTGTCAGATATTGATGTTTCACTACTTCCACGCCCTTCACCTTCTTTTTTACTTCTCCCACACTTTCTTCTTCATTATCCTCATCATCAGCTTCTTTGACATCAACTTCTTCACCTTATTCATCTTCTTCTTCATCTTCTACCTATTATTTTTTTGGTTACATTGTTCATATTCTTTTTATTTTACTATTATCTTCATCATATTCTACTTCTTCATCATATTCTTATTTGTGACAGGCATTCCCGTAGTTGTTATCTATAAAACTTTGAAGATTACACCTTCCGTTCTGCCTGTCACAAAAGAGTTACATTTGTCCGCGTTCAGTTTGGCCTGCAGCATCAGGCTTTATCCAGGGGCACCACGAGGAGGAACGGACTCACCCCCATACACTGCTTAGTCTTCTTCTGCTTATAATTTAGATAATATTTTTTGCTCTGATATTTAGTGTTATGCTTAATGTTCTTCTGCTCTTTGTTCTGCAGCCTCTTGTTCTTCTGCTTCTCGGTCTTCCAGGTCATCGTCGTCTCCAGGGTCGTCGTCTCCGGGGTCGTCGTCATCGGGGTGGTCTTCAGGGTCGTCGTCTCCGGGGTCGTCGTCATCGGGGTGGTCTTCGGGGTCATCGTCTCCAGGGTCGTCGTCATCACGGTGGTTGTCGTCTCTGGTGTCGTCGTCATCTTAGGGGTGGTCTTCCGGGTCATCGTGTTTAGTCTCTTGAACTTGGAAATGTAGCAGAAGGTACAAGAAGGCTGAGAAAATGCCGAGAACCAGCTGATGGAACTGGAACTCGGATGGCTACCCGAAGGTCCAAGAGCCAATGGAACTACCGAGGACCAGCTGACGTTACTGGAACCCAGTTACTAAGCAGGAGGTAACCGTGCCTGAAAGCACTACCAAGGACCACCTGACGTTGGTGGAACTCGGATACCCAGAGGGAGGCACCTAAGCCAAAGGCTCTGCCCGGAACCAGCTGACGGTACTGGAACCAGGATGGGGAGCAGAAGGTACAAGAGCAAAAGACACTGCCGAGAACCAGCTGACGGTGCTGGAACCCGGATGGGTAGCCGAAGGTCCAAGAGCCAATGGAACTACCGAGGACCAGCTGACGTTACTGGAACCCGGTTACTAAGCAGGAGGTACCCGTGCCTGAAAGCACTACCAAGGACCACCTGACGTTGGTGGAACTCGGATACCCAGAGGGAGGCACCTAAGCCAAAGGCTCTGCCCGGAACCAGCTGACGGTACTGGAACCAGGATGGGGAGCAGAAGGTACAAGAGCAAGTGTCTGCGTGGCTTTTGCAGGACACGATGCCGGCTGCACAGCAGGGGAACAGCTGGCGGTGCTGAACCCCACTGACACATTGGCTGGTGTTTTTCTCTGTGCAGCTAGCAGTACCGGGCCCCAACTGGCGGTGTTGGAGCCCGGGGTCAGCAGGAGGAGGAGATGGAGCAGAGTGTAGGCCGAAGCCTGCACTGGCGGCAGCTTTGGGTCTGTTGTGCCTGCGTGGCTGTTGCAGGACACGTTGCCGGCTGCACAGCAGGGGAACAGCTGGCGGTGCTGAACCCCACTGACACATTGGCTGGTGTTTTTCTCTGTGCAGCTAGCAGTACCGGGCCCCAACTGGCGGTGTTGGAGCCCAGGGCTCTGCAGGGGGAGCAGAGTGTAGGCCGAAGCCTAATCGAACCAGTTTCAAAGGTAACCTTTAACCCCCCCTCAGGGGTTACAAAGTAGAAGAGCCACAGCTTATGCAGCAGTAGTGGTGCACAAGTCAAAGGTTGCTCTTTTAATTTGGCTCCTTGCACACGCTGAATGGAACACGTATAACATTTAGCCCTTTATACAGTCAAACTGTGTTGGAGGCGCGAGTTCCCTTTGTAATGAGACGCAGCACAGATGTCAAGAATCCCACCTTGGTGCTGGGTGCAGCCTCCTGAGCGTTGTTATTTGCTGTACAGGAGTCTGCGCTGTCGTGTTATCCCCCGGCCTAGCGCTGTTAGCGCTGCCCATCTTCTGACCTCATTTAATGTTGGCTGGTGCGGTTCGCGATGCCCATGAATCACAGCCCCGCAGTGTATTGACATAGTTAAAACACTGCGGGGCTGGGATTCATGGCCTGGCGCAGTACATATGTTCGCCTCTCGCTTGGGTTCTTACACCTGCTTCAGACTATGTGGCGTCAGCTGATCCCTTATCGCATGCCACGGCCATGAAGCCGCACAGTCTGAAGAAGGCGGAAGGAGATGAGGGACAGGCGAACTGATGCACTGCTCATGCCCATCAAACACACCCTCGCAGTCCCAAGAAATAAGACACCGAGGGGCGTTGTGTGGGTCAGGGCGGCCGCAGAGGCGCAGGCAGCCAAACAATGATGCCAGAAGACGGGCAGCGCTACCAAGGGGGTTGCAGCGTGTCATTACAAAGGAAAGTCACACCACCGGGACGGTTAAATGGTCACACAGAGGACACATTTTAGACGTGTTTTCCGTTCCACATGTGCGAGGAGAATACGTTTATGAGCCACCTTGCACACATGCAGCATTACCGCTGTACAAGGTGGCCTTAAAAACGTACAAACGCCTGGGGGAGGGGGGACAGGTTCCCTTCAATTTCAGTTCTTGTGTCTGCGTGGCTTTTGCAGGACACGATGCCGGCTGCACAGCAGGGGAACAGCTGGCGGTGCTGAACCCCACTGACACATTGGCTGGTGTTTTTCTCTGTGCAGCTAGCAGTACCGGGCCCCAACTGGCGGTGTTGGAGCCCGGGGTCAGCAGGAGGAGGAGATGGAGCAGAGTGTAGGCCGAAGCCTGCACTGGCGGCAGCTTTGGGTCTGTTGTGCCTGCGTGGCTGTTGCAGGACACGTTGCCGGCTGCACAGCAGGGGAACAGCTGGCGGTGCTGAACCCCACTGACACATTGGCTGGTGTTTTTCTCTGTGCAGCTAGCAGTACCGGGCCCCAACTGGCGGTGTTGGAGCCCAGGGCTCTGCAGGGGGAGCAGAGTGTAGGCCGAAGCCTAATCGAACCAGTTTCAAAGGTAACCTTTAACCCCCCCTCAGGGGTTACAAAGTAGAAGAGCCACAGCTTATGCAGCAGTAGTGGTGCACAAGTCAAAGGTTGCTCTTTTAATTTGGCTCCTTGCACACGCTGAATGGAACACGTATAACATTTAGCCCTTTATACAGTCAAACTGTGTTGGAGGCGCGAGTTCCCTTTGTAATGAGACGCAGCACAGATGTCAAGAATCCCACCTTGGTGCTGGGTGCAGCCTCCTGAGCGTTGTTATTTGCTGTACAGGAGTCTGCGCTGTCGTGTTATCCCCCGGCCTAGCGCTGTTAGCGCTGCCCATCTTCTGACCTCATTTAATGTTGGCTGGTGCGGTTCGCGATGCCCATGAATCACAGCCCCGCAGTGTATTGACATAGTTAAAACACTGCGGGGCTGGGATTCATGGCCTGGCGCAGTACATATGTTCGCCTCTCGCTTGGGTTCTTACACCTGCTTCAGACTATGTGGCGTCAGCTGATCCCTTATCGCATGCCACGGCCATGAAGCCGCACAGTCTGAAGAAGGCGGAAGGAGATGAGGGACAGGCGAACTGATGCACTGCTCATGCCCATCAAACACACCCTCGCAGTCCCAAGAAATAAGACACCGAGGGGCGTTGTGTGGGTCAGGGCGGCCGCAGAGGCGCAGGCAGCCAAACAATGATGCCAGAAGACGGGCAGCGCTACCAAGGGGGTTGCAGCGTGTCATTACAAAGGAAAGTCACACCACCGGGACGGTTAAATGGTCACACAGAGGACACATTTTAGACGTGTTTTCCGTTCCACATGTGCGAGGAGAATACGTTTATGAGCCACCTTGCACACATGCAGCATTACCGCTGTACAAGGTGGCCTTAAAAACGTACAAACGCCTGGGGGAGGGGGGACAGGTTCCCTTCAATTTCAGTTCTTGTGTCTGCGTGGCTTTTGCAGGACACGATGCCGGCTGCACAGCAGGGGAACAGCTGGCGGTGCTGAACCCCACTGACACATTGGCTGGTGTTTTTCTCTGTGCAGCTAGCAGTACCGGGCCCCAACTGGCGGTGTTGGAGCCCGGGGTCAGCAGGAGGAGGAGATGGAGCAGAGTGTAGGCCGAAGCCTGCACTAGCGGCAGCTTTGGGTCTGTTGTGCCTGCGTGGCTGTTGCAGGACACGTTGCCGGCTGCACAGCAGGGGAACAGCTGGCGGTGCTGAACCCCACTGACACATTGGCTGGTGTTTTTCTCTGTGCAGCTAGCAGTACCGGGCCCCAACTGGCGGTGTTGGAGCCCAGGGCTCTGCAGGGGGAGCAGAGTGTAGGCCGAAGCCTAATCGAACCAGTTTCAAAGGTAACCTTTAACCCCCCCTCAGGGGTTACAAAGTAGAAGAGCCACAGCTTATGCAGCAGTAGTGGTGCACAAGTCAAAGGTTGCTCTTTTAATTTGGCTCCTTGCACACGCTGAATGGAACACGTATAACATTTAGCCCTTTATACAGTCAAACTGTGTTGGAGGCGCGAGTTCCCTTTGTAATGAGACGCAGCACAGATGTCAAGAATCCCACCTTGGTGCTGGGTGCAGCCTCCTGAGCGTTGTTATTTGCTGTACAGGAGTCTGCGCTGTCGTGTTATCCCCCGGCCTAGCGCTGTTAGCGCTGCCCATCTTCTGACCTCATTTAATGTTGGCTGGTGCGGTTCGCGATGCCCATGAATCACAGCCCCGCAGTGTATTGACATAGTTAAAACACTGCGGGGCTGGGATTCATGGCCTGGCGCAGTACATATGTTCGCCTCTCGCTTGGGTTCTTACACCTGCTTCAGACTATGTGGCGTCAGCTGATCCCTTATCGCATGCCACGGCCATGAAGCCGCACAGTCTGAAGAAGGCGGAAGGAGATGAGGGACAGGCGAACTGATGCACTGCTCATGCCCATCAAACACACCCTCGCAGTCCCAAGAAATAAGACACCGAGGGGCGTTGTGTGGGTCAGGGCGGCCGCAGAGGCGCAGGCAGCCAAACAATGATGCCAGAAGACGGGCAGCGCTACCAAGGGGGTTGCAGCGTGTCATTACAAAGGAAAGTCACACCACCGGGACGGTTAAATGGTCACACAGAGGACACATTTTAGACGTGTTTTCCGTTCCACATGTGCGAGGAGAATACGTTTATGAGCCACCTTGCACACATGCAGCATTACCGCTGTACAAGGTGGCCTTAAAAACGTACAAACGCCTGGGGGAGGGGGGACAGGTTCCCTTCAATTTCAGTTCTTGTGTCTGCGTGGCTTTTGCAGGACACGATGCCGGCTGCACAGCAGGGGAACAGCTGGCGGTGCTGAACCCCACTGACACATTGGCTGGTGTTTTTCTCTGTGCAGCTAGCAGTACCGGGCCCCAACTGGCGGTGTTGGAGCCCGGGGTCAGCAGGAGGAGGAGATGGAGCAGAGTGTAGGCCGAAGCCTGCACTGGCGGCAGCTTTGGGTCTGTTGTGCCTGCGTGGCTGTTGCAGGACACGTTGCCGGCTGCACAGCAGGGGAACAGCTGGCGGTGCTGAACCCCACTGACACATTGGCTGGTGTTTTTCTCTGTGCAGCTAGCAGTACCGGGCCCCAACTGGCGGTGTTGGAGCCCAGGGCTCTGCAGGGGGAGCAGAGTGTAGGCCGAAGCCTAATCGAACCAGTTTCAAAGGTAACCTTTAACCCCCCCTCAGGGGTTACAAAGTAGAAGAGCCACAGCTTATGCAGCAGTAGTGGTGCACAAGTCAAAGGTTGCTCTTTTAATTTGGCTCCTTGCACACGCTGAATGGAACACGTATAACATTTAGCCCTTTATACAGTCAAACTGTGTTGGAGGCGCGAGTTCCCTTTGTAATGAGACGCAGCACAGATGTCAAGAATCCCACCTTGGTGCTGGGTGCAGCCTCCTGAGCGTTGTTATTTGCTGTACAGGAGTCTGCGCTGTCGTGTTATCCCCCGGCCTAGCGCTGTTAGCGCTGCCCATCTTCTGACCTCATTTAATGTTGGCTGGTGCGGTTCGCGATGCCCATGAATCACAGCCCCGCAGTGTAGTGACATAGTTAAAACACTGCGGGGCTGGGATTCATGGCCTGGCGCAGTACATATGTTCGCCTCTCGCTTGGGTTCTTACACCTGCTTCAGACTATGTGGCGTCAGCTGATCCCTTATCGCATGCCACGGCCATGAAGCCGCACAGTCTGAAGAAGGCGGAAGGAGATGAGGGACAGGCGAACTGATGCACTGCTCATGCCCATCAAACACACCCTCGCAGTCCCAAGAAATAAGACACCGAGGGGCGTTGTGTGGGTCAGGGCGGCCGCAGAGGCGCAGGCAGCCAAACAATGATGCCAGAAGACGGGCAGCGCTACCAAGGGGGTTGCAGCGTGTCATTACAAAGGAAAGTCACACCACCGGGACGGTTAAATGGTCACACAGAGGACACATTTTAGACGTGTTTTCCGTTCCACATGTGCGAGGAGAATACGTTTATGAGCCACCTTGCACACATGCAGCATTACCGCTGTACAAGGTGGCCTTAAAAACGTACAAACGCCTGGGGGAGGGGGGACAGGTTCCCTTCAATTTCAGTTCTTGTGTCTGCGTGGCTTTTGCAGGACACGATGCCGGCTGCACAGCAGGGGAACAGCTGGCGGTGCTGAACCCCACTGACACATTGGCTGGTGTTTTTCTCTGTGCAGCTAGCAGTACCGGGCCCCAACTGGCGGTGTTGGAGCCCGGGGTCAGCAGGAGGAGGAGATGGAGCAGAGTGTAGGCCGAAGCCTGCACTGGCGGCAGCTTTGGGTCTGTTGTGCCTGCGTGGCTGTTGCAGGACACGTTGCCGGCTGCACAGCAGGGGAACAGCTGGCGGTGCTGAACCCCACTGACACATTGGCTGGTGTTTTTCTCTGTGCAGCTAGCAGTACCGGGCCCCAACTGGCGGTGTTGGAGCCCAGGGCTCTGCAGGGGGAGCAGAGTGTAGGCCGAAGCCTAATCGAACCAGTTTCAAAGGTAACCTTTAACTCCCCCTCAGGGGTTACAAAGTAGAAGAGCCACAGCTTATGCAGCAGTAGTGGTGCACAAGTCAAAGGTTGCTCTTTTAATTTGGCTCCTTGCACACGCTGAATGGAACACGTATAACATTTAGCCCTTTATACAGTCAAACTGTGTTGGAGGCGCGAGTTCCCTTTGTAATGAGACGCAGCACAGATGTCAAGAATCCCACCTTGGTGCTGGGTGCAGCCTCCTGAGCGTTGTTATTTGCTGTACAGGAGTCTGCGCTGTCGTGTTATCCCCCGGCCTAGCGCTGTTAGCGCTGCCCATCTTCTGACCTCATTTAATGTTGGCTGGTGCGGTTCGCGATGCCCATGAATCACAGCCCCGCAGTGTATTGACATAGTTAAAACACTGCGGGGCTGGGATTCATGGCCTGGCGCAGTACATATGTTCGCCTCTCACTTGGGTTCTTACACCTGCTTCAGACTATGTGGCGTCAGCTGATCCCTTATCGCATGCCACGGCCATGAAGCCGCACAGTCTGAAGAAGGCGGAAGGAGATGAGGGACAGGCGAACTGATGCACTGCTCATGCCCATCAAACACACCCTCGCAGTCCCAAGAAATAAGACACCGAGGGGCGTTGTGTGGGTCAGGGCGGCCGCAGAGGCGCAGGCAGCCAAACAATGATGCCAGAAGACGGGCAGCGCTACCAAGGGGGTTGCAGCGTGTCATTACAAAGGAAAGTCACACCACCGGGACGGTTAAATGGTCACACAGAGGACACATTTTAGACGTGTTTTCCGTTCCACATGTGCGAGGAGAATACATTTATGAGCCACCTTGCACACATGCAGCATTACCGCTGTACAAGGTGGCCTTAAAAACGTACAAACGCCTGGGGGAGGGGGGACAGGTTCCCTTCAATTTCAGTTCTTGTGTCTGCGTGGCTTTTGCAGGACACGATGCCGGCTGCACAGCAGGGGAACAGCTGGCGGTGCTGAACCCCACTGACACATTGGCTGGTGTTTTTCTCTGTGCAGCTAGCAGTACCGGGCCCCAACTGGCGGTGTTGGAGCCCGGGGTCAGCAGGAGGAGGAGATGGAGCAGAGTGTAGGCCGAAGCCTGCACTGGCGGCAGCTTTGGGTCTGTTGTGCCTGCGTGGCTGTTGCAGGACACGTTGCCGGCTGCACAGCAGGGGAACAGCTGGCGGTGCTGAACCCCACTGACACATTGGCTGGTGTTTTTCTCTGTGCAGCTAGCAGTACCGGGCCCCAACTGGCGGTGTTGGAGCCCAGGGCTCTGCAGGGGGAGCAGAGTGTAGGCCGAAGCCTAATCGAACCAGTTTCAAAGGTAACCTTTAACTCCCCCTCAGGGGTTACAAAGTAGAAGAGCCACAGCTTATGCAGCAGTAGTGGTGCACAAGTCAAAGGTTGCTCTTTTAATTTGGCTCCTTGCACACGCTGAATGGAACACGTATAACATTTAGCCCTTTATACAGTCAAACTGTGTTGGAGGCGCGAGTTCCCTTTGTAATGAGACGCAGCACAGATGTCAAGAATCCCACCTTGGTGCTGGGTGCAGCCTCCTGAGCGTTGTTATTTGCTGTACAGGAGTCTGCGCTGTCGTGTTATCCCCCGGCCTAGCGCTGTTAGCGCTGCCCATCTTCTGACCTCATTTAATGTTGGCTGGTGCGGTTCGCGATGCCCATGAATCACAGCCCCGCAGTGTATTGACATAGTTAAAACACTGCGGGGCTGGGATTCATGGCCTGGCGCAGTACATATGTTCGCCTCTCGCTTGGGTTCTTACACCTGCTTCAGACTATGTGGCGTCAGCTGATCCCTTATCGCATGCCACGGCCATGAAGCCGCACAGTCTGAAGAAGGCGGAAGGAGATGAGGGACAGGCGAACTGATGCACTGCTCATGCCCATCAAACACACCCTCGCAGTCCCAAGAAATAAGACACCGAGGGGCGTTGTGTGGGTCAGGGCGGCCGCAGAGGCGCAGGCAGCCAAACAATGATGCCAGAAGACGGGCAGCGCTACCAAGGGGGTTGCAGCGTGTCATTACAAAGGAAAGTCACACCACCGGGACGGTTAAATGGTCACACAGAGGACACATTTTAGACGTGTTTTCCGTTCCACATGTGCGAGGAGAATACGTTTATGAGCCACCTTGCACACATGCAGCATTACCGCTGTACAAGGTGGCCTTAAAAACGTACAAACGCCTGGGGGAGGGGGGACAGGTTCCCTTCAATTTCAGTTCTTGTGTCTGCGTGGCTTTTGCAGGACACGATGCCGGCTGCACAGCAGGGGAACAGCTGGCGGTGCTGAACCCCACTGACACATTGGCTGGTGTTTTTCTCTGTGCAGCTAGCAGTACCGGGCCCCAACTGGCGGTGTTGGAGCCCGGGGTCAGCAGGAGGAGGAGATGGAGCAGAGTGTAGGCCGAAGCCTGCACTGGCGGCAGCTTTGGGTCTGTTGTGCCTGCGTGGCTGTTGCAGGACACGTTGCCGGCTGCACAGCAGGGGAACAGCTGGCGGTGCTGAACCCCACTGACACATTGGCTGGTGTTTTTCTCTGTGCAGCTAGCAGTACCGGGCCCCAACTGGCGGTGTTGGAGCCCGGGGTCAGCAGGAGGAGGAGATGGAGCAGAGTGTAGGCCGAAGCCTGCACTGGCGGCAGCTTTGGGTCTGTTGTGCCTGCGTGGCTGTTGCAGGACACGTTGCCGGCTGCACAGCAGGGGAACAGCTGGCGGTGCTGAACCCCACTGACACATTGGCTGGTGTTTTTCTCTGTGCAGCTAGCAGTACCGGGCCCCAACTGGCGGTGTTGGAGCCCGGGCTCTGCAGGGGGAGCAGAGTGTAGGCCGAAGCCTGCACTGGAGCAAGTTGAAAGGAAACCTTTAACCCCCCCCCCAGGCGTTTGTAGCTGGAAGAGCCATCGTGTACAGCACTAATGCTGGAAAAGGTAAACTTAGCTCTTTTAATTATGGTCCTTGCAGATGCTGAACCTAACACTTATGAAATGTGTCCCCTCACAGCGTTCAACCGTCCGGTAGGTGGAACTTTCCTTTGTCATGTGACGCAGCACAGCCGTCATTTTTACCCCCTTGTCGCCGTGCGCCGCCTCCTCAGCGTTGTTTGAATCTGTCCCGGAGCCTGCGCTGTTAGGTTACCCCTTGGCCATGCACACATTTTGCGCTGCCCGTCTTCTGACATCATTTGCTGTCAGGCTGGCTGCGCCTGTGCGGGTGCGCTGTCCGAGATTCAGCCTCGCGGTGTCGTCTAATGTAATCCCACCGCGGGCCTGGGATCCGTGTCCATGCGCAGTGCATATCCTCGCCTCTCACACCCCTCCCAATGGCTTCTTAAGACTGTGCGGTGTCACGGCCGTGGCATGCTATTAGGGATCAGCTGACACCGAACAGTCTGAAGAAGCCGTAGGGAGGGGAGTGAGAGGCGAGGATATGCACTGCGCATGGACACGGATCCCAGGCCCGCGGTGGGATTACATTAGACGACACCGCGAGGCTGAATCTCGGACAGCGCACCCGCACAGGCGCAGCCAGCCTGACAGCAAATGATGTCAGAAGACGGGCAGCGCAAAATGTGTGCATGGCCAAGGGGTAACCTAACAGCGCAGGCTCCGGGACAGATTCAAACAACGCTGAGGAGGCGGCGCACGGCGACAAGGGGGTAAAAATGACGGCTGTGCTGCGTCACATGACAAAGGAAAGTTCCACCTACCGGACGGTTGAACGCTGTGAGGGGACACATTTCATAAGTGTTAGGTTCAGCATGTGCAAGGAGCACCACGAAAAGAGGCACTTTTTCCCTTTGCATCATTACTGCTGCACAAGGTGGCTCCTTCAGTAACAAACGCCTGGGGGGGGGGGACAGGTTCCCTTAAATTTAACTTGTTGTGCCTGCGTGGCGGTCGCAGTACACGTTGCCGTATACACAGCAGGGGAACAGCTGGCGGTGCTGAACCCCACTAACACATTGGCGAGGTGTTTGGCTCTGTGCGTACAGCACTTCTGGACGGCAACTGGCTGTGTTGGAGCCCAGGGACAGGTGGAGGAGGAGGAGGTTGGAGGAGGTTGGAGGAGGGATTGCCACACACACAGCAGGGGAACAGCTGACGTTACTGAACCCCAATAACAGAGGAGGGACTGTTGACTGTGCGTACAGCACTTCTGGACGGCAACTGGCGGTGTTGGAGCCCAGGGACAGGTGGAGGAGGAGGTAGGAGGAGGTAGGAGGGATTGCCACACACACAGCAGGGGAACAGCTGACGTTACTGAACCCCAATAACAGAGGAGGGACTGTTGACTGTGCGTACAGCACTTCTGGACGGCAACTGGCGGTGTTGGAGCCCAGGGACAGGTGGAGGAGGAGGAGGTTGGAGGAGGTTGGAGGAGGTATGCCACACACACAGCAGGGGAACAGCTGACGTTACTGAACCCCAATAACAGAGGAGGGACTGTTGACTGTGCGTACAGCACTTCTGGACGGCAACTGGCGGTGTTGGAGCCCAGGGACAGGTGGAGGAGGAGGAGGTTGGAGGAGGTTGGAGGAGGGATTGCCACACACACAGCAGGGGAACAGCTGACGTTACTGAACCCCAATAACAGAGGAGGGACTGTTGACTGTGCGTACAGCACTTCTGGACGGCAACTGGCGGTGTTGGAGCCCAGGGACAGGTGGAGGAGGAGGAGGTTGGAGGAGGTTGGAGGAGGGATTGCCACACACACAGCAGGGGAACAGCTGACGTTACTGAACCCCAATAACAGAGGAGGGACTGTTGACTGTGCGTACAGCACTTCTGGACGGCAACTGGCGGTGTTGGAGCCCAGGGACAGGTGGAGGAGGAGGTAGGAGGAGGTAGGAGGGATTGCCACACACACAGCAGGGGAACAGCTGACGTTACTGAACCCCAATAACAGAGGAGGGACTGTTGACTGTGCGTACAGCACTTCTGGATGGCAACTGGCGGTGTTGGAGCCCAGGGACAGGTGGAGGAGGAGGAGGTTGGAGGAGGTTGGAGGAGGGATTGCCACACACACAGCAGGGGAACAGCTGACGTTACTGAACCCCAATAACAGAGGAGGGACTGTTGACTGTGCGTACAGCACTTCTGGACGGCAACTGGCGGTGTTGGAGCCCAGGGACAGGTGGAGGAGGAGGTAGGAGGAGGTAGGAGGGATTGCCACACACACAGCAGGGGAACAGCTGACGTTACTGAACCCCAATAACAGAGGAGGGACTGTTGACTGTGCGTACAGCACTTCTGGACGGCAACTGGCGGTGTTGGAGCCCAGGGACAGGTGGAGGAGGAGGAGGTTGGAGGAGGTTGGAGGAGGGATTGCCACACACACAGCAGGGGAACAGCTGACGTTACTGAACCCCAATAACAGAGGAGGGACTGTTGACTGTGCGTACAGCACTTCTGGACGGCAACTGGCGGTGTTGGAGCCCAGGGACAGGTGGAAAAGCAGAGGAACACAATGTAGGCCGAAGCCTGAGAAAGTCGAAAGGGAACCTTTAACCCCCCCCCAAGGCGTTTGTAGCTGAAAGAGCCAGCTTGTGCAGCACAAAAGATGCAAAAGGAAAAGGTGGCTCTTTTCATCATGCTCCTTGCAAACACAGAACTAAACACTTATAAAATGTGTCCCCTGCAACCGTAAAACCGTCCCGGAGGTGGGACTTTCCTTCGTAATGTGACGCAGCACAGCCGTCATTCCTACCCCCCCGGCGCCGCGCACCGGCTCCTCAGCGTTGGTTTATTCCGTCCCGGAGCCTGCGCTGTTATGTTATCCCGTGGCCAGGCACACTTAGCGCTGCCCGTCTTCTGGCATCATTTGGTGTCAGGATGGCTGCGCCTGTGCGGCCGCGCTGGCAGAGAGCCCGCCTCGCAGTGTCTTCTGATTTAATCCCACTGGGGGCCTGGGATCCATGGACATGCGCAGTGCATATCCTCGCCTCTCACTCCCCTCCCTACGGCTTCTTAAGACTGTGCGGTGTCACGGCCGTGGCATGCTATTAGGGACCAGCTGACACCGAACAGTCTGAAGAAGCCATAGGGAAATGAGTGAGAGGTGGAGGTTCAGATATGCACTGCGCATGTCCATGGATCCCAGGCCCCCAGTGGGATTAAATCAGAAGACACTGCGAGGCGGGCTCTCTGCCAGCGCGGCCGCACAGGCGCAGCCATCCTGACACCAAATGATGCCAGAAGACGGGCAGCGCTAAGTGTGCCTGGCCACGGGATAACATAACAGCGCAGGCTCCGGGACGGAATAAAACAACGCTGAGGAGCCGGTGCGCGGCGCCGTGGGGGTAGGAATGACGGCTGTGCTGCGTCACATTACGAAGGAAAGTCCCACCTCCGGGACGGTTTTACGGTATCAGTGGACACATTTTATAAGTGTTAAGTTCTGCGTGTGCAAGGAGCTAAACAAAAATAGCTACCTTTTCCTTGTGCAGCATTACTGCTGCACAAGGTGGCTCTTTCAGTAACAAACGCCTTGGGGGGGGGGACAGATTCCCTTACATTTCAGTTGTTGTGTCAGCGTGGCGGTCGCATGACACATTGCCGGCTACACAGCTGGGGATCAGCTGACGTTACTGAAACCCAATAACACTGGGTCGTATGTTTTGACTGTGCAGACGGCACTTCTGAGCCTCAACTGGCGGTGTTGGAGCACAGGAATTTAAGTTCAGGTGGTAGAAAGATGAACACAACAGGAGACCTGGATAACGTATACAGTGACCTAATTATTTAATCAGGAGGAGGAGTGGCAAATTCCTGCGAGATCCAGGCCTTGTTCATTTTCAGGAAAGTAAGCCGGTCAACGTTATCGGAGGATAGTCGCATGCGACGGTCAGTTAGTACACCACCTGCAGCACTAAAGACACGTTCCGATAATACACTGGCCGCAGGGCAAGACAGCACCTCCAATGCATACTGGCTTAGCTCTGGCCATGTATCCAGCTTTGAGACCCAAAACTTGAAAGGGGAAGAGCCGTCTGGGAGTACAGCAAGAGGGCAAGACATGTAGTCTGTCACCATCTGACGGAACCGTTGCCTCCTGCTGACTGGAGCCGTCTGTGATGGTGTAGACTTTTGTGGGGGGCACAGAAAACTGTGCCACAGTTGGGCCATACTGGTCTTGCCTTGGGCAGAGGCACTGCTTCTGCTCCCTCTTTGTGCAGAGCCTCCTCCACTGCCTGGACGCACTGAGCTGCTTTGTAATGCACTAGCAGCACTTCTCTCAGTTGGAATGGAGAAGATGATGGAATTGACCAGTGTGTCTTGGTACTCCCGCATTTTTCGCTCCCGGTTCAACGGTGTGATGAGGCTTTCTACGTTGTCCCGGTAGCGAGGATCGAGGAGGGTGAACACCCAATAATCAGACATGTTGAGAATGTGGGCGATGCGGCGGTCGTTTCTCAGGCACTGCAGCATGTAATCCACCATGTGCTGCAGACTGCCAACTGCCCAAGAAACGCTGTCCCCTGCTGGAGGCGTGATCTCTGCCTGCTCGTCATCACCCCACCCTCGCTGTACACACTGAGTACTGGACAATTCGGTAACTCCCTCCTCTGGACGGACGTCTTCCTCCTCCATTGACTCCTCCTCATCCTCCTCACAAACTGTCCCCTGCCTACGCGTTTGTGAGGAACCACGTGGCGCTGACTGTCCAGAAGATGATGGAAATGGTGAATCCTCATCCTCCACCTCTTCCACAACATCATCCCTTAGCGCTTGCAGTGATTTTTCAAGCAGGCAGATAAGGGGGACAGTCATGCTGACTAGTGCATCATCTGCACTCGCCATCCGCGTGGAATAATCAAAGGGACGCAAAACCTGGCAGACGTCATTCATAGTGGCCCACTCTGTGGTTGTGAAGTCTGTACGGCGCTGACTGCGACTTTTTTGCGCCTGAAGCAGCTGGTACTCCATTACAGCTTGCTGCTGCTCACACAACCGCTCCAACATATGTAACGTGGAATTCCACCTGGTAGGTAGGTCACATATGATGCGATGTTCCGGCAGGCGGTGTCGGCGCTGCAGAGCCGCAATGCGCGCTTTTGCCGTGCTGGAACGCCGCAAGTGAGCACACTCTAGGCGGACCTTGTGCAGCAGTGCATCAAGATCCGGATAGTCCCTCAAAAAGCTCTGCACGACCAAATTGAGCACATGTGCCAGACATGGGATGTGAGTGAGGTTGCCGAGGCCCAGAGCTGCCACCAGATTTCGGCCATTATCACACACTACCATGCCTGGCTGGAGATTCGCTGGCACAAACCACACATCGCTCTCCTGCTTGATGGCATTCCAGAGCTCCTGCGCTGTGTGGCTACGATTCCCCAAAAAAATTAATTTCAACACGGCCTGTTGACGTTTGGCCACGGCTGTGCTCATGTCGGTCGTAACAGGTACACGTTCATCACGGGTCCATGTGGAGGTGGACTGTGACGGCTCCTGCAGCGATGATTCTGAGGAACTGGTGTAAGAGGAGGAGTCAATGCGTACAGAATGGATTCCTGCAATCCTTGGAGTGGGCAGGACACGTCCTGCGCCACTCGCACGGTCTGTACCTGGCTCAACGACATTAACCCAATGGGCAGTGAGGGAAAGGTATCGCCCCTGTCCATGTTGACTGGTCCACGCATCGGTGGTGAGGTGGACCTTGCTACTGACGGCGTTCAGAAGCGCGTGTTTTATGTGTCCCTCCACATGCTTGTGCAGGGCAGGGACGGCTTGCCTGCTGAAGTAAAAGCGGCTGGGCACATTGTACTGTGGGACTGCCAATGACATCAAGTCACGGAAGCTGTCAGTCTCCACCAGCCTGAATGACAGCATTTCCAGTGACAGCAGTTTGGCAATGCCTGCAGTCAGAGCCTGTGCTCGTGGGTGGTTTGACGAGAAAGGCCGCCTTTTCTCCCATGCCTGTACTACTGATGGCTGTAGACTGGGCTGGGAGTGTGTGGATGACTGGGAAAGTGGTGCTGCGGGTGGAATTACAGCGGGTCTCTGGACAACAGGGCCAGAGGTTCTTCCACGGCGATCCTGGGAGGAAGCCGAACCAGCTGCGTGTGAGCTAGAGGAAGAGGCAACACGAGCTGAAGAGGTGGTAGCTGCCGCTGTTGGTTGGCCTACCTCTTCAGTGTGTTTTTCTAACTCCGCCGGGTGCCTGTTGCGCACATGTTTCCACATGTTGGAGGTATTGAGGCTGCTGACATTTCGACCTCTTTTGACTTTTTGATGACACACGTTGCATCTGACATAGCAAATGTCATCTGCAACTGTGTCAAAAAAGGACCAGGCACTGCAAGTCTTGGGAGCGCCCTTTTTGGCCTTTGGAAGAGACATGCTCCTAACGGGTGCCAAAGCGGAGGCTGCAGGATCCGCGGTCTTCCCCCTCCCTCTCCCTCTTTGGGCCGTACGGGGAATCTCTTCCTCAGAGCTGCTCCCACCACCTTCCTGTCCCTCACGCCAAGATGGGTCGAGGACCTCATCATCTACACTACCCTCTGCCCCCAACTGCTCCTCCTGGGTAGTCTCAGCAGCAGAGCACGCACCAGTAAGTGGCACCTGAGTGTCATCATCAGCTGATGCGGCCTGCGATGTGGTGACCGGAGCCACTGGCCCACCCGCCTCTTCAGAGGAAGACAGAAAAAGCTGTTGGGCATCACTGCACCCTGCCTCTTCTTCCATTTCTCCAATGCTGCTTGGCTGGCCCCCTGTTTCCAAGCCAAGAGATTCAGAGAACAGAAGTAGAGACGGCTCCTGTCCTGGGCTCTCTGTCTGCCTGGGCAATTTGGCAGGTGGTGAAGAGACAGATGGCTGCTCTCCAGTGCTCTGTGTCTGAGAGGATGTGGCACTAATGGAAGTTGATGCATTAGCTGCCATCCATCCGACAACAGCTTCAATTTGGTCTTGACGCAGCAGCGGTGTACGACGCTCTGACACAAAGCTGCGCATGAACGACTGTTGCCTGGTGAAAGTGGGTGCTGATGAGTCACCGGTGCCCGCAGCAGGCACAGAATCCCCACGTCCCCTCCCTGCTCCGCGCCCACGCCCACGCCCACGTGCCTTACTCACTGCCTTCTTCATCTTGGTTGACTGATAAAGATAAGCAGAAAAGTACTAACGGATTTGTGTGCTTATTCCTGAGCAACTCCTCCTAACAGGTATAAGAAACACTAATTTTCTAAAGTGTGGACTAGACTTTAATATGAGCTAATGTGGCCTACAGAAATGTAAAGTGGTGTCACTGGTGTGTTTGGTGAACTTTATTATTTATTTCTTTTTTGGGGGCTGAACTGACAACAGATAGAGCTGCAGTCACACAGAGACCGTGCAGACAGCCGTAAACGGCGCTGCAAGGCCCAAAAACCCTCCTCTACTTTATCCTATGTAGTGTTTTTCCACAAATTAGCTGGAGACGGGTGGAAAGACACTAATAGGATTTTTTTAAATTAATTAGCAGCAGACTACACTACTTGAAAAAAAAATTAAAATTGATTTGGCGGTATGACGCAGTGAACAACCCTGAGCTGGAGACAACCAGGCTACGGCTGCTCACAGACTACAGGGCGAGCTGCAGTCACACGGAGACCGTGCAGACAGCCGTAAACGGCGCTGCAAGGCCCAAAAACCCTCCTCTACTTTATCCTATGTAGTGTTTTTCCACAAATTAGCTGGAGACGGGTGGAAAGACACTAATAGGATTTTTTAAAATTAATTAGCAGCAGACTACACTACTTGAAAAAAAATTAAAATTGATTTGGCGGTATGACGCAGTGAACAACCCTGAGCTGGAGACAACCAGGCTATGGCTGCTCACAGACTACAGGGCGAGCTGCAGTCACACGGAGACCGTGCAGACAGCCGTAAACGGCGCTGCAAGGCCCAAAAACCCTCCTCTACTTTATCCTATGTAGTGTTTTTCCACAAATTAGCTGGAGACGGGTGGAAAGACACTAATAGGATTTTTTAAAATTAATTAGCAGCAGACTACACTACTTGAAAAAAAATTAAAATTGATTTGGCGGTATGACGCAGTGAACAACCCTGAGCTGGAGACAACCAGGCTACGGCTGCTCACAGACTACAGGGCGAGCTGCAGTCACACGGAGACCGTGCAGACAGCCGTAAACGGCGCTGCAAGGCCCAAAAACCCTCCTCTACTTTATCCTATGTAGTGTTTTTCCACAAATTAGCTGGAGACGGGTGGAAAGACACTAATAGGATTTTTTTAAATTAATTAGCAGCAGACTACACTACTTGAAAAAAAATTAAAATTGATTTGGCGGTATGACGCAGTGAACAACCCTGAGCTGGAGACAACCAGGCTACGGCTGCTCACAGACTACAGGGCGAGCTGCAGTCACACGGAGACCGTGCAGACAGCCGTAAACGGCGCTGCAAGGCCCAAAAACCCTCCTCTACTTTATCCTATGTAGTGTTTTTCCACAAATTAGCTGGAGACGGGTGGAAAGACACTAATAGGATTTTTGTAAATTAATTAGCAGCAGACTACACTACTTGAAAAAAAAAAAAAAAAAAGAACAGTATGAGGCAATGAACCACCCTCCCTGAACTGAATACAACCAGCTATGGATGGCCTATGTGGCTGCACTCAGACTAGAGAGTGGGCTGCACTCACACACACACACACACACAGACCTTGCAGATCGCTGTGAAAACAGCGCTACAAGGCAAAAGCAAGGTGAATAGTAGGTGAACACAGCGGTTGCTAAATTAGCCTTTGGAAAGCACAAAGAAGCAAATCGCTATCTCTAAACTGTCCCTCAGTCAGCAAACAGCGTCCTGTCACTAACTGAATTCACAGCAGAGTGATCGGAAAATGGCGCCAGCGACTTTTAAACTGCATCATGACATCATTTCAGCAGCCAATCACAGCCTTGCCAGTAGTTTCATGCCCTCCATGCTAAACAGGATGTGCCCACACTTGGAATCATTCTCATTGGCTGAATTTCGGAATTTTGAATCTGGGAACTTCCGATTCCGGTATCCGATACGCGGCAAGTATCGGAATCCCGGTATCGGAATTCCGATACCGCAAGTATCGGCCGATACCCGATACTTGCGGTATCGGAATGCTCAACACTAATCTTAACTTCTTTATGGCTAAACTCATTAATAGTGACTTAGGCTTGGAGTTCACGCCAACTACAAGTAACTCCAATGTGAACTTTTTGGATCTCAACATTTATGTGGATAACAATACTCTGATAACTAAATCAGTAGCGTAGCTACCAGGGGGGCAGAAGGGGCCCACCCGGAGCTACGCTACTGGAACTGTATCGGCGTGCACATCGCGCGATACAGTTACATTCTGCGGTAGATCAGGGAGAATCGATCTCCCTGCTCTGCTGCCCGGCCGCTATGTGTCCCCTGAGCAGGTGGAGGGGCCCGATGCCAGCAGTGGGCCCCCCGTCCCTCATCGCAAGTTCAACTGTATCAGCATCTAGCCGATATAGCTGAATGCATTGATGAGAGAAGAAGCGTTACACTCCCTCTCCCATCATCCTCCTGTCAGTGTCTGACGTCACCGACGCTGACACTAACAGCGGGCACGATGACAACACTACTCAGCACCTGCGGTCTGGAGATGACTGGGAGCTCGGAGCAGCGGAGGAACCAGGAGGAAGAGAGGTGACTATTTATTTATTTTTTATGAGGCTGCATTACACTATAAAGGCTGCCTATGGGGGAGCATAATATTAGGGGCTGCATTGTGCTATGGAGGCTGCCTATGGGGTGCATTACACTGTAGAGGCTGCCTCTGGGGGAGCATTATATTAGTGGCTACATTACACTAAAGAGGCTGCTTATGGGGGTGCATTATATTAGGGGTTGCATTATACTATAGAGGCTTCCTGTGGGGGTGCATTATATTAGAGGCTGCATTATTCTATAGAGGCTGCCTATGGGGGTACATTACACTATAGAGGCTGCCTATAGGGTACATTACACTATAGCATCTGCCTATGGGGGTGCATTACACTATAGAGGCTGCCTATGGGGGTGAATTATACTATAGAGTCTGCCTATGGGACTGCATTACACTATATAGGCTGCCTATGGGGGTGCATTATACTATATAGTCTGCTTATGGGGAGTGCAATAAACTATAGAGTCTGCCTATGGAGGGGTACATTATACTATAGAGTCTGCCTGTGGGGAGTGCAGTATACTATATGGAGACCTATAGTGAGTGCATTATACTATATTGAGACCAATGGGGAGTGCATTATACTATATGGAGGCCTATGGGGAGTGCATTATGCTATATAGAGACCTATGGGAAATGCATTATGCAATATAGAGTCTGCCTATGGGGAGTACATTATACTATATGGAGAGTGCATTTTACTGTATTGAGGACTATCTTGTGTATTATGCTATATGGAGGCTATCTAGGGGGCCATCATACAGTGTGGACATTACAGTGAAGGGGCCATCATACAGTGTTGGAGCCATGAAACAGTTTGGGGGCTACTGAGGGGTCAGCATACTGTGTGGATGGTACTATACAGTGAGGGGGCATTATACTATGTATAAGAGAGCATCATACTGTGTATATGGGAGCTGTACAGGGAGGAGACTCGGGACATTATTAAATGTAAAGTGGGCATATATTGTTATAGGGGAACTGTGACTGTCAATGAGGCACACACATGGCAATATTACTTTTTAAGGGACCAAATCTGGGCACTTTTTTCTAGGGCACTTGCACCTGGCATTACTACATTCTAGAGGGTTGCTTTCGAATTTAGAGGGCACATAGTACCACACGGTAGGTGCAGTAACAGGGACACATATGGCAACAGCGGTTCAGTATTAGGGTATCAGCAGGATGAGCAGTTTGTGCAGGTTGGGAATAGTCCCATTGGTGACAGTGCTGAAAATGTTAAGTGAAATGTTTCTTTGTTGTAATCTCTGCAGCCGAGTCCTGGCTGGAAAAATTTCTCATGTTGGTCTGGGCCAGATGGAAAAGATGTGAAAAGTGAACGACTCCATCGGAAAGAACGTCAGCAGTAAGTCACCATCTGTATCTGTGCTGTTATCTTTTATACAGCTCTGGCAAAATTAAGAGACCACTGCAAAATGTTCAGTTTGTCGGATGTTTCTCTTTATAGGTATATTTTTGAGTAAAATGTAAATTGTTCATTTATTCTTTAAACTACTGACAACATGTCTCCGAATTTCCAAGCAATAAATTTTGTATTTTTTTTCCTGAAAAGAAGTGGTCAAAATATAAAAAAACCCAGTGCTTTCAGACCTCGAATAATGCAAAAAAACCAAGTTTATAATCATTTAGAAACAACAATATTAATGTTTTAACTCAGGAAGAGTTCAGAAATCAATATTTTGTGGAATAACCATGATTTTTAATCACAGCTTTCATGTGTCTTGGCATTCTTTCCACCAGTCTTTCACACTGCTCCTGGCTAGGGTTGAGCGAAACGGATGGGACAAATTCAAAAATCACCGACTTTCGGCAAAGTCGGGTTTCATGAAACCCGACCCGATCCTAATGTGGGATCGGCCATGCGGTTGGCGATCTTCGCGCCAAAGTCGCGTTTCATATGATGCGTTCAGCGCCATTTTTCAGCCAATGAAGGAGGATGCAGAGTGTGGGCAGCGTGATGACATAGGTCTCGGTCCCCACCATCTTAGAGAAGGGCATTACAGTGATTGGCTTGCTTTCTGCGGCGTCACAGGGGCTATAAAGAGGCGTGCACGCCGACCGCCATCTTACTTCTGCCGATCGTAGCATAGGGAGAGATTGCTGCAGCTTCATCAGAAGAAGGGATATAGTTAGGGAGGGTAGATTAACCCCCAAACCGCTTGTGCTGTAGCGATTTCCACTGTCCAACACCACCTTTTTTTTGCAGGGACAGTGGAGGGTATATTTTTGTGCATCAGCTCTGTAGCTTATTAGGCTGCCTTATACGGTTCCCTGATAGCTGCATTGCTGTTTGCACGCTGCTGTGCAAACCAACTGCTTTTTTAAAAGCAAAAATCCTGTTGCTCCTTTCTGCACAGTTATCTTGCTTATTTGTCCACACTTTTGTGTGCAGCAGTCCTTTTAATTGCTGCCATACTTGTCCTGAGATCATTGTAGGGAGATTGAAATTGTACTACAGTCCTGGGATTTTTTCAGATATCTTCCAGCCACTTTCTGCCACTTACATTGTGTTGTGTTTTACACTGGCCCTGAGTTGTGGTGCTGTGTCCCCCCAAAAAAAGGGAGATTCAAATTGTCACAAAGTGGATATAAGTCAGTTCTGTTAGTTTGTCGTATATCAGCCAGCCACGTTCTGCCACTTACATTGTGTTGTGTTATACACTGGGCTGCCTGAGTTTTGGTGCAGTCTCTCCCCCAAAAAAGGGAGATTCAAATTGTCACAAAGTGGATATAAGTCAGTTCTGTTAGTTTGTCGGATATCAGCCAGCCACATTCTGCCACTTACATTGTGTTGTGTTATACACTGGGCCTGAGTTTTGGTGGCTACAAGGTACACATAAAATTGGCCATTTTTATGCGCTAAACGCTCTCATTTTTCATATTTCTAGTGCAGTAATGCAGTTCAGTTTTCATGTTTCATGTTTGCATGTTTCAGCGCTGCAGTGTGGTGCCTTATCTACTTGACTGTATACGAGTTGGTGACTCTAGGTTCAGCACCTGTTCACACTTAAGGTACCTTCACACTAAGCGACGCTGCAGCGATACAGACAACGATGCCGATCGCTGCAGCGTCGCTGTTTGGTCGCTGGAGAGCTGTCACACAGACAGCTCTCCAGCGACCAACAATGCCGAAGTCCCTGGGTAACCAGGGTAAACATCGGGTTGCTAAGCGCAGGCCACACTTAGTAACCCGATGTTTACCCTGGTTACCAGTGTAAAATGTAAAAAAAACAAACAGTACATACTCACATTCGCGTCCCCTGCCGTCCGCTTCCCTGCACTGACTGAGTGCCGGCCCTAACAGCAGAGCGGTGACGTCACCGCTGTGCTCTGCTTTTACTTTACGGCCGGCACTCAGTCAGTGCGGGAAGCGGACGGCAGGGGACGTGAAGGTGAGTATGTACTGTTTGGTTTTTTTACATTTTACACCGGTAACCAGGGTAAACATCGGGTTACTAAGCGCGGCCCTGCGCTTAGTAACCCGATATTTACCCTGGTTACCATTGTAAAACATCGCTGGCATCATTGCTTTTGGTGTCAAATACGACGATATACGCCGATCTGACGACCAAATAAAGTTCTGAACTTTCAGCAACGACCAGCGATATCACAGCAGGATCCAGATCGCTGCTGCGTGTCAAACACAACGATATCGCTAGCCAGGACGCTGCAACGTCATGGATCGCTAGCGATATCGTTTAGTGTGAAGGTACCTTTAGCCTATGTTTGGATGTGACGGTCAGTTTTTTTAAATGTATTCTTTAGCCTTCTGACTGCGCACTCCGCCTCCTAGCCACAGGTGTTTTAATCGCAACAGGTCCATTACCCCTCCACAGAGAGAGAGAATGTTAGTCTAAGAAGAGGTTTCACAGGTACCCATTCACATGGAGACATTTATTCTCAGCGAGGAAAGGAAAGCGTAGGACCTGGTATACGAGAGATGCCCTAAAGTGGCTACTAGGTACACATAAAATTGGCCATTTTTATGCGCTAAACGCTCTCATGTTTCATATTTCTAGTGCAGTAATGCATTTCAGTTTTCATGTTTCATGTTTGCATGTTTCAGCGCTGCAGTGTGCTGCCTTATTTACTTGACTGTATACGAGTTGGTGACTCTAGGTTCAGCACCTGTTCACACTTAGCCTATGTTTGGATGTGACGGTCAGTTTTTTTAAATGAGTTGTAGTGCAGTCTCCCCCCCAAAAAAGGGAGATTCAAATTGTCACAAAGTGGATATACGTCAGTTCTGTTAGTTTGTTGTATATCAGCCAGCCACGTTCTGCCACTAACATTGTGTTGTGTTATACACTGGGCTGCCTGAGTTTTGGTGCAGTCTCTCCCCAAAAAAGGGAGATTCAAATTGTCACAAAGTGGATATACGTCAGTTCTGTTAGTTTGTCGTATATCAGCCAGCCACGTTCTGCCATTTACATTGTGTTGTGTTATACACTTGGTCTAAGTTTTGGTGCAGTCTCCCAAAACAAAAAGAGAGATTTAAATTCTCAACAAGTTTATATACACCTTCTACCTTGTTTTACAGTACCATATAATGGTTGTTATTTTGGTTAGATTTTCCCAAAAATGAGGAAGTCTGGTGGAAAAAGCCGTGGGCGTTCGTTGCCAGCTGGTACTGATGGTGGTGGTGGTGGTGGAGCATCTGGTGGTAGTGGGAAAAGCAAAATAGCACCTAAGGCTGGAGGTGTTGAGCCAGCGTCATCGTCTGGCTACACAAGGCCTTGAAGGCTCCCTTATCTTGGAGTAGGAAAACTAAAGCTGGAGCAGCAGGAAAAAGTTTTGGCTTTCATTGCTGACTCAGCCTCTAGCTCTTTCGCCTCCTCTTCAGAATGTTCAAAATATAAAAGCAGCGAGTCGTCAGTGGATGCTCCCGGTCAGGAACAAGACGTTTCCTTGTGTCCTTCACCCAAACCAAAAGTGAAGGATGCGTCAGGCGACACTACAGGT
The DNA here is from genome assembly GCF_051348905.1 of Ranitomeya variabilis. NCBI lineage: Eukaryota > Metazoa > Chordata > Amphibia > Anura > Dendrobatidae > Ranitomeya > Ranitomeya variabilis. Next base: position 391,611,054 of record NC_135232.1, read on the forward strand.
TACTCCATGGAGCTCTTTACACATACCGTGCCTGGGTTAGAAAGGGAAATTGTTAACTGCCCATTACAAGATGAATCGGACATGGAGTGCACTGATGCACAGCCACAGCTAGATTATTATGCTGTTCCATTGACTCAGATCACTACATTGCCCTCGCAGTGTACTGAGCCAGAATCTAACCCTGATGAGACTATGGTGCCCCGTCCTGAACGCTATAGCACCTTACACGGTGACACAGAGGAAGGTGCACATGACATTGAAGAGGAGGTAATAGATGACCAAGTTGTTGACCCAGATTGGCAGCAACTGGGGGAAGAGGGTGCTGCTGCCAGTAGCTCAGAAGCGGAGGAGGATAATCTGCAGCAGCCATCTACATCTCAACAGCTGTCATCTGGCAGGCCCCTATCAGGCCAAAAACGTGTGTCAAAAACAAAAACAGTTTTAGGACAGCGTGGTCATCCGGTGAAAGTCGCACAGCATGCAATGCCTGAAAAGGTATTCGATAGTGCAGTGTGGCAATTTTTTAACCAAGATCCGAATGATCAGTCAAAAGTTATCTGTAAGAAATGCTCAAAGACCTTTAGCAGAGGTACGAATCTTCAAAATGTAAATACAATGTGCATGCGTAGACATTTAACCAGCATGCACTTGCAAGCCTGGACTAACTTACAAACGTCACGTACTGTTGGTGCACCTGCTCAGAATGAAGGTAGTCAGCAATGCTACATTGCTTCCCTCATTGTAAGCCCACCGGTTAGGACACCACCAGCAGGAAATGTGGAGGTATCGTCGCAAGGCCAAAGCAGTCAGGGAATCACAAGGTTATTGGTAGGAAACACTGTATGTAAGCCAACATCAAGAATACCATTACCAACCCTCTCTCAATCCGCCATGTCCACAACCACCACCACCGCTAGTTCCACCATATGCTGCTCTCCAGTCCAGCTCACCTTACAAGAGACTCTCGTTAGGAAAAGAGGAAAAGAAAGTACTCATCCTCTCATCCGTGTACACAGGGTTTGAATGCCCACATTGCTAGACTAATCTCGTTAGAGATGATGCCCTACCGGGTGGTTGAAAGCGAAGCTTTCAAAGACTTGATGGCCTACGCAGTACCACGCTATGACCTACCCAGTCAGCACTTCTTTGCCACAAAAGCCATCCCAGCCCTCCACCAGCATGTCAAAGACCGCATTGTCCATGCACTGAAGCAATCAGTCAGTGGAAAGGTGCACCTCACAACAGATGCATGGACCAGTAGGCATGGCCAGGGACGTTACGTGTCCATCACAACGCACTGGGTTAATGTGGTGGATGCAGGGTCCACAGGGGACAGCCATGGTGGGACAGTTCTGCCTAGCCCACAGTCTAGGAAACAGTTGGCTGTAGGTGTTCGCCACCCCTCCTCCTCCTCCTCCTCCTCCAGAAGTGAAAGCTTGTCCACAGAGCGCAGTAGCACGACCACTCCATCCGCAGCTGCCAGTGTTGCACACGAGGTGTCCCATTATCGAACAGCTAGTGGTAAGCGTCAGTAGGCTGTGTTACAAATGAAGTGTTTGGGCGACAACAGACACACCGCGGAAGTACTGGCCGAGTACTTGCAGCAACAAACGCAGTCATGGCTGGGCAGTGTACATCTTGAGGCAGGCAAGGTAGTCAGTGATAATGGAAGGAATTTTGCAACAAGGTGGAACTCCACACTGCACATTTTCCAGAGGCTGTACGAACAGAGGCGTGCTGTTATTAATTTGTGGGAGGATATGATGTGATTTGAACTGCCTTATAAGCTTATCTATCTGTGTTTGGACTAAGACAAGGATTTATTCGTGTCAAGTATCCTCAAGAATAACTGTGCTTCATAGACTTTCTGCTTGATTGCATTTTCCTCTGAAGTTTCCTATAGACTGCTAAGCTGCATTTAATATTTACACCAAGTGTTGTGGACTTGAGTTTCTCTCTGCACCTGTTTGAATCACTGTGTGATAATATAGACTTTACCACTTATAAAACTGTGTCCTGTAGTTGTCTTGTTCCACGCAAAGAGTCTCCTGAGTTATCCCCTATAATTATTACAGGATACTCTAGCCTTAAAAAAAAGGAGACTGCTGGAACAATGACTGCAGAGAGCAGATTAGAGCAGGTGTTTTCCATAATTAGATCACTGCAGAAAGATGTGGAATGTCTGCAAAAGAAGTTTGGAAGCTTTGAACACAATCTACAAGTGTTTGGACAAACTTTGCAGGACTTAAGGCTACTTTCACACTAGCATCGTGCACTGCACGTCGCTATGCGTCGTTTTGGAGAAAAAATGCATCCTGCAAAAGTGCTTGCAGGATGCGTTTTTTCTCCATAGACTTTTATTAACGACGCAGTGCGACGCATTGCCACACGTCGCAACCGTCGTGCGACGGTTGCGTTGTGTTGCGTCGGACCGTCGCCACCAAAAAACATTGCTTGTTGCCTCACAATGGGGCAGCGGATGCGTTGAAAAACAGCATCTGCTGCCCCTGTTGTGTGGCTCTTCCACAGCTAGCGTCGGTGCGCCGCCATGTCGCATAGCGACGTGCAGCGCACGACGCAAGTGTGAAAGTAGCCTAAGCAACCGCATGGCAGCCCAGGGAAACAAACTTGCTGGCATAGAGTCCCAGTATGGATGGGCTTTTCAGGACATAAGCACGCAAATAGCTGCAAAAGTGACTTTACCCTCTGGGCAACCACCACCAGCTAGCCCACCTAAGTTACCCCCATTCAGATTTAATGGTGATCGCGACAAATTTTGTGGCTTTGTGAATCAATGTATGCTATATTTTGATGTGCATGCTGACTGTTTTCCTACTGATAGATCCAAATTATTGTGTGTAATAATGCTACTGACCTCACGAGCGCTCGCCTGGGCGAATCCGATGATTGAGTCTTGTGACCCACGGTTAAATAACTTGGATGATTTCTTGGCTGTGCAACCGCTGAATCTGCTTTGTTGTCTTTACGCCAGGCTAAACGTTCTGTTATTGACTACTAGATTGTGGCCCGATTCTAACGCATCGGGTATTCTAGAATATGCATGTCCCTGTAGTATATGGACAATGATGATTCCAGAATTCGCGGCAGACTGTGCCCGTCGCTGATTGGTCGAGGCAACCTTTATGACATCATCGTCGCCATGGCAACCATTATGACATCTACGTCGATACTGTGCCCGTCGCTGATTGGTCGAGGCCTGGCGGCAGACTGTGCCCATCGCTGATTGGTCGAGGCAACCTTTATGACATCATCGTCGTCATGCTGTGTCCGTCTCTGATTGGTCGAGCCCTGGCGGCCTCGACCAATCAGAGACGCAGGATTTCCAGGTCAGACAGACAGACAGACAGACAGACAGACGGAAAAACCCTTAGACAATTATATATATAGATGCCACTGAATTCAGGAGATTAGCGGTAGATACCAATTGGGACAGTTATGCACAATTGCCTATTTTTAAAAGGGGTCTGTCTAGTATTATAAAAGATGAAGTAGCTCGCTCTGAGTCACCACAAGAGCTAGAGACATTTATACAGCATTGTGTGCGCATAGACATTCGCCTTACTGAGCATAGGCAGGAGAAATTTGCTGCATATAACCGTATTTCTAACTTTTCCCTTCCTTCCAAAGAGCCTGCAGGTAAAACCTCTTGGGAGGTGGAGGAGGTGCCCATGCAAATTGATTCCGTTCAGAGGTGTGAGATCAATGAGCGCAGGGAGCATCGCCTTCGTGAAAGTCTATGTTTCTACTTTCTACGGCAAGTCTGACCACTTCTTGATCAATTGTCCTAAGTGTCCTAGACGGCCTAACAAGGTGCTAGCAGCAGTAGGGGAGTATGAGAACTGTGATGATGAATCTGACATCTCTGAATGTAGCCTGCCTTTAAACGCTGTATTCCATTCACTTTCTATGACTTCACCCCCCAAGGAGCTGAAAGAGAAGAACTCTCACTGTTCTCTCCCTATTAAGATCCTGTGTTCAGGACAGTGGATTTCCAGTGCAGCTATGATTGACTCAGGTGCAGGTGGCAATTTCATGGATATCGCATTTGCCAAGGAACATGGTATTGAAATTCAGCAAAGAGCATCTCCAATTAACATGGAAACAGTGGATGGGTCACCTTTAATCTCTGGGCCTGTGGATCAGGAGACCATACCCCTTGAAATTTTGTTGGAGCCTAATCATCAGGAGCAACTTTCTTTCTTGCTAATTTCTTCTCATTTTCCTGTGATTTTAGGCATTCCTTGGTTGCGTTCTCAGAACCCAATTATCAACTGGGAGACCAAGGAGATTATCTTTCCAACAAGGAGCAACTCAGCGTTAACAGAAGCTGTCCCTGAGTCCACGGCTACGGAACCACATGTACAGGTATTTTCTTTACCTCCAGCATATAAAGAGTTCTCTGACATCTGTGTCAAGAAGAATGCAGATCAGCTTCCTCCACACAGGTATTATGACTGTCCCATTGAGCTGCTTCCTGGGGCAGCTATTCCTTTTGGTAACGTATACCCTTTGGCGGCACCTGAGCTTCAAGCCTTAAAGGAGTATATTGATGAAAATCTGGCCAAAGGCTTCATACGTCCTTCTTCCTCACCAGCAGGGGCACCTATATTTTTTGTAAAAAAGAAGGATGGGACTCTGAGACCCTGTGTTGACTATCGGGAACTCAATAAGGTAACCGTACGAAACCGTTACCCTTTGCCTCTGATTCCCGAATTACTGGAAAGAGTCCGCCATGCTAAGGTGTTCTCTAAACTGGATCTTCGTGGGGCTTATAATTTGGTGCGTATTCATCCAGGGGATGAGTGGAAGACAGCATTCCGATGCCGGTATGGAAACTTTAAATATCTCGTGATGCCCTTCGGGCTTTGTAATGCCCCTGCAACGTTTCAACACCTTGCTAATGACATTTTCAGAGATTTGTTGGACCAGTTTGTGGTGATCTATTTGGACGATATTCTAATCTTTTCTGACTCTCTACAGGAACATGAAGAACTGTTGTGAATTCCGTTCTCGGGCTCCCTCCTGTGGTCATGAGTGGTACTTTGTGAGTTCTGTTCATGGGCTCCCTCTGGTGGCTTTTAGTGTTACGGCTGGTCTGTAGCTGGACTCCAGCTGCCTCGTTTCCTGCTAGGCCTGCTGCCTATTTAACTCCATCTGGACCTTTACTTGTTGCCTGCTGTCTTTGTATTCAGTACTGGTTCAGATCTCTCTGGGACTTCCCTTGTGACCTGTCTCCTCGTGGAAAAGCTAAGTTCATGCTAGTCCATTTTTGCTCATTGCTATTTGAAAATGTTTCTCAGTATGTTATGAGTTCTGTCCAGCTTGCTTATATGCTATTTGATTGCTAGCTGGAAGCTCTGGGGTGCGGAGTTGCGCCCCTCACATCGTGAGTCAGTGTGGGGGTCTTTTTGTATTCTCTGTGTGGATACTTTTGTAGTATTTTATACTGACCGCACAGATTCCTTGCTATCTTCTGACTATTTAGTTATTAGCGGGCCTCATTTGCTCAAACCTATTTTCATTTCTATGTTTGTGTTTTCCCCTTAAACTCACCGTTATTATTTGTGGGGGGCTGCTTACACTTTGGGGAAAATTTCTCTGAGGCAAGTGAGGCTTTGTTTCTCTCTAGGGGTAGCTAGTTTCTCAGGCTGTGAACAAGGCGTCTAGGCCGAGTTAGGAACGCTCCACGGCTGCCTATAGTGTGTGTTGATAGGATCAGGATTGCGGTCAGTAAAGTTCCCACATTCCCAGAGCTTGTCCTTATTTTTGGTTTACCCATCAGGTCAGTTCATGTGTTCCTTACCACCAGGATCATAACAGTACAGCAGGTCAGTAAAGTGTTAATGTAGCGCCCCCACTGTCGCAGGGCCAAGGGGTACCCGGTACCGGGCCTCTGAGTCTCTGTTCTGGGGTTGTCACGGTGGCTAGACCCGGTCCGTGACCCTGCTGAGGGGCGTACAATGAAGGTAGAGGGAATGGTGATGATGTTGTGGTGGTGCGGTGCAGGTCGCAGTAAATAACGAGGACACCAGGTTGCAGTCTCTTTACCTCTTTACTGAAGGTCCCAGGATCCTCAGTCCGGAATACGGTTAACCGGGCTGCGCAAGTCCGGCCGGTCCGATGGCACCTCCAGAGTTTCCTTTGCAGGTGGAAATCTGTGCCTACCTTCTAGCGCTTGTGTGTTGTGGTCCTCCCCTGCTGTGCTTACGGGATAGTCCCCACAACTGTTGTGTCTGTTTCTGAAGTTCCCTCACAACTCGATTATGATGTTCTTCTTCGTCCCCCAGATGATATGGCTAGGACGCACCCGTATGACGGGTAGGCTCGGAGTTCTTCCGGGACTCTAGCGTCGCCCCTCTCCTATTGTTGCCCCCTGTGTCTTCGTAGGTGATTTGTGTGAGACAGCCCGCCTATAGCTGACTGTCCTGCCGTAGGTTTGAAGTATTGCTTGGAGCCTAGTACTTCCTCGGCGTTCCGGCCACCGGCTACGCGCCTCAGTAGGATGTTGCCTCGTCTTACAGCACGACTCCTACTGGTATTTCTCCTTGTTGCGTTGATCTCGTTTCTCACTCAGCACAATATACCTCGCTTCTTGTCCTTTCTTAGGGTACCGCCGCAATCAAGTGCAGACGCGGTCCCGTAACGTTCTCTCTGTTCGCTAGGCCTCTGTCAGGATCCCACCCCTGACAGGGACCCCCCTGAGTCTCTCCCCGCAACACCCTCTGCCACAGGGTGTTGCCTGTTCGATTCCCAGTCAGCTTCTGTCTAACTTTCTGCCTAACCCCCAGTTTTACCAGATTGTGAGGAGTGGCCTAATACATAGCACCCTTAGCTCCCCCTGGAGGCCAGATTGTGAAGTGTTTTGGTGACTGATACCTGGTCAGAAGAACTCCTTCAGTGCCATCAGACGTACCATAGCCCCCCTTAGCGGCGGAGCATCAGTACTGCAACGACCAGGACTCTGGGGCGCTGCACTCCCCCCCGGTTAAATCCAGTACTCCTGGACTGGGAAGAAAACAATACATGTCAGCAAAAAGACATACAATTTTGAAATGCAATAACAATAAGCAATTTTGAACAGAGCTTCCCTTTATGGGAGGTGAGGACACTTGAACGTTACAAACATAGTTAAATACTTTAAATAACATACTATAAATAACTTTTCTTACCCAATCGGGTATTCTACTTAGTGCAAATTTTTGAACAATAATTTAACATTGCCTTTAAGGACATACACACTGAATCCACTAAAGACCTTCTTATAAAGCGCTATAAGGCTAATCAACTTTTCCTTCATTTTCCATCTTTACATCTGCAGGACCGCCTGTCTATCTGCCCCAGGCCTACTGCCTCTCGTTCTGTTGCAGGACCGCCCCTTTCAGCCCGGGCCTACTGCCTTTCTGCTACTATACACAGTATAGAACTTATCTTCCATCTCTCAGTTCAGAATCACCGAGCCATCTCTGTATGGCTCCTAGGAGGACTCACCGACTAACCCCGTCTGGGTTCACTTCCTGTCCTCATTCTTCTAGCAACATCATTAAACATTTCTCACAATTAACTAGCTCACTACATATAACCTTTCTATACATAAGCATTATTAATACTCTCTTTTAAAGCATCATCATTCTTTAAATACTATCGATGAACGTTCCCTTTAAGAAGGAACCAAGTCTCTATGAGGTAGTGCAACTTCTCAAGCTGCAAGTCTGTATGCAGCAAGGACTCCGGTACTGCTTCCAGGAACAGTTTCTTCGCAAAGAGTCCTTTCTTTTATAAAACCAGTAGAGGGCACCTTTAAGAAGGTGCAAACTATTTACAAGGAGTTTGTAATCATGCAGTGTTCATGATCCAGCAGTTCTTTCAACAATGATAAAACAGGAAACAAAAACAAAAAGCAGAAACAGGGATCCCGGGTAAACAAAGGGATCCCTTTAAGAGTTACCCTGATCGGGTCGTAGCAAGAGGACAAACAGTTAACTATTTACATGTTCGAAAGGTTAGAACATTTACTTGAACCACTCAGGAGGCAGCACCGGCGGAGGCAACCCCACTGGATATTGCCCGCCGCCTGGTACTGCGTAAGGGGGAGTGTTATCCCATCTGGGTGTCTGTGTACCCACTGTCTTCAGTCCTGGGGCAGCAGAGGCACCGACTACCTGAGGAGGCGCATCCTTGGCCACAACGGTGGTTGAGGTGACGATGCTGCAGTTCGTGGTTTTGATAATGGTGCACGTTGGAGTGGCCACGGTGGTCTTGGTGATGATTGCGGGCTGACCACAAGGGGGCACCTTCGCTACGGGAAACAGCTTCACCGGCACCTTAGTCGGGGGTGTCACGGGGTTTCGCTTCTTATGAACATTCGGGGCGAACCACCCCTTCTCCCCAAAGTGCCGGGTGTAAGCGACGTCGTCCCCCGGGTAGAGATCCTGGTCTGGATGGCCTTCCCTGAGATGAGACTCCACATCCCTCCGGTTGACAAAAACTTTGGCGTACAGGCCCGGCTCTTTTATAAAGCCCCAGCCTCCGCGGAGCTTGAAGGCGACGACGGTGCCCTGCCTGCGCGGGGCCTGGTGAGCGGTGGGGTCCTTGCGGGCCCGGTCCTTGACCGCCAAGTCCCTTTGGTGGTAGGCCTCCAGCCCGGCCTGGTACACCTTTTCCTTCTCCCACTGCTGTTCCAGCTGGGCCTGGTATTCCTCCCAGCTCAGGGACTGCACCATCTCCCCTTCCTGTGTCTTCACCCCGGGGAATCCCATAAGGTCGGGCCCTGGATTCACCCAGCGGCACACTGTACGCTCCGCATGGACCTCACTCAGCGGGGTAGTTGGTGGAATCGGGGCTTTCAAAACATGTTCCATACCCGTTGTCTCCTCCCATGGTAACAAGCGCTGGAGTCTATGGGTCCCAGGGAGAGGGGGTGCCGCGACGGGGCCTATCAACAGACCCTCAGCCAGCGGGACAGGGTCAGCGGACTCACCAGTCGGTGCGTGCCCCTCCTCCTCGGTCGGCTCCGCTGGCGGTATGGTCAGTGGGAGCGTCGGCTGGGGTGCCGGCAGCAACGCAAGGTCCGACATTAGAAGGTCCTCCGCTGGCGCCTCCGTCCGCAGCTGAAGGAGTTGTTCGATCAGGCCCTCCATCTCCATTTGCAGGAGGCCGGCCCCTATCGCGGAGAACTGGCTGCTGGGCTCATCCGGGTGGCTGGGGGAGCCTTCGGCCTCAACCCCGCATTCCTGGTCTGAGCGACTCGTCATGGCGTCCTCCACATGGGTCGCTTCCTGGTCCTTTTCCCGCTCTCTCCTTCGTGGGCGGTTTCGTTTTCGCTGTCACCATTGAGAATCAGGAGGCGGATCTCGGCTGCTGACGGACACGTCCTCACGGTGCAGAAATATTTAGACTGGGCGGCCATTGTCTTTCGCGCTCTTTAGCTGGTCCATGCCTACTCCACGCCCCTCTTCTTCTCCTGCGCTCTCCTCAGCGCTGTAATGGCGGCTGGTTTTGGCGGCAAATGGCAATCCACAGTCTTTGCAATAAGTCACAGTCCAAGGCACACATGACCTGATTCTTCAGGCTTAAGTAGATCCTGTTCGTGACGCCAAGTTGTAGCGCCCCCACTGTCGCAGGGCCAAGGGGTACCCGGTAACGGGCCTCTGAGTCTCTGTTCTGGGGTTGTCACGGTGGCTAGACCCGGTCCGTGACCCTGCTGAGGGGCGTACAATGAAGGTAGAGGGAATGGTGATGATGTTGTGGTGGTGCGGTGCAGGTCGCAGTAAATAACGAGGACACCATGTTGCAGTCTCTTTACCTCTTTACTGAAGGTCCCAGGATCCTCAGTCCGGAATACGGTTAACCGGGCTGCACAAGTCCGGCCGGTCAGATGGCACCTCCAGAGTTCCCTTTGCAGGTGGAAATCTGTGCCTACCTTCTAGCGCTTGTGTGTTGTGGTCCTCCCCTGCTGTGCTTATGGGATAGTCCCCACAACTGTTGTGTCTGTTTCTGAAGTTCCCTCACAACTCGATTATGATGTTCTTCGTCCCCCAGATGATATGGCTAGGACGCACCCGTATGACGGGTAGGCTCGGAGTTCTTCCGGGACCCTAGCGTCGCCCCTCTCCTATTGTTGCCCCCTGTGTCTTCGTAGGTGATTTGTGTGAGACAGCCCGCCTATAGCTGACTGTCCTGCCGTAGGTTTGAAGTATTGCTTGGAGCCTAGTACTTCCTCGGCGTTCCGGCCACCGGCTACGCGCCTCAGTAGGATGTTGCCTCGTCTTACAGCACGACTCCTACTGGTATTTCTCCTTGTTGCGTTGATCTCGTTTCTCACTCAGCACAATATACCTCGCTTCTTGTCCTTTCTTAGGGTACCGCCGCAATCAAGTGCAGACGCGGTCCCGTAACGTTCTCTCTGTTCGCTAGGCCTCTGTCAGGATCCCACCCCTGACAGGGACCCCCCTGAGTCTCTCCCCACAACACCCTCTGCCACAGGGTGTTGCCTGTTCGATTCCCAGTCAGCTTCTGTCTAACTTTCTGCCTAACCCCCAGTTTTACCAGATTGTGAGGAGTGGCCTAATACATAGCACCCTTAGCTCCCCCTGGAGGCCAGACTGTGAAGTGTTTTGGTGACTGTGATACCTGGTCAGAAGAACTCCTTCAGTGCCATCAGACGTACCATAGCCCCCCTTAGCGGCGGAGCATCAGTACTGCAACGACCAGGACTCTGGGGCGCTGCATTAATGCATCGCAAAAGAGGGATAAGAGAAGCTCTGAGGTTTTTTTTTTCCCTCTGCAGTGTGTTTAGCCTCTCTCCTCCCCTTAATCTCTGGGTGGTTCAGGACTCAGCTGCAGATATGGACATTCAAGGTCTGTCCTCTTGTATGGATCAGCTTGCTACAAGGATACAAAGCATTCAGGATTATGTAGTTCGCAGTCCTATGTCAGAACCTAAAATACCAATTCCTGAGCTGTTCTCTGGAGATAAATCTAGGTTTTTGAATTTCAAAAATAATTGCAAATTGTTTCTTTCTCTGAGACCTCATTCCTCTGGTGACCCTGCTCAGCAAGTTAAAATTATTATTTCTTCAATGATCCTGTATTGCTAAATGTGGATGCGTTTTTTCTGGGGCTTGGATTGCTTTATGAGGAACCTACTCTAGTAGACCAGGCAGAAAAGATTTTGCTGGCTCTCTCTCAGGGTCAGGATGAAGCAGAGGTTTACTGTCAGAAGTTTAGGAAGTGGTCTGTGCTCACTCAATGGAATGAGTGTGCCCTGGCAGCGATTTTCAGAAAAGGTCTTTCTGAAACCCTTAAGGATGTTATGGTGGGGTTCCCCACGCCTGCGGGTCTGAATGAGTCAATGTCTTTGGCCATTCAAATTGATCGGCGTTTGCGGGAGCGAAAACCTGTGCACCATCTGGCGGTGTTTTCTGAACAGAAGCCTGAGTCTATGCAATGTGACAGGATTCTGACCAGAATTGAACGGCAAAATCACAGACGTAAGAATGGGTTGTGCTTTTACTGTGGTGACTCCACTCATGTTATCTCTGATTGTTCTAAGCGCACAAAGAGGTTCGCTAAGTCTGTCACCATGGGTACTGTACAGCCTAAATTCATTTTGTCTGTTACTTTGATTTGCTCTCTGTCATCCTACTCTGTTATGGCTTTTGTGGATTCAGGCGCTGCCCTGAATTTGATGGATTTGTCATTTGCCAGGTGCTGTGGTTTTATCTTGGAGCCATTGCAATTCCCTATTCCACTAAAGGGAATTGATGCTACGCCATTGGACAAGAATAAGCCTCAGTACTGGACTCAAGTGACTATGTGCATGACTCCTGCACAACAGGAGGTTATTCGCTTTCTGGTGTTACATAATTTGCATGATGTTGTCGTGTTGGGTCTGCGATGGCTGCAGGTTCATAATCCAGTCCTGGATTGGAAAGCAATGTCTGTGTCAAGTTGGGGTTGTCAAGGGGTACATGGCGATGTTCCTTTGGTGTCAATTGCTTCTTCTACTCCTTCTGAAGTCCCTGAATTTTTGTCGGATTACCAGGATGTATTTGATGAGCCCAAATCCAGTGCCCTACCTCCTCATAGGAATTGTGATTGTGCCATAAATTTGATTCCTGGTAGTAAGTTCCCTAAGGGTCGACTTTTTAATTTATCTGTACCAGAACATACCGCTATGCGGAGCTATATAAAGGAGTCTTTGGAGAAAGGGCATATTCGTCCGTCCTCGTCACCTTTGGGTGCAGGGTTCTTTTTTGTGGCCAAGAAGGATGGTTCTCTGAGACCCTGTATAGATTATCGCCTTCTAAATAAAATCACGGTCAAATTTCAGTACCCTTTGCCTCTGCTGTCCGATCTGTTTGCTCGGATTAGGGGGGCTAGTTGGTTCACCAAGATAGATCATCGAGGAGCTTATAATCTTGTACGTATAAAGCGGGGCGATGAACGGAAGACAGCATTTAATACGCCCGAAGGTCATTTTGAGTACTTGGTGATGCCTTTTGGGCTTTCTAATGCCCCTTCCGTGTTTCAGTCCTTCATGCACGACATCTTCCGAGAGTATCTGGATAGATTCATGATTGTGTACCTGGATGATATTTTGGTCTTTTCTGATGATTGGGAGTCTCATGTGAAGCAGGTCAGGATGGTGTTTCAGGTCCTGCGTGCCAATGCCTTGTTTGTGAAGGGCTCTAAATGTCTCTTTGGAGTCCAGAAGGTTTCCTTTTTGGGCTTTATTTTTTCCCCTTCTTCTATCGAGATGGATCCAGTTAAAGTCCAGGCCATCTATGACTGGACTCAACCTACATCGGTGAAGAGCGTTCAGAAGTTCTTGGGCTTTGCTAATTTTTACCGTCGCTTCATCACTAATTTTTCTAGTGTGGTTAAGCCTTTGACGGATTTGACTAGAAAGGGTGCTGATGTGACTAATTGGTCTTCTGCGGCCGTTGAGGCCTTTCAGGAGCTGAAACGTCGGTTTTCTTCGGCTCCTGTCTTGCATCAGCCTGATGTCTCTCTTCCCTTTCAGGTCGAAGTTGATGCTTCTGAGATTGGAGCAGGGGCTGTCTTGTCACAGAGAAGCTCTGATGGCTCGGTGATGAGACCATGTGCTTTCTTTTCTAGAAAGTTTTCGCCTGCCGAGCGGAATTATGATGTTGGTAATCGGGAGTTGTTGGCAATGAAGTGGGCATTCGAGGAGTGGCGACATTGGCTTGAGGGAGCCAAGCATCGCGTGGTGGTCTTGACGGATCACAAGAATTTGATTTATCTCGAGTCTGCCAAGCGGTTAAATCCCAGACAAGCTCGATGGTCGCTGTTTTTCTCCCATTTTGATTTCGTGGTTTCATACCTTCCGGGCTCAAAGAATGTGAAGGCTGATGCCCTTTCTAGGAGTTTTGTGCCTGACTCTCTGGGAGTTTCTGAGCCGGCTGGTATTCTCAGAGAGGGGGTGATCTTGTCCGCCATCTCCCCTGATTTGCGGCGGGTGCTGCAGGAGTTTCAGGCCGATAGACCTGACCGTTGTCCACCGGAGAGACTGTTTGTCCCGGATAGATGGACCAGTAGAATTATTTCCGAGGTTCATTCTTCAGTGTTAGTGGGTCATCCTGGGATCTTTGGTACCAGGGATTTGGTGGCTAGGTCCTTTTGGTGGCCTTCTTTGTCACGGGATGTGCGTTCCTTTGTGCAGTCCTGTGGGAATTGTGCTCGGGCCAAGCCTTGCTGTTCTCGTGCCAGTGGATTGCTTTTGCCTTTGCCTGTCCCGAAGAGGCCTTGGATGCATATTTCCATGGATTTTATTTCGGATCTTCCGGTCTCTCAGAGGATGTCTGTCACCTGGGTGGTTTGTGATCGTTTTTCTAAAATGGTCCATTTGGTGCCTTTGCCTAAGTTGCCCTCCTCCTCTGATTTGGTTCCGCTGTTTTTTCAGAATGTGGTCCGTTTGCATGGTATTCCGGAGAACATTGTGTCTGACAGAGGGTCCCAGTTTGTGTCCAGATTTTGGCGGTCCTTTTGTGCTAGGATGGGCATTGATTTGTCTTTTTCTTCGGCCTTCCCTCCTCAGACGAATGGCCAAACCGAACGTACTAATCAGACCTTGGAAACTTATCTGAGATGTTTTGTTTCTCCTGATCAGGATGATTGGGTGACTTTTTTGCCATTGGCTGAGTTCGCCCTCAATAATCGGGCTAGTTCCGCTACTTTGGTTTCGCCTTTTTTTTGTAATTCTGGTTTTCATCCTCGTTTTTCCTCAGGTCAGGTTGAACCTTCTGACTGTCCTGGGGTGGATTCTGTGGTGGATAGGTTGCAGCAGATTTGGAACCACGTAGTGGACAATTTGACGTTGTCACAGGAGAAGGCTCAGCGCTTTGCTAATCGCCGTCGCTGTGTGGGTCCCCGACTTCGTGTGGGGGATTTGGTATGGTTGTCATCTCGTTATGTTCCGATGAAGGTTTCCTCTCCTAAGTTCAAACCTCGTTTCATCGGTCCTTATAAGATTTTAGAGATCCTCAATCCTGTGTCATTTCGTTTGGACCTCCCAGCATCTTTTGCCATTCATAATGTGTTCCATAGGTCATTGTTGCGGAGGTATGTGGTGCCTGTGGTTCCTTCTGTTGACCCTCCTGCTCCGGTGTTGGTCGAGGGAGAATTGGAGTATGTGGTGGAGAAAATCTTGGATTCTCGTATTTCAAGACGGAAGCTTCAGTACTTGGTTAAATGGAAGGGCTATGGTCAGGAGGATAATTCCTGGGTTGTTGCCTCTGATGTCCATGCTGCCGATTTGGTTCGTGCCTTTCATTTGGCTCGTCCTGATCGGCCTGGGGGCTCTGGTGAGGGTTCGGTGACCCCTCCTCAAGGGGGGGTGTCATGTTCCCAATGGCAGGGAACCAAACACATAACACGGGCAAAAACAGGACGAGCTCTAGGGTGATGGAACCTGAGCCGACCGCGATCCTGAACCTCAACACTCAACCAACAGCAGCCGGGGAACGTTCCTGGGGGGACTCTAGACGTCTCGCGCCAGCCGGAGATCTAGCCACCCCTATCAGAAGAATCACAGACCCATCTTGCCTCCAGAGAAATATTCCCACAGAAATAGCAGCCCCCCACATATAATGACGGTGAAATGAGAGGAAGGCACAAACGTAGTTATGAAAACAGATTCAGCAAAATGAGGCCCGCTTAAGCTAGATAGCAGAGGATACAAAAGGTGAACTGCGCGGTCAGTTTAAAACCCTTCAAAATACCATCCTGAAATTACTTGAACTCATGTGCCAACTCATGGTACATGAGTGGTAATTTCAGCTCACTAGAGCAACCAGCAGCAGAGAATTACATATCTGCAAGCTGGACTAAAAACATGAAAGCAAACATGAAACAGGGAAATCCAGACTTAGCTTGTCTTGAAGGCCTAGGAGCAGGTAGCAAAGGTAACAGAGACACACTGATACATTGATAGCCGGCAAGGGAATGACAGGAAAGCCAGGTTAAATAGGAAACACCCAGCCTCTGATGGACAGGTGGAAACCAGAGACCGCAACCCACCAAAGTCACCCAGTACCAGTTGTAACCACCAGAGGGAGCCCAAAAACAGAATCCACAACAGTACCCCCCCCTTGAGGAGGGGTCACCGAACCCTCACGAGAACCCCCAGGGTGATCAGGATGAGCTCTATGGAAGGCGCGGACCAAATCAGTCGCATGAACATCAGAGGCGACCACCCAGGAATTATCCTCCTGACCATAACCCTTCCACTTAACCAAATACTGGAGTTTACGTCTGGAAACACGAGAATCCAAGATCTTCTCAACAACATACTCCAATTCTCCCTCTACCAGCACCGGAGCAGGAGGCTCAACCGAAGGAACAACGGGCACCTCATACCTCCGCAATAACGACCGATGGAACACATTATGAATAGCAAACGATGCTGGGAGATCCAAACGAAAAGATACAGGGTTAAGAATCTCCAAGATCTTATAAGGACCGATGAACCGAGGCTTGAACTTAGGAGAAGAGACCTTCATAGGGACAAAACGAGAAGACAACCACACCAAGTCCCCAACAAGAAGTCGGGGACCCACGCGGCGACGGCGATTAGCAAACTGCTGAGTCTTCTCCTGAGACAACTTCAAATTGTCCACCACCTGATTCCAAATCTGATGTAGCCTGTCCACCACCACGTCCACTCCAGGACAATCCGAAGGCTCCACCTGACCAGAGGAAAAACGAGGATGAAACCCCGAATTACAAAAGAAAGGAGAAACCAAAGTAGCAGAACTAGCCCGATTATTAAGGGCAAATTCGGCCAGTGGCAAAAAAGCAACCCAGTCATCTTGATCAGCAGAAACAAAACACCTTAAATAAGTTTCCAAGGTCTGATTAGTTCGCTCCGTCTGGCCATTCGTCTAGGATGGAATGCAGACGAGAAAGACAAATCAATGCCCATCTTAGCACAAAACGTCCGCCAAAATCTAGACACAAACTGGGATCCCCTGTCAGAAACGATATTCTCCGGAATCCCATGCAAACGAACCACGTTCTGAAAAAATAAAGGGACCAACTCAGAGGAGGAAGGCAACTTAGGCAAGGGTACCAAATGAACCATCTTAGAAAAGCGGTCACACACAACCCAGATAACGGACATTTTCTGTGAGACAGGGAGATCTGAAATAAAATCCATGGAAATGTGCGTCCAAGGCCTCTTCAGGATAGGCAAGGATAACAACAACCCACTGGCCCGAGAACAGCAAGGCTTAGCCCGAGCACACACTTCACAAGACTGCACAAAGGTGTGCACATCCCTTGACAAGGAAGGCCACCAAAAAGACCTGGCCACCAAGTCTCTAGTACCAAATATTCCAGGATGACCAGCCAACACAGAAGAATGGACCTCGGAGATGACTCTACTGGTCCAATCATCCGGAACAAACAGTCTTTCTGGTGGACAACGATCAGGTTTATCCGCCTGAAACTCCTGCAATGCACGTCGCAAGTCTGGGGAGACGGCGGACAATATTACCCCATCCCTAAGGATACCAGTAGGCCCAGAGTCTCCAGGAGAGTCAGGCACAAAACTCCTGGAAAGAGCATCTGCCTTCACATTCTTTGAACCTGGCAGGTATGAAACCACAAAATTGAAATGAGAAAAAAACAACGACCAACGAGCCTGTCTAGGATTCAGACGCCTGGCAGACTCAAGGTAAATCAGATTTTTGTGATCAGTCAAAACCACCACACGATGTCTAGCACCCTCAAGCCAATGACGCCACTCCTCAAATGCCCACTTCATGGCCAAAAGCTCCCGATTACCCACATCATAATTGCGCTCGGCGGGCGAGAATTTTCTAGAAAAGAACGCACATGGCTTCATCACCGAGCCATCGGAACTTCTCTGTGACAAAACCGCCCCCGCTCCAATCTCGGAAGCATCAACCTCAACCTGAAAAGGAAGTGAAACATCTGGTTGACATAACACAGGAGCAGAAGAAAACCGGCGCTTAAGTTCCTGAAAGGCCTCCACAGCCGTAGGAGACCAATTAGCAACATCAGCACCCTTTTTAGTCAAATCAGTCAAAGGTTTAACAACACTGGAAAAATTAGTAATGAACCGACGATAAAAATTAGCAAAACCCAAGAACTTCTGAAGACTCTTAACAGATGTAGGTTGTGTCCAGTCACAAATCGCCTGAACCTTGACGGGATCCATCTCAATAGTAGAAGGAGAAAAAATGTACCCCAAAAAAGAAATCTTCTGGACTCCGAAGAGACATTTTGAGCCCTTCACAAACAGAGAATTGGCCCGCAGGACTTGAAACACCTTCCTGACCTGTAGAACATGAGACTCCCAGTCATCAGAAAACACCAAAATATCATCCAAATACACAATCATAAACTTATCCAGATATTCACGGAAAATATTGTGCATAAAGGACTGAAAGACTGAAGGAGCATTAGAAAGTCCAAAAGGCATTACCAAATACTCAAAATGGCCCTCAGGCGTATTAAATGCGGTTTTCCACTCATCACCCTGCTTTATCCGCACAAGATTATACGCACCGCGAAGATCTATCTTAGTGAACCACCTAGCCCCCTTAATGCGAGCAAACAAATCAGTCAATAATGGCAATGGATACTGATATTTGACTGTAATCTTATTCAGAAGGCGATAATCTATACAAGGCCTCAGGGAACCATCTTTTTTTGCCATGAAAAAAAAACCTGCTCCCAGAGGGGACGAAGATGGACGAATATGTCCCTTTTCCAAGGACTCCTTAATATAATTCCGCATAGCAGTATGCTCTGGCACTGACAGATTAAATAAACGACCCTTAGGGAACTTACTGCCAGGAATTAATTCTATAGCACAGTCACAATCCCTATGAGGAGGGAGCGAATTGAGCTTAGGCTCCTCAAAAACATCCCGATAGTCAGACAAAAACGCAGGGACCTCAGAAGGAGTAGATGAAGCGATTGAAATCAGAGGTGCATCATCATGAACCCCCTGACATCCCCAGCTTAACACCGACATTGTTTTCCAATCCAGGACTGGATTATGAGTTTGTAACCATGGCAGACCAAGCACTAGTACATCATGTAAATTATACAGTACAAGGAAGTGTATCACCTCCTGATGAACGGGAGTCATACGCATGGTCACTTGTGTCCAGTACTGCGGTTTACTCATAGCCAATGGTGTAGAGTCAATTCCCTTCAAAGGAATAGGAACTTCCAGAGGCTCCAGACTAAAACCGCAGCGTTTGGCAAATGACCAATCCATAAGACTCAGGGCAGCACCCGAATCCACATAGGCATCGACGGAAATGGATGACAGTGAACAAATCAGAGTTACAGACAAAATGAACTTAGACTGCAGAGTACTAATGGCAAAAGATTTATCAACCTTTTTTGTGCGTTTAGAGCATGCTGATATAACATGAGCTGAATCACCACAATAAAAACACAATCCATTTTTCCGCCTATAATTTTGCCGTTCACTTCTGGACTGAATTCTATCACATTGCATAGTCTCAGGTGCCTGTTCAGAAGACACCGCCAACTGGTGCACAGGTTTGCGCTCCCGTAAACGCCGATCAATCTGAATGGCCATAGCCATAGACTCATTCAGACCTGTAGGCGCAGGGAACCCCACCATAATATCCTTAATGGCCTCAGAAAGACCATCTCTGAAGTTTGCAGCCAGGGCGCACTCATTCCACTGAGTAAGCACCGACCATTTCCGAAATTTTTGACAATATACTTCCGCTTCATCATGCCCCTGAGAGAGGGCTAATAAAGCCTTTTCAGCCTGAATCTCCAGGTTAGGTTCCTCATAGAGCAATCCCAGTGCCAGAAAAAACGCATCCACACTGAGCAATGCAGGATCCCCTGGTGCCAATGCAAATGCCCAATTCTGAGGGTCGCCCCGCAGGAAAGATATTACAATCTTGACCTGCTGAACAGGGTCTCCAGAGGAGCGAGATTTCAAAGAAAGAAACAATTTGCAATTGTTCCTGAAATTCAGGAAGGTAGATCTATCTCCAGAAAAAAACTCTGGAATAGGAATTCTAGGTTCAGACATAGGAGTGTGAACAACAAAATCCTGTATGTTTTGAACTTTTGCAGCAAGATTATTCAGGCTGGAAGCCAAACTCTGGACATCCATGTTAAACAGCTAAGGTCAGAGCCATTCAAGGGTTAAGAGGAGGTAAGAAGCAGCTAGACAGCAATTAAGGGCTAGGCAGCAAAACTCTGAGGGAAAAAAAAAAAAAATTTCCCTTCAACACTTCTTTTTCTCCTGCTTCAGCCCAAACAATTAACACTTTGTGGGCCGGCTATACTGTCATGTTCCCAATGGCAGGGAACCAAACACATAACACGGGCAAAAACAGGACGAGCTCTAGGGTGATGGAACCTGAGCCGACCGCGATCCTGAACCTCAACACTCAACCAACAGCAGCCGGGGAACGTTCCTGGGGGGACTCTAGACGTCTCGCGCCAGCCGGAGATCTAGCCACCCCTATCAGAAGAATCACAGACCCATCTTGCCTCCAGAGAAATATTCCCACAGAAATAGCAGCCCCCCACATATAATGACGGTGAAATGAGAGGAAGGCACAAACGTAGTTATGAAAACAGATTCAGCAAAATGAGGCCCGCTTAAGCTAGATAGCAGAGGATACAAAAGGTGAACTGCGCGGTCAGCTTAAAACCCTTCAAAATACCATCCTGAAATTACTTGAACTCATGTGCCAACTCATGGTACATGAGTGGTAATTTCAGCCCACTAGAGCAACCAGCAGCAGAGAATTACATATCTGCAAGCTGGACTAAAACCATGAAAGCAAACATGAAACAGGGAAATCCAGACTTAGCTTGTCTTGAAGGCCTAGGAGCAGGTAGCAAAGGTAACAGAGACACACTGATACATTGATAGCCGGCAAGGGAATGACAGGAAAGCCAGGTTAAATAGGAAACACCCAGCCTCTGATGGACAGGTGGAAACCAGAGACCGCAACCCACCAAAGTCACCCAGTACCAGTTGTAACCACCAGAGGGAGCCCAAAAACAGAATCCACAACAGGGGGGTACTGTTGTGAATTCCGTTCTCGGGCTCCCTCCTGTGGTCATGAGTGGTACTTTGTGAGTTCTGTTCATGGGCTCCCTCTGGTGGCTTTTAGTGTTACAGCTGGTCTGTAGCTGGACTCCAGCTGCCTCATTTCCTGCTAGGCCTGCTGCCTATTTAACTCCATCTGGACCTTTACTTGTTGCCTGCTGTCTTTGTATTCAGTACTGGTTCAGATCTCTCTGGGACTTCCCTTGTGACCTGTCTCCTCGTGGAGAAGCTAAGTTCATGCTAGTCCATTTTTGCTCATTGCTATTTGAAAATGTTTCTCAGTATGTTATGAGTTCTGTCCAGCTTGCTTATATGCTATTTGATTGCTAGCTGGAAGCTCTGGGGTGCGGAGTTGCGCCCCTCACATCGTGAGTCGGTGTGGGGGTCTTTTTGTATTCTCTGCGTGGATACTTTTGTAGTATTTTATACTGACCGCACAGATTCCTTGCTATCTTCTGACTATTTAGTTATTAGCGGGCCTCATTTGCTAAAACCTATTTTCATTTCTATGTTTGTGTTTTCCCCTTAAACTTACCGTTATTATTTGTGGGGGGCTGCTTACACTTTGGGGAAAATTTCTCTGAGGCAAGTGAGGCTTTGTTTCTCTCTAGGGGTAGCTAGTTTCTCAGGCTGTGAATGAGGCGTCTAGGCCGAGTTAGGAACGCTCCACGGCTGCCTATAGTGTGTGTTGATAGGATCAGGATTGCGGTCAGTAAAGTTCCCACATTCCCAGAGCTTGTCCTTATTTTTGGTTTACCCATCAGGTCAGTTCATGTGTTCCTTACCACCAGGATCATAACAAAGAACATGTCAAAGCTGTTTTAAGACGTCTGAAAGAGAACCATCTGTATATCAAGCCGGAGAAATGCGAGTTCCATCGTTCTGAGATACAGTTCTTAGGTTATATCATCTCCCTCCAGGGGCTGAACATGGAATCTGGTAAGATTCAGGCTATCCTTGACTGGCCGGTACCCAAGAACGTTAAGGAGGTCCAAATTTTAATTGGTTTTGCAAATTTCTACAGACGCTTCATTCGAAATGTTTCTGATATTGTCCGTCCTATTACTTCCTTGACAAAGAAGGAAAAGCCCTTTAAGTGGTCATCACAGGCTCAAGAAGCTTTTGATCAGCTTAAGATCTGCTTCACATCAGCACCGCTGTTGATACACCCAGATCCAACACTTTCATTCATTGTGGAGGTGGACGCTTCTGATAATGCTTTGGGGCTATTCTCTCCCAAAGAACTGGAGAGAATGGTCTGCTACATCCTTGTGCTTTCTTTTCCCATAGACTAACCTCAGCAGAGAAGAATTATGACCTGGGAGACAAGGAATTGCTGGCTATTATTGCGGCTTTCAAAGAATGGAGGCATCGTCTGCAAGGAGCTGCACAACAGATCATAGTGCTAACTGACCATCGCAATTTAGCGTTCCTTAGATCCGCTAGATGTCTTTCTCCTCGTCAGGCTCATTGGAACTTATTTTTAAATCAATTTAACTTTGTTATCTTGCACCGTCCAGGTTCTCGTAATGGGAAGGCTGATGCTTTATCCCGAATCCATGCTGCGGATTCCGTACCTGGAGCCTCGTCCAAGACCATTCTATCTGATGCCAATTTCATCATAGTTATCCATGATCAGGACTTGTGGAAGGAGTGCAGGGAGGCCTATGACGGTGATGTATTTCTGGCCAACCCACCTGTGGATATTAATCTTGTCTTTAAGGGTGGCATGTGGTTCAGAGATCGACGTATCTACATCCCTGAGGTCATCCGTCTGCAGATCCGCAAGTTGGTACATGACTCCAAGTTGGCTGGTCACAGGGGGGTACAGAAGACACAAGAGTTCCTGAGCCAATTCTTCTGGTGACCAACTTGCCTGAAGGATACCAAGGACTATGTTCTGTCTTGCGAGGTATGTGCCCGTTACAAGACTCCCCATGTGGCACCTACGGGTCTTCTACAACCATTACCTGTTCCGTCCCGCCCTTGGGGGTCTATATCAATGGACTTTATTGTGGAGCTGCCTACATCGGGGGGCATGAATGCAATCATGGGGGTAGTTGATCACCTGACTAAAGCTGCTCATTTTGTTCCATGCACCGGCCTCCCCTCAGCTAAAGATACAGTGAACTTGGTTATACAGAATGTCTTTCGGTTGCATGGGGTTTCGGATGAGATCATCTCTGACCGTGGAGTACAGTTCACTTCAAGATTCTGGAAGGGGTTTTGCTCTGCACTCAATATTAATGTCTGTCTCTCTTCCGCTTACCATCCCCAGACAAATGGTCAGACTGAGCATACCAACCAGACGCTGGAACAATATCTAAGATGCTATGTCAGCCATCTCCAGGATGATTGGTTGGAGTTGCTGCCATTAGCCGAATTTTCATATAATAATTCTCAGAGCGCCTCCACTAAATTTACACCTTTCTTTGCCAATCTGGGTTATCATCCGTGTATTTTACCTAGGTCTCCAATTTATTCTCTGGTTCCGGCAGTGGAGGAAAGGCTGACTGTGATGCGACAAAATCTGGAGGTTCTGAAGGAATCCCTGACCACAGCTCAAGAACGTTATAAGAGATCGGCTGATAGATTCCGTAAACCTGCACCCATGTTTAAGGTAGGAGATTCCGTGTGGTTAGCAACTAAGAATCTGAAGTTAAACGTTCCTTCACAAAAACATGGACAGAAATTAATTGGCCCTTTCAAGATCAAAGGTATTGTGAGCTCTGTGGCTTGCCGGCTGAAGCTGCCTTGGACTATGAAGGTACACCCAGTTTTTCATGTATCTTTACTAAAGCCTGTATCTCCCAATACCTTCCAGGGACGTGTTGTGCCACCTCCGCAGCCTGTGGTGATTGATGGGCAAGAACAATTTGTGGTGGAGGAAATTATTGATTCCAGGATTCGCAGGAATCGGCTCCAATATCTGATAAGATGGCAGGGATATCCCCCTGAGGAAGACTCTTGGGAACCTGTGGAAAACATCAATGCCCAACAGAAGATTTCTCGTTTTCATCAGAGATTCCCTGAGAAACCAGGTCCAGGATTGTCCTGAGGCCGCTTCTAAGGAGGGAGTAATGTCAGGACTCTGAACATTTTTTACCTTTTGTGCATTACTGCCCTTTTCCAAGATGGCGTCTTTGGTCTCATGTGCACTGTGTCTTCCTGCTATAAAACTCCACCCCAGCCTTCAGTCTGTGCTAGAGTATTCTGCCTTGCATCCAGCTCCTGACCTCTGATTACTCCCTGGCTATATACCTGCTCCTGTGAACCTGTGTGGTGATCCTGCTACTCTGCTCTGAGTTCCTGATGCATACACCAATTTCCAGTAATCCTCCTTCATCTGCTGCTTGTTTTTACTTCCATCTCATTTGCTGGACATGTAAGCTGTTTCTGCTCTGCAAAAACCTGAGACTATTAACCAGGCCTCCCTGGTTGAGCTAAGATATGATTTGAACTGCCTTATAAGCTTATCTATCTGTGTTTGGACTAAGACAAGGATTTATTTGTGCCAAGTATCCTCAAGAATAACTGTGCTTCATAGACTTTCTGCTTGATTGCATTTTCCTCTGAAGTTTCCTATAGACTGCTAAGCTGCGTTTAATATTTACACCAAGTGTTGTGGACTTGAGTTTCTCTCTGCACCTGTTTGAATCACGCATATAGTGCCCACATTGCTATATACTATGTGGGCTGTGTTACATACTGCATGAGCTCTGTTACATACTACATCTCTGTGCTATATACTATGTAGCTGGGCAATATACAACGTGACTGTGCAATATACTATGTGCTCTGTGTTATATACTACATAGCTGTGCAATATACTATGTGGCTGTGTCGGTTCTGTCATATACTACGTCGACTGCAATATACTACATAACTATGCAATATACTACGTGCTTCTACAATATACTACGTGGCTATGTTATATACTACGTGGCACTTCTATATACTACGTCGCTGACCAATAAACTACATAGCTGTGCAATACACTACGTAGCTGTGCAATACACTACGTGCCTATATTATATACTACGTGGCTGTGCAATATACTACGTGCCTGTGCAATATACTATGTGGCTCTACAATATACTATGTGGCTCTACAATATACTATGTGGCTCTGCTATATACTATGTGGCTCTGCTATATACTATGTGGCTCTGCTATATACTATGTGGCTGACCAATATACTACATACCTGTGCAATACACTACGTGGCTATGTTATATACTACGTGGCTGTGTTATATACTACGTAGCTCTGCTATATACTATGCACGCTGTGTTACATACTACATAGCTCTGTTATATACTACGTAGCTATGTTATATACTACGTCGGTTGTGTTATTTACTACATCACTGTGCAATATAGTATGTAGCCTGTGCTATAAACTACCTACATATTCTAGAATACCTGATACGTTAGAATGGGGCCACCATCTAGTACATTAAAGCTTGAGAAAGGTTTATACCTCAGGACAGAAATGTTGCCACTGCCACTATGTGCTAATAAACCACAGTTTTTTTGCCATATTGCTTGGTGTGCTGCTTTAATTTCTTACTTTTTCACCCCCACAGGGGCGTGATAACATGGAAAGAGGGCTGACTAGTCTGGGGAAACAAATGCCCATCAATTAGTCAAAGCCCTAATAAACATAGGAAACGGGGACATTATAAATGCTTTTTTAAAACATTTATTCAACTGAATACTGTTATACAAGGCTAGTTACACAGGCAATTTACTCATGCATAGGTGTATGCTGCTGTGTTGGAGGGCATGGGGGACCTGACAGGTTCCCTTTAAGATCAGCGATCAAGGCAGGGAAAGTTGATGTCCCATCCTGGGGCAAGATAAAAAAGTACATTAAAAAGTTTTAAAAAGAAAATAAAGAATAAGAAAAATAAATAAATCACAAAATTAAAAAAAAAATGAAAAAATATTATACCAATAAATGTGTATACAGTATTAATGTAAAAACAAAAATAAATAAAGTATACATATTTGCTATCGCCACATCTGAAACGACTAAGTCTATAAAAATGTCACACTAGTTAACCTTCACTGAACACAGTAAGAAAAAAGAAACCTAGCAAAAAGCAATGCTTTTTGATCATACTGCCGAACAAAAAGTGGAATAAAATGCGATCAAAAAGTCAAATGTGAATAAAAATGGTGTCTCTGAAAATGTCATCCTGTCCCTCAGAAAACAAGCTGCCAAACAGGTCTGTCAGCGGAGAGAGATGAAAAAAGCTATAGTTTTCAGAATAAAGCGATGCAAAAACAATTCTTTTTCTTATAAAATAGTTTTTATTGTGTAAAAGTGACAAAATATAAAAACAAGACATAACGCCGGAGACATACTAGCGTATCACAATATGCAATATGCTAATGACCCTCTGCTCCTGTCTGCTGCGAGTAGTGCTACTGTGCTCCTATCCTCTTGCATCGGAGAATGGGAGCATAGCTGTGGAAGAGATGGAGAAAGTAATTTCTCCATCTCCTCCATTGCAGTGCGATGTTTCACATGTATGCATACACTTATTTGTGGGTGCGTGTGATCTGATTCACAGATGCAATTACAGCATGCTGTGATTGTTTATGAATGCCGAATCTGCATGAGAAAATTATCGCAGATGTGAGCTGCCCCAGGTTAACATTCGACCGAGTGTAATTAAATTTTTTATAGGACTGCGCTCGTCCGAATACATCGCAACCGGGAGCGAGCTCTAAATGTGGTACCGCATACTGACCAGAAGAATAATGGTATGTGCACACGTAGGTGGGATCTCTGCGGATTTTCCGCACCTGTTTTTGTAAATCCTCATGTAAACCGCACTGCGGATTACCTGCGGATTACCTGCGGATTTACTGCGGAATTACCGCGGATTTACTGTTTTTTGTGCGGATTCCACCTGCGGTTTTACACCTGCGGATTCCAATTATAGAGCAGGTGTAAACCGCAGCGAAATCCGCAAAAAGAACTGACATGCTGCGGATTAAACAACGCAGCGTTTCCGAGCGTTTTTTTTCCACAGCATGCGCACTGCGGATTTTGTTTTCCATAGGTAAACTCATGGAAAACAGCTGCGAATCCGCAGTGTCAAACCCTCTACGGATCCTCAGAAAAATCCGCAGCGTGTGCACATACCCTAAAGCTGCTTTATCACTTTTAGCACATGGTGAAGAGCAAAAAATATATAAATTTCTGAATTTCTTCTTTTTGTTCATTTTCACAAAAATCGGAATAAAAGGCGATCAAAACATGGTATGCGCCCAAAAATGGTGCCAATGAAAACTCCAGTTCATTCTGCCAAAATCAAGCCCTCACAAGACTCTGTTGGCAGAAATATAGAAAAATTATCACTCTCAAAATATTGCAATGCAAAAATTTGTTTTTGTAAAAAGAAAGAAACTTTTTTTAGTGTCTGGTAGTAGCCAATCATGAAAAATAACATACTGTATCTGGTATAGCTGTAATCGCACCCACCCGAAGAATAAAGTCTACTCATTTTCTCTAAAAATTCATCATGAACCTCCATTAATACCAGTTATTCCTACCTCTACACACTTTTCTGTTCACTTCTTTTTTGCCAGGGAAAGTATCTTGTTCCTGACACTATCACTCACATGACATCTCTATGAAGTGGCACCATTTTCATAAGTGCATAATGTCATGGACAGCTGCTGCTAAGGTTATCATGACCCACATTTGCACCATACAGATTATCTCACTTAAGTGGATTATAAAAGTTTAACATTGCAAAAGTCATTAATAATTGTCAAGATAAGGAGTCAATTACACTTTCTTGTGCTGTGACATCCCAGTGCTCTGTTATCTAAGTCAAAGGAACCTCAGCTAGATCTGTACATTCTCACCTCCAACAGTTCCCACAATTAAACCCATATAGGAGCTACTGAAGATTTTGTAAAGCTGTGAAAAAAGTGAACCCCTTAGTGATGGAGCTAATTTTGACCTTAACCACCAAGCCAAATTTTTTAAATCTGACCAGTGTCACTTTATGCGGTAATAACAATTATTCGAATCTTCCCCACATTCCTTTGATCTTCCTGGTACTTGTTCTTCTGCCAATTACGTGTGGCACAGGGAGGTAGCCGTGGGCAAGGTACTCATTTTTCATGCTCCGACTTCAAGATGAGGCTCCTGGCTGGGTATGTGGACTTTGTCTATTGGGGCACTACGCCCTTGCATGCCACATGATGTGTTATGATCCGGTGACCTTGGAGCCGCATGAGACTTTCTCAGGAGTAGGTGGAACCTGTACTGACCGCAAACCCTAAACTGTCACCGCAACTAGAAGTAGCCGTGGGGTGTACCTAACACGTCCTAGACACCTCGACACAGCCGGAGGACTAAATACCCCTATAGATGGAAATGGGAATTCTATCTTGCCTCAGAGCAGAACCCCAAAGGATAGGCAGCCCCCCACAAATATTGACTGTGAGTATTAGAGGAAAGACACGCGCAGGCAGAAATCAGGATTTAGCAAAAGAGGCCACGCTAGCTAAATAGGAAAGGATAGGACAGTATACTAAGCGGTCAGTATTAAAACCCTAAAAATATCCACAGCAGATAATACAAAAATTCCACCATCTAACTAAAGACATGGAATGTATATCTGCATCTCCTGAGAATCCAACTTGACTGAAATATCCAAACACAGTCTAAGCTGGACAAGAAAAAAACATTGAATAGTACTGAATTGTAAAGCACACAGCATGTGTGCTGCAGAAACAAAACCAGACACTTATCTTAGCTGATTTGGCAGCAGGGCAGGAGGAACCAGACAGAGATGCAAAACCTCCAAGAACAATGGACAACTGGCAAGGGCTAATGAATCCTGCACACCTAAATATCCCAGTCAGAGCTGCAATCAGCAGGGACACCTGCCCAGGATTGCAACCCAGGGACAACTGCATTACTATCAACAACCACCGGAGGGAACCCAAGAGCAGAATTCACAACAATGATGCCAGGACTGGATGTTGAACAGTTCCATGAGGGAGACCACCACCCAAAAATATACAGTTTTTTGCTCAACATTAACTTGGTGGGAACTATGGAAATAGATAGTGACTGCATAACTTCATGAATGTTTCTGTCACATACAGTTCCTTTACCTCTTCAAGTTTACTTGTTCCTGCCCTAAAATTTCTCTGTCTTCACCACCACCCAACACACTACTATAGTCCAGTTAGGCCAGTCTCACACGTCCAGATAATTACGGTACCGGAAAAATCGGTACCGGAGTTGTCCGTGTGCCCGTGAGCTCACGTGGCACATCAGTGTGGCACACGTGCGGCAGCCGTGTGCCGTCCGTGTGCCGACTGAGTACCACACGGACCGTGCAGGAGACGCTACAGTAAGTGCTGTCCCCAGCGTGGTGCTGAAGCCGCCATTCATCCCTTCTCTCCAGCAGCGTTCGCTGGAGAGAAGGAGTGAAAAATCAATGTTTTTTTATTATTTTTGTCTTTAAAATCAAGTTCATTGTCACCTCCTACCCCCTGTGTGCCTGCCCGCTGGAAATAAAATACTCACCCAGCTCCCTCGATGCTTCCTCTCAGCGCCGCAGCTTGTCCTGTATGAGCGGTCACGTGGTACCGCTCATTACAGGGATGAATATGCGGCTCCACCCCTAAGGTTGCTTAAGGGAACTAGTTTGCCAATTTGTCAGTCACTTAGCTTCTCAGCTTGCTGGCACCTTGGACCTCCCGCCAGGATTGTTCTGTCCAGGTCTGTTACCTCTCTGAGTTATAAACTTGGGCGGCGCTCATAGCAAGTGAGCATTTACGCTACACACAGGAGATCTGATCATTGCCTGTGTGTAGCAGAGCCGATCAGACAACTGCAGCTTCTAGTCTCCCATGGAGACTATTGAAGCATGCAAAAAGTAAAAAAAAATGTTTTTAAAAGAATAAAAAATATATAAAAGTTCAAATCACCCACCTTTTGCCCCATTCAAAATAAAACAATAAAAAAAATCAAACATTGGCCGCTCTCATAATCACCCGATCTATCAATAGAAAAAAAAGAATTAACCCGATCGGTAAATGACGTAACAGTAAAAAAATTCTAAATGCCAAAATTACGATTTTTTTGTCACCGCTATATTGCAATAAACTGAAAAAATGGGTGATCAAAAGATCGTAAATACCATTTTGGAGTATCAATAAAAACGTCAGCTTGGTGTGCAAAAAATAAGCCCTCACCCAGCCCCAAATCCATTTTTTTTTTTACCAAAGTTTGGATTTTTTTTTCACCACTTAAGTAAAATAAGAACCTCGACATGTTTGGTATCTATGAACTCGTAATGACCTGGAGAATCATAATGGCAGGTCAGTTTTAGCATTTAGTGATCATTGTAAAAAAGAAAACCCAAACAACAAGTGTGGAATTGCACTTTTTTTCGCAATTTCACCACACTTGGAATTTTTTTCCCATTTTCCAGTACACGATATGTTAAAACCAATGGTGTCGTTCGAAAGTACAACTTGTCCCACAAAAAACAAGCCCTCACATGGCCTTTTTGACTGAAAAATAAAAAAATTATGGCTCAGGGAAGAAGGGGAGCAAAAAACGAAAACACAAACATGCAAACACTTACGGTTGTTAACCCCTTTCTGCCATTGGACGTACTATTCCGTCCATGTGAGGTGGGCCTTACTTCCCAAGGACGGAATAGTATGTCCAGCACGATCAGCCGCGCTCACAGGGGGAGCGCGGCCGATCGCGGCCGGGTGTCAGCTGACTATCGCAGCTGGCATCTGGCACTATGTGCCAGGACCGGTCACGGACCGCCCCCGGCACATTAACCCCCGGCACACTGCGATCAAACATGATCGCAGTGTTCCGGCGGTATAGGGAAACATCGCGCAGGGAGGGGGCTCCCTGTGGGCTTCCCGGAGACCCCCGGAGCAAAGTGATGTGATCGCGTTGCTGCGAGGGTCTCTTACCACCTCCTCCCTGCAGCAGGCCCGGATCCAAGATGGCCGCGGCATCCGGGTCCTGCAGGGAGGTGGCTTCACAGTGCCTGCTCAGAGCAGGCACCGGGAAGCCTGAATCTGTGCACCTCAGATCGCTGATCTGACACAGTGCACAGCAAAGTGTCAGATCGGCGATCTTACACTATAACATGATGCCCCCCCCCGGGGCAATGTTATAGTGTAAAAAAAAAAAATATTCACATGTGTAAAAAATATTTTAAAAAATTCCCCCCCCAGAAAAAAAAAAATATATATTGTTCCTATAAATACTTTTCTTTATCTAAATTTAAAAAAAAACAATAAAAGTACACATATTTCGTATCGCCGTGTCCGTAACGACCCGACCTATAAAACTGTCCCACTAGTTAACCACTTCAGTGAACACCGTAAAAAAAAAAACGAGCCAAAAAATAATGCATTATCATACCGCCAAACATAAAGTGGAATAACACGCGATCAAAAAGACGGATATAAATAACCATTGTACCGCTGAAAACATCATTTTGTCCCACAAAAAACGAGCTGCCATACAGCATCATCAAAGAAAAAATAAAAAAGTTATAGTCCTCAGAATAAAGCGATGCAAAAATAATTATTTTTTCTATAAAATAGTTTTTATCGTATAAAAGCACCAAAACATAAAAAAATGATATAAATGAGGTATCGCTGTAATCGTACTGTCCCGAAGAATAAAACTGCTTTATCCATTTTACCAAATGCGGAACGGTATAAACGCCTCCCCCAAAAGAAATTCATGAATAGCTGGTTTTTGGTCATTCTGCCTCACAAAAATCAGAATAAAAAGCAATCAAAAAATGTCATGTGCCTGAAAATGTTACCAATAAAAACGTCAACTCATCCCGCAAAAAACAAGACCTCACATGACTCTGTGGACCAAAATATGGAAAAATTATAGCTCTCAAAATGTGGTAACGCAAAAAATATTTTTTGCAATAAAAAGCATCTTTCAGTGTGTGACGGCTGCCAATCATAAAAATCCGCTAAAAAACAATAATAAAAGTAAATCAACCCCCTTCATCACCCGCTTAGTTAGCGAAAAATTAAAAAATTACAAAAATGTATTTATTTCCATTTTCCTGCTAGGGTTAGGGCTAGGGTTAGGGCTAGGGTTAGGGTTGGGGCTAGGGTTAAGGCTACAGT
The DNA here is from genome assembly GCF_051348905.1 of Ranitomeya variabilis. Classification (NCBI taxonomy): domain Eukaryota; kingdom Metazoa; phylum Chordata; class Amphibia; order Anura; family Dendrobatidae; genus Ranitomeya; species Ranitomeya variabilis. The sequence continues at coordinate 391,642,859 of NC_135232.1, forward strand.
TAGGGTTGGGGCTAAAGTTAGGGTTAGGGTTGAGGCTAAAGTTAGGGTCAGGGTTTGGATTACATTTACGGTTGGGAATAGGGTTGGGATTAGGGTTAGGGGTGTGGTTAGGGTTACCATTGAGATTAGTGTTAGGGATGTGTTTGGATTAGGGTTTCAGTTATAATTGGGGGGTTTCCACTGTTTAGGCACATCAGGGGCTATCCAAACGCGACATGGCGTCTGATCTCAATTCCAGCCAATTCTGCGTTCAAAAAGTAAAACAGTGCTCCTTCCCTTCCGAGCTCTCCCGTGCGCCCAAACAGGGGTTTACCACAACATATGGGGTATCGGCGTACTCGGGACACATTGGACAACAACTTTTGAAGTTGAATTTCTCCTGCTACCCTTGGGAAAATACAAAACTGGGGGCTAAAAAATAATTTTTGTGGAAAAAAAAGATTTTTTATTTTCACGGCTCTGCGTTATAAACTGTAGTGAAACACTTGGGGGTTCAAAGTTCTCACAACACATCTAGATAAGTTCCTTGGGGGGTCTAGTTTCCAATATGGGGTCACTTGTGGGGGGTTTCTATTGTTTAGGTACATTAGGGGCTCTGCAAACGCAATGTGACGCCTGCAGACCAATCCATTTAAGTCTGCATTCCAAATGACGCTCCTTCCCTTCCGAGCTCTGCCATGCACTCAAACGGTGGTTCTCCCCCACATATGGGATATCAGTGTATTCAGGACAAATTGGACAACAACTTTTGGGGTCCAATTTCAACTGTTACCCTTGGAAAAATACAAAACTGGGGGCTAAAAAATAGTTTTTGTGGAAAAAAGAAAGAATTTGTATTTTCACGGCTCTGCGTTATAAACTGTAGTGAAACACTTGGGGGTTCAAAGCTCTCACAACACATCTAGATGAGTTCCTTAGGGGGTCTACTTTCCAAAATGGTGTCACTTGTGGGGGGTTTCAATGTTTAGGCACATCAGTGGCTCTCCAAACGCAACATGGCGTCCCATCTCAATTCTTGTCAATTTTGCATTGAAAAGTCAAACGGCGCTCCTTCCCTTCCGAGCTCTCCCATGCGCCCAAACAGTGGTTTACCCCCACATATGGGGTATCAGCATACTCAGGACAAATTGTACAACAACATTTGGGGTCCAATTTCTTCCCTTACTCTTGGGAAAATAAAAAAATTGGGGGTGAAAATTCATTTTTGTGAAAAAATGATTTTTTATTTTTACGGCTCTGCATTATAAACTTCTGTGAATCATTTAATGGGCCAAAGTGCTCACCACACATCTAGATAAGTTCCTTAGGGGGTTTACTTTCCAAAATGGTGTTACTTGTGGGGTTTTCAATGTTTATGCACATCAGGGGCTCTCCAAACGTAACATGGCGTCCCATCTCAATTTCTGTCAATTTTGCATTGAAAAGTCAAATGGCGCTCCTTCGCTTCTGAGCTCTGCTATGCGCCCAAACAGTGGTTTACCCCCACATATGGGGTATCGGCGTACTCAGGACAAATTGTGCAACAACTTTTGCAGTCAATTTTCTCCCGTTATCCTTGGTAAAATAAAACAAATTGGAGCTGAATTAAATTTTTTGTGAAAAAAAGTTAAATGTTAATTTTTATTTAAACATTCCAAAAATTCTTGTGAAACACCTGAAGGGTTAATAAACTTCTTGAATGTGGTTTTGAGCACCTTGAAGGGTGCAGTTTTTAGAATGGTGTCACACTTGGTTATTTTCTATCATATAGACCCCTCAAAATGACTTCAAATGAGATGTGGTCTCTAAAAATAAAATGGTGTTGTAAAAATGAGAAATTGCTGGTCAACTTTTAACCCTTAACTCCCTAACAAAAAAAAATTTGATTCCAAAATTGTGCTGATGTAAAGTAGACATGTAAGAAATGTTACTTATTAAGTATTTTGTGTGACATATCTCTGTGATTTAAGTGTATAAAAATTCAAAGTTGGAAAATTGCGAAATTTTCAAAATTTTTGCCAAATTTCTGTTTTTTTCACAAATAAACACAGGTAATATCAAAGAAATTTTACCACTATCATGAAGTACAATATGTCACGAGAAAACATTGTCAGAATCACTGGGATCAGTTGAAGTGTTCCAGAGTTATAACCTCATAAAGGGACAGTGGTCAGAATTGTAAAAATTGGCCTGGTCATTAACGTGCAAACCACCCTTGGTTTAAAGGGGTTAAGGTGTTTAAAAAAAATAAATTTATATGCTTTTTTTCTCATTTTCTTGAGGTATTTATCATTATTTTTTTAGGATTTTATTCTACAATATCCACATACTGATTGACGAATAGCCAACTTTCTGCATATTAAAAAATGATTTATGCATGTTTAAGAAAAGTGGCTGTGTACCTCCTTTAGCCTTGTGTGGCTTATGCCTATGTTTGACATTCTCCTTTTTAATTATTATTTATCAATGCTTTTTCAATAAAATAAAATAATTTGTATGCATCTTTGGCTATCGCTCCCATGTTATTACCGGTTTTCAACTAAAATGATCAATGAAAAAATAATTTTCTTGTGCAAATCAGATGCAAAATTGCATGACAGATGAAGATGACATAATAAAAGTTTCTAGATTACAAAACTGATAACTTTAAAAGAACCTGCCACTTTCCATTGAATTGTTATTATTTTACCCAGTCTAAATTCAATGTTCTCATAAATCTGGCATTGTTTTTTTTGCTTTTTTTTCTTCCTGAGTTAGGGTATGTGCACACGTCCGGATTTCTTCAGGAATTTTTGCATTTTTTTTGTGGATTTCCCCAATAAAAACGCTATAATACCGCATAAAAAAATCATACATTATGCATCCTATATAGCATTTAGAATGCATTCCGCATTTTTTGTGCAAATGTGCAAAAAAAACGCATTCCGGAAAAAGAAGCAACATGTTCATTATTTTTGCGGATTTCCCATGAAATTGGAGTGTCAGGAAAAAAACGCAAAACATCCGCAAAAAAAAACGCACAAAAAAAGGAACAAAAAAATGCATTAGGATTTCTGGCAGAAATGTCTGGATTTTGTCAGGAAAATTTCTGCAAGAAATCCTGACGTGTGCACATACCCTTACGGCATCTTCTTTTTTGTATGTAAATCTGGTCTTGTTAGCCAAAGGGCAGTGGTCATAAGGTTAAGGCTACACCGTAACATTGTTGCACTGCAAAATTGCATCTAATAATTTTCTGCAGTGTTGTGTTGAGAACTGCAAACTTCTGCGACAGAATGTGTTTGATGTTCGAATGCTGTTGTAGGTTGCTAGTCACTCATGGCTCAATTGCCATAGAACTCAATGCAAGTCACATGTGACAACAATTTGCGTGCAATCTGTCTGTAATTTGGTCATTTTTACAGCAAAATCGCAGTTTTAAAATAGTTGCACGGCTGCAAGTAGTAGGCCCTGGCAAGATGGCGACGCGCATGCGCACTGCACTCGGGACCCACCATTTTGTTGAAGGCTTCTGATTTATCGGCTTTACGGAGGATTTCCTCCCCGCACGCCGATAATGAGTGCCGGAAAAACAGATGCACCTGGGACCCGGGGGCGGCGGTGCCATGCGCGATGTACACTGGCCACTTTATTAGGTACACCTGTCCAACTTCTTGTTAACACTTAATTTCTAATCAGCCAATCACATGGCGGCAACTCAGTGCATTTAGGCATGTAGACATGGTCAAGACAATCTCCTGCAGTTCAAACCGAGCATCAGTATGGGGAAGAAAGGTGATTTGAGTGCCTTTGAACGTGGCATGGTTGTTGGTGCCAGAAGGGCTGGTCTGAGTATTTCAGAAACTGCTGATCTACTGGGATTTTCACGCACAACCATCTCTAGGGTTTACAGAGAATGGTCCGAAAAAGAAAAAAAATCCAGTGAGCGGCAGTTCTGTGGGCGGAAATGCCTTGTTGATGCCAGAGGTCAGAGGAGAATGGGCAGACTGGTTCGAGCTGATAGAAAGGCAACAGTGACTCAAATCGCCACCCGTTACAACCAAGGTAGGCCTAAGAGCATCTCTGAACGCACAGTGCGTCGAACTTTGAGGCAGATGGGCTACAGCAGCAGAAGACCACACCGGGTACCACTCCTTTCAGCTAAGAACAGGAAACTGAGGCTACAATTTGTACAAGCTCATCGAAATTGGACAGTAGAAGATTGGAAAAACGTTGCTTGGTCTGATGAGTCTCGATTTCTGCTGCGACATTCGGATGGTAGGGTCAGAATTTGGCGTAAACAACATGAAAGCATGGATCCATCCTGCCTTGTATGGAGCATCTTTGGGATGTGCAGCCGACAATTCTGCGGCAACTGTGTGATGCCATCATGTCAATATGGACCAAAATCTCTGAGGAATGCTTCCAGCACCTTGTTGAATCTATGCCACGAAGAATTGAGGCAGTTCTGAAGGCAAAAGGGGGTCCAACCCGTTACTAGCATGGTGTACCTAATAAAGTGGCCGGTGAGTGTATTACTGGCTGCAATGGCATTGGGTATGCCTTATAAACCGGGACGTTTACATGACACGCACAATTTTTCCCCTTGATAAAGCGGTACGCGAAACGCGCGTCGGGGCTTTCGGAGATTGAGGACAGGTGGACTATATGGGTATGTGCTGGCTGCCGTATTAACTCTTTATGCACTTGCATTTTGCACTTTAGAAATATGGCTATCTTTTTATGCATGTCACTATGTGGTTGGCTTTACATGCTAGCATAACCCCATAGCCTGGGTTACTTTCTACCTCAATCCCTTTTCTGTGCATCATACTTGGGTAAAAAACCCCTTTCCTCTTATTGTATTTTGTTATGAATTCTGTAATTATTGTACTCTAATAAAATTTGTTACCTTTTCATTTTCCTCTCTCTGAGTGGTGTGTTATGATGCTATGTATCTATTGGGTTAAAGTAGTAGGCACGTTGTACAGATGTTTTTGGTTGTGCATTTTGTTTGAGAATTGCTGTCGCGCAACACATGTCCCTATGTGCTCCAGCCTTATGAAGACACCCATAGGGAAGTGTTGAGGACCACACCCCTTTAGAAAACAAGACATTTACGTACAAGGAATAGGAGGCAATATACCAGGAATGGAGACGTGCAGGAACAAAAAAAATGGCAGATTCAAGAGAACAGTGGAATTTAGAGTAGTTAACATATGAAATATTTTTGGCAAGGGAAAGTTCTCTTTGAATGATTCTTCTTGTTTTCGTTATAAAATGTTTGTCAAATTTTTATCAGTCCAGTATTTCCACACATATATTCATACTAATTATAGAAATGTGTAAAATAAATAGCTGGGAATGTAAATGCCACTTGATTTTCAAACAGCAGTGTTCTAAAACTTGGTGTCTGTCTACAGGTGGTCTTCCTGATTCTTCAAAGTTCAAAGTTCTCACAAAACATCTATATAAGTTCCTTGGGGGGTCTAGTTTCCAATATGGGGTCACTTGTGGGGGGTTTCTATTGTTTAGGTACATTAGGGGCTCTGCAAACACAATGTGATGCCTGCAGACCAATCCATTTAAGTCTGCATTCCAAATGACGCTCCTTCCCTTCCGAGCTCTGCCATGCACTCAAACGGTGGTTCTCCCCCACATATGGGATATCAGTGTATTCAGGACAAATTGGACAACAACTTTTGGGGTCCAATTTCAACTGTTACCCTTGGAAAAATACAAAACTGGGGGCTAAAAAATAGTTTTTGTGGGAAAAAGAGAGAATTTTTATTTTCACGGCTCTGCGTTATAAACTGTAGTGAAACACTTGGGGGTTCAAAGCTCTCACACAACATCTAGATGAGTTCCTTAGGGGGTCTACTTTCCAAAATGGTGTCACTTGTGGGGGGTTTCAATGTTTAGGCACATCAGTGGCTCTCCAAACGCAACAAGGCGTCCCATCTCAATTTTTGTCAATTTTGCATTGAAAAGTCAAACGGCGCTCCTTCCCTTCCGAGCTCTCCCATGCGCCCAAACAGTGGTTTACCCCCACATATGGGGTATCAGCGTACTCAGGTCAAATTGTACAACATTTGGGGTCCAATTTCTTCCCTTACTCTTGGGAAAATAAAAAATTTGGGGCAAAAAATCATTTTTGTGAAAAAATCTGATTTTTTATTTTTACGGCTCTGCATTATAAACTTCTGTGAATCACTTAATGGGTCAAAGTGCTCACCACACATCTAGATAAGTTCCTTAGGGGGTCTACTTTCCAAAATGGTGTTACTTGTGTGGTTTTCAATGTTTATGCACATCAGGGGCTCTCCAAACGTAACATGGCGTCCAATCTCAATTTCTGTCAATTTTGCATTGAAAAGTCAAACGGCGCTCCTTCCCTTCCGAGCTCTCTCATGCGCCCAAACAGTGGTTTACCCCCACATATGGGGTATCAGTGTACTCAGGACAAATTGTACAACAACTTTTGGGGTCCAATTTCTTCTCTCACCCTTGGGAAAATAAAAAATTGGGGGCGAAAAATCATTTTTGTGAAAAAATATGATTTTTTATTTTTACGGCTCTGCATTATAAACTTCTGTGAATCAGTTAATGGGTCAAAGTGCTCACCACACATCTAGATAAGTTCCTTAGGGGGTCTACTTTCCAAAATGGTGTCACGTGTGGGAACAAAAGAAGCAACATGTTCATTATTTTTGCGGATTTCCCATGAAATTGGAGTGTCAGGAAAAAAACGCAAAAAATCCGCAAAAAAAACGCACAAAAAAAGGAACAAAAAAATGCATGTGGATTTCTGGCAGAAATGTCCGGATTTTGTCAGGAAAATTTCTGCAAGAAATCCTGACGTGTGCACATACCCTTATGGCATCTTCTTTTTTGTATGTAAATCTGGTCTTGTTAGCCAAAGGGCAGTGGTCATAAGGTTAAGGCTACACCGTAACATTGTTGCACTGCAAAATTGCATCTAATAATTTTCTGCAGTGTTGTGTTGAGAACTGCAAACTTCTGCGACAGAATGTGTTTAATGTTCGAATGCTGTTGTAGGTTGCTAGTCACTCATGACTCAATTGCCATAGAACTCAATGCAAGTCACATGTGACAACAATTTGCGTGCAATCTGTCTGTAATTTGGTCATTTTTACAGCAAAATCGCAGTTTTAAAATAGTTGCACGGCTGCAAGTAGTAGGCCCTGGCAAGATGGCGACGCGCATGCGCACTGCACTCGGGACCCACCATTTTGTTGAAGGCTTCTGATTTATCGGCTTTACGGAGGATTTCCTCCCCGCACGCCGATAATGAGTGCCGGAAAAACAGATGCACCTGGGACCCGGGGGTGGCGGTGCCATGCGCGATGTATTACTGGCTGCAATGGCATTGGGTATGCCTTATAAACCGGGACGTTTACATGATATGACACGCACAATTTTCCCCCTTGATAAAGCGGTACGCAAAACGCGCGTCGGGGCTTTCGGAGATTGAGGACAGGTGGACTATATGGGTATGTGCTGGCTGCCTTATTAACTCTTTATGCACTTACACTTTGCACTTTAGAAATATGGCTATCTTTTTATGCATGTCACTATGTGGTTGGCTTTACATGCTAGCATAACCCCATAGCCTGGGTTACTTTCTACCTCAATCCCTTTTCTGTGCATCATACTTGGGTAAAAAAATCCTTTCCTCTTATTGTATTTTGTTATGAATTCTGTAATTATTGTACTCTAATAAAATTTGTTACCTTTTCATTTTCCTCTCTCTGAGAGGTGTGTTATGATGCTATGTATCTATTGGGTTAAAGTAGTAGGCACGTTGTACAGATGTTTTTGGTTGTGCATTTTGTTTGAGAATTGCTGTCGCACAACACATGTCCCTATGTGCTCCAGCCTTATGAAGACACCCATAGGGAAGTGTTGAAGACCACACCCCTTTAGAAAACAAGACATTTACGTACAAGGAATAGGAGGCAATATACCAGGAATGGAGACGTGCAGGAACAAAAAAAATGGCAGATTCAAGAGAATAGTGGAATTGAGAGTAGTTAACATATGAAATATTTTTGGCAAGGGAAAGTTCTCTTTGAATGATTCTTCTTGTTTTCATTATAAAATGTTTGTCAAGTTTTTATCAGTCCAGTATTTCCTCACATATATTCATACTAATTATAGAAATGTGTAAAATAAATAGCTGGGAATGTAAATGCCACTTGATTTTCAAACAGCAGTGTTCTAAAACTTGGTGTCTGTCTACAGGTGGTCTTCCTGATTCTTCAAGCTTTGTCTCTACACACTGATCATATTCTATATGCTGAGGTTGGCTATTACCAATGAGCTTTTCTTTATCTATAAGAAACCAAGATTACAGTGTATCTTAATTTATCTAATAGTACATAAGCTTATCTTTATGGACAGTTTATAACTACCCTTGGATAACAATTTTAAGTTAATATTTTACTCCAGTGCAGCTTTATTGATATCTAATCTTCAATGTCAACCAATTTCCATAAAATATTTAGACAGAAGTTTTTTTTTACATGCCTGTATATGGCAGTTTGTACAGTATTTTATTACATATAATAGGAAATAAAACAAAGTCCAAAATGGTGTTATTTTCAACACTATGCTGTTATGAAGTCATAATAGCAGTAAGTTCATAAAATAGAGAATTTACAACTATATGGAAAAACTCTGAATGCATCTTTAATAGAAATATATGTTCCTTGTTGATTTGCCCACCCATTACAACCACAAGTAATATTTACATAACACTCCAAAAATCATATAGTACATATTCACACATGGACAAAATTGTTGGTACACTTCTGGTACTGTAAGAAAAACCCACAAGAAAAACCCACACTGAAATAACTTGAAACTGACAAAAGTCATTTTCAGCTTATCACAAGGTAACACAATTTTTGTTCCTGGATCCTAACTTTTATATTTCAACTGCTCACATATAAACTTGGTAAAAAACACCAACCTTCCTAATGAATTTTGATTTTGTGACAATGGCCTGAGCTAGTTTTGTATTTATTGAGACAAAACACGAAATTTTGACTTGTTCTTGTTCTTTATCTTGAAAATCTTGGGCTGATAAATGGCAAATGAGCTTTAATGGGGATAAATGTAAGGTCATGCACTTGGGTAGAAGTAATAAGATGTATAACTATGTGCTTAATTCTAAAACTCTGGGCAAAACCGTCAATGAAAAAGACCTGGGTGTATGGGTGGATGACAAACTCATATTCAGTGGCCAGTGTCAGGCAGCTGCTACAAAGGCAAATAAAATAATGGGATGTATTAAAAGAGGCATAGATGCTCATGAGGAGAACATAATTTTACCTCTATACAAGTCACTAGTTCGACCACACTTAGAATACTGTGCACAGTTCTGGTCTCCGGTGTATAAGAAAGACATAGCTGAACTGGAGCGGGTGCAGAGAAGAACGACCAAGGTTATTAGAGGACTGGGGGGTCTGCAATACCAAGATAGGTTATTACACTTGGGGCTATTTAGTTTGGAAAAACGAAGACTAAGGGGTGATCTTATTTTAATGTATAAATATATGAGGGGACAGTACAAAGACCTTTCTGATGATCTTTTTAATCATAGACCTGAGACAGGGACAAGGGGGCATCCTCTACGTCTGGAGGAAAGAAGGTTTAAGCATAATAACAGACGCGGATTCTTTACTGTAAGAGCAGTGAGACTATGGAACTCTCTGCCGTATGATGTTGTAATGAGTGATTCATTAATTAAATTTAAGAGGGGACTGGATGCCTTTCTTGAAAAGTATAATGTTACAGGGTATATACACTAGATTCCTTGATAAGGCGTTGATCCAGGGAACTAGTCTGATTGCCGTATGTGGAGTCGGGAAGGAATTTTTTTCCCCATGGTGGAGTTACTCTTTGCCACATGGGGTTTTTTTGCCTTCCCCTGGATCAACAAGTTAGGGCATGTTAGGTTAGGCTATGGGTTGAACTAGATGGACTTACAGTCTTCCTTCAACCTTAATAACTATGTAACTATGTAACAATAAATATTTCACTACAAATATGCAATTATTACGAAACTCGATCAATGCTGCATATAATAGCTGAAAAATAATTACCGTATTTTTCAGATTATAAAACTCAATTTTTTCCTCCCAAATTTGGGAGGAAAAAGGGGGAGCGTCTCATTACCTGATGGTAGCTTACTGGGGAGGGCAACTGAGGGGGAGCGGGGTCACAGGAGACAGGGTCAATGCTTCACGAGGCTGATTGTGGCAGGAGTGGGGCGATACTGCAGGCTCTGGGCTGGAAGGAGGGGGTGTTCAGACACTGTGAGGCTGCAGACCCTGGGCTTTCCTAAGATGTTGGCCCTGATCGTAGCCCTCCTTCCCATTGATTACTCTGCAGTAGGATTTGGGAAAATGGCCTCCCGAGGCTGAACATGTGCAGATTGAGATTTTGGAAGATTTTATTTAAAAATGTTTTCCCTATGTTCTTCTCCAAAATTTGGGGTGTGTATTATCTTGCAGTGCATCTTATAGTCCTCAAAATACGGTATGTTTTCTGGAGTTGTGACTGTATTGTATGTTACATTCACAAATCAGTCACCAAATATTGTCTCCCATGATGTTCTCATCATACTGTGTTTGGGAACAGCATTCTAAGTCCATTGTTTCCTGGTTAAAACACTTGCCTTGCTCCTCTTAATAAGCTCCCATATTCTCTTTGACTTTATCAAGATGGGCATCAAAAATATGGACTTTGAGTGATATCCTGCAGCTGTGCATAGTGAACCACTGTGACAAAACTGTTCCAATCCAATTTCTGTTTTCTATTTAGCTTCTTAGGAAATTTGCTGCACTCTATGATGTTCTTGATTTATTGTCCGACAAAGACACCAGCTTTGACCTATGTCTCAGACAGTTTACGGAAAAGATCTTGGAGGTATTTGAAAGCTTTTGATTCCTTATTGAGAACCATGGAAATTGTTTTATGAACCCTAACTTAATATGTAGTGGTGGCATCAGAACTTTGCACGGGGTCCAACGTTGGCTCCTACTTTATGTTGTTCTTCCCCACAAAAAAACTCTGTCCGCTCAGGCCAGTCCTGCCTGTGATAGTGCACCTGAGTGTCCCGGCTGTCCTAAAGGCAAAGAAAGCAGGGATACTTTGTAAAACCACCTTGGAGGCCCATCAGGAATTTCACCATTTTGAAATCTCCGATAAACTTAAAGCTGTATTCATCATACTTCAAGACATTTAGCACCATATTGACACTGGTGTATTCTTTTTTTAAGGTGCACTTGTTCCCGTTGTGAAGCAGCACAACTTTGAGGATCCTCCATGAACTATCTATGAACAAGCACGACTCCTTGGGGTTACAGGTCATTCCTATAGCCTCAAATAGACCGGACACTTTGTTGCAGAAGCACAGTCCATCTTGACGAATTAACAGGGAGGTCAGGGCAGTGCGGTACTTGAGTTTTACATAGAGTACCGCTCATTACTTGCCGAGTAACGAGTACATCCGCGCACTGTGATACTCAATTGATAACCGAGTATCACCAAGCAGGTTCACTCATCAATAAACTGCTCCCCTCAACGTGCTGAAAACCACATCCAAAATGTTTATTGACCCTTCGGATGCTACACAGGAATTAATTGAATGTGGAAGGAAAAATTGAACATTTAACTTTTTTTCACAAAAATTTTAATTTACATCTAAATGTTTTTTATTTTCACAAGGGTAGCAGGAGAAAATGAACCCAAAATTTGCTGTGCATTTTCTCCTGAGCATGCTGATACCCCATATGTGGGAGGAAAATACTGTTTGGATGCGTGGCAGGGCTTGGAAGGGAAGGAGCACTGTTTGACTTTTTGTACACAAAGTTGACTGGAATTATTAGCAGCACTATGTCATGTTTGGAGAGCCCTTAATGTGCCTAAACAGTGGAAACCCCCCACAAGTGATGTAATTTTGGAAACTAGACCTCTTAAGGAATGTATCTAGATATGTGGTTAGCACCTTCAACCCCCCGATGCTTCACAGAAGTTTATAACACAGAGCCATAAAAATAAGAAAATCACAATTCTCCCACAAAAATGTTTTTAGCCCCAAATCAGGAGAAAATGCACTGTACAATTTGTGGTACAATTTTTCCTGAGTACGATGATATTAAATATGTGGAGGAAAACTACTGTTTGGGCACACAGCAGGGCTGGGAAGGGAAGGAGAGCCATTTGAACGCAAAATTTGCTGGAATCATTAGCTGACGTCATGTCATTTTTGCGGAGCCCCTAATGTGCGTAAGCAGTGGAAATCCACCACAAATAACCCCATTATGGAAACTAGACCCCTCAAGTAATATTTCTAGATGTGTGATGATCACCTTGAACCGACATGTGCTTCACAGAATTTTACAATGTTGATCTGTGAAAATGAAAAAAAGGAAAAAAGTTTCCCACAAAAATGTAGTTTTAGCCCCAAGTTTTCTCATTTTCACAAGGATAGCAAGAGAAAAACTGCTTTTCAGGCACAGTGCAAAGCTTAGATGGGAAGAAACACCATATTGGAGTTCAGTTTTTGCTGAACTGGTTTGAGGGTGCCATGTCACATTGGCAGAGCCCCCGCGGTGTCAAAACAGCAGACCTGATTATAAAAACTATACCCCACAACGAATCTCTTCTAGGGGTGCAGTGATCATATTGACACCACGTGCCTCACAGAGTTTTATACCATTGGGTGGTAAAGAAAAAATAATTAAATTTTTACCACTAAAATGTTGTTTTAGGCCCAAGTTTTTAAGTTTTCTAAGGTCTAGTAGGAAAAAATGGACCTCAGTTTGTTGTAAAATTTCTCCTGAGTGTGACAATAGCCTACAAGTAATTGGAAAATTCTTTTCAGGCACAGTGTTGGGAAGGGAAGGAGAGCCATTTGAGTGTGACAATAGCCTACAAGTAATTGAACAATGGCCTACAAGCCATTTGAACGCAAAATTTGCTGAAATCATTAGCTGACGTCATGTCATTTTTGCGGAGCCTCTAAAGTTCAGAAGGTAAGGAGCACCATATTATAGTACAGATTTTGGTGTTCGGGTTTTCTGGTGCCATGACCCTCTGAGAGAGCCCTTGAGGTGCCAGAACAAGAGAACCCCCCATAAGTGACTCCTGTGATGAACCCACACATCACCACCTCACCTGACGTCACGATTACGTCGGAGGTATCACTTGGAATGGTCTCCTCCCTTGCACCAACATGATGTTATGCACCTTCAGGGGACACGTAAGGTCAGCTTGGCACAGTTTTACACAGCCAACCCCTGTACATACGGGCCCAGGGAGGCACAGGGACTGAGAGAAGGTGGTCCACAAAGCCTCTGACGTGACACCTGACTACCTCACAACCCTGACAGGCTAGCACTAGTGAAACAGAGCAGTGCCAGCCCAGTAGGACTGCCACCAGTTCCTGGTTAGATATAAGCCCCATCCGTTAACAGGATTATATCGGGCCAGAAACCAGCACTGGTAGCATGTGAAGTTAAAACCGAGAGCAGCCCAAGGTTAAATTATATATTTAATTGCCTTAAGGGCACACTAGACAACACACTATATACACAATGGTTATACAAATACAATGGTCAGATATGCAAGTAGAGGTGAAGTACAAAAGATATAAGCAAATGTATCATGTGAATTTCCAGTTTGATGTTCGAACATGTGCGCTGGACGACATGGAAGCACTATCTGCCAGCTGGTTCCAGTTCCTTCCAGCACATTACTCGATGTAGCCCTCCCACTTTAGAAGTGAACAGCAAGCATGACAAAGATAGAGAGAGTGTACATGGCCTTCCACAAGCATTTAACCCCTTGGTCAGTTACTCCCTGTTCCTCCCCTGGGTGTTGGTAGCTAAAACTCCCAAAGCCTATAAAAATCATAAATTCCCAACGGAAGGTGGGTGGCAGTTCTGATGCCATCGGATTAGACCGGGCCTCCGATACGCTTGGAGACCAAACACTCCTGGCTGCTACCAGGCTTCTACTAGTCATTCTGCGTTTCTCCCTAACCTGGGGTGCTAAAACGGATCGAGACCCTGGAAGGCATTCGGCTCGTTCCAGAGATGTAAACAATTTAATCGGTTTGTGGCAAGGAGATACGATAGCTCCATATTCTCCTTAAATCTCTTTATAAAATCCTATCTGACTGAAGGAAGTTTGAATGAAGCAGTCACACAGCATGGACTCCACAGGTGGTCATCCTGTATGAGCCTGAATACTTTCTAGTGGGGCTGGAGTATCTGCTGAGCCAAGTGTCCTGTTACAGCTAGACATACTGAAGGATTATAAACTTCCATTAAATCTCCCATATTCTTCACACCTCCCCCCTTTAGAGAGTGTTAGGGAGCAGCACTTTCCAGTGTTTCCTCGCACCTGTCTGCAACATCCCCTCACCGGAATAGTCCATCATCGTTACCATGGTAAGGGCCAATCTTGTGATGAATAGTAAAGTGGTACTGCTGGAGCACAAGGCTCCAGCATAGCAACCTGCAATTTGTTATGGATTCGGTGTGTAAATAGCTGTGGGGGTTGTGGTCCGTTTCCATGATGATTTGGCACCCGTACAAGTATGGCTGCTGACACTGCAGGGCCCACACAATTGCCAAGCATTCCTTTTCCATCATGTAGTAAGCAAACTCCATTGCAAGGAACTTCCAGCTCGGGTACAAAATGGGATATTCCTGGCCCCTAAAGTCAATCTGGCTGAGAACAGCACTGAAGCCAAAGTTACTGGTGTCAGTCTGTACTACAAATGGCCATGTGAAGTAGGAGGTTTGCAGTACAGGCAAGCTGGAAAGAGCTGCCTTCAGCACTCAGAAGGCTGTCTTACAGTCATTTGTCCAATTGACTGTGGAAGGCAGTTTCTTCTTGGCAAGGTCTGTGAGAGACTTCCCCAGGCCACTATAGTGGGGGGAGGAACCTCCTATAGTACACAGTGGTGCCCAGGAAGGATATAATCTGATTCTTAGTCCTGGAGGAGGGCCAGCATGCGATAGCATCCACCTTCTCAGCTCTGGTTTCAGAGCCCCCCTCCTACCCGGTGTCCCAGGTAGTGGACCTCACTCATGCCCAGCTGGCACTTTTTCAGCTTAATGGTCAAGCCTGCCCCATGGATCTGCCTGAGCACCTGCTCCAGATGCTCTAGGTGATCTTCTCAGGTCGGACTGAAGATGGTAATGTCATCCAGGTACGTGGCCTCGTACTCTTCAAGTTCTTTGAGCAGAGTGTTGACCATCCACTGAAAACTGGCAAGGGCATTCTTCATGCCAAATGACATCACAGTGGACTCTTACAGTCTGAACGGGGTGATAAAGGTAGAATATTCCCACACTTAGCGGATCAGGGGAAACTGCCAATATCCCGGCTCAGATCCATGATAGTTAGGTACTTGGCCCAGCCAAGTGAATGAGCTAGTCAGCGATTTGCGCATGAGGTACATATCGGTGACCGTGACAGCATTGAGCCCCATGTAGTACATAAAGAACTTCGTTGTCTGGTCCTTCTTTGGGCCAAGGACTTCAGGTGAGGCCCAAGTGCTGCTGCATGTTTGGATAACTTCCAGCTTCAGCATCTCATTAATCTCCTAGTGCATGTGCTACTGCACCTCCAGGGACACCCGATATGTTGAACACAGGATTGGGGAATGATCATCGGTGTCCACATTCTGGGCTTGCTGCTGAACAAATCCAGGAAGGAGTGTAGGGTTTCCACATCTCGGACAAGAGCTGGTGCAAACCTCGGCATCCTCGATGGTCCCATGCACACTAACTTGGGCTAATATATTTGGGAGGGTCTCCCCCACCTTCCCAGGCCCTGGCTTTAGAGCCCCCCTGCATACCCAGTGTCTCAGATAGTGGACCTCACTCATATTCAGCTGACACTTTCCAGGTTGATGGTCAAACTTACCTGAGGTGATCCTGCCATGTGGGACAGAAGATGGCAATGTCATCCAGGTACATGGCCTCATACCATTCAAATCCCTTGAGCAGCGTGTTGACCATCCACTGAAAAGTGGAAGGGGCATTCTTCTTGTCAAATGGCATCACTGTGGACTTGTAGTCTGAAGGGGTAATAAAGGCAGAGACAATATCCACGGCTCAAATCCCTGATGGTCAGGTACTTGGCCCCTGCCACTGATCGAGCAGGTCATTAATGCGTGGCTTTAGGTACATATTGGTGACCATGACAGTGTGGAGCCCCCTGTATTCCACGCAGAACTGGGTTGTCCGGTCCTGCTTTGGGACGAGGACTACAGATGAGGTCCAAGTGCTGCTGGATGGTTGGATGAACCTCATCTTCAGCATCTCATCCATCTCCTGGTGCGTGGGCTGGTGTACCTCCAGGAAGGCCAGATATGCTAAAGGCTGTATTGACATGACATTGACATGATGGATGGACGACTGTCCTTCCAGGCTTGTTACTGAACAAATCCTTGAAGGGTTATAGGGTTGCCCACAGCTGGGACTGTTGGTCCAACCAGAGCTGGCTGTAAACTTCCTGATCCTAGGTGAGCATATCTAGGAGGGTCTCTGCCTCTCCGTCTTCTGGCAGGTTGAATATGGGAAGCACATGACATACTCGATGACCAACACTCCAGGGGTGGCTAAGTCTCATTCCCAGACCTCTTTCACCAGAGCCAGGGGTCTCTGCACATGTCGTCTGTATAGGAGCTCAAAGTGGGAGAACCACTATCTTAAGCATCTGATTCTGAACCATTCGCATAGGTTGTTAGTTTGTGGGTGGTACGGGCTGGTCAACAGGTTGTTGAACCTGTATCTGCAGAGGAACTCCATAAGCTGCGACATAAGTTGGGTTCCGAGGTTGGTGAGCATTTCCTGGGGAAAACCCACTAGGGAGAAAATCTGCAGTAAGTTGGTGGATGACAAAGCTACTGCTTCTGGGTACCGGGTGGCATAGTCTACTACGTTCAGTACAAAGCATTTCCTGAAGCTATTGGGAGTGGCCATCAATGTAACTAGATCCACAGCCACCCTCCTGAAAGGCTCTTCAATAATGGGCAAAGTTATCAGGGGGATTTGGGGTGCCGCCCCACCTTCCCCATCCTTTGACAGGTGTCACACATACAAATATAGGCAGCCACATCGGCCCCCATCCTTGGCCAGTGGGAATGTTGTGCTAGCCTGACCTTTGTCTTAGTTATCCTTTGATGTCCGGAAATTGGAATCTTGTGCGCAATCCACAACAACTCCGCCATGAATGTATAGGGTACCACTAACTATCAGTCCCTAGGCCACACTTCAGGTGAACCCTGCTGGACCGTTACCCAGTACAGCCTTCCTTGATCCCAGATCATTTGCTCATGGTCTGAGTCTGAGGGAGGCTCTGCCACCTGCTCCTTGAGATCTTTCAGGAGGTCATCAGATTCCAACCCCACCTGAAACCCCTGACTGAACGTGGCCAGAATAGCCGAGACCTGCCATGCATCCTGTCAGTTCCTCGGGACCTGTCTCCTGGCCTCCGACTGATGTGGCAGACACTTATTTAGAAGAGGGGAACCCGTGGGACCCCCATGGCTTCCTAGCGCTATCACTGCAATTGACAGCAACCATGGCCACTGCAAACACAAATAGTGCCCGCTTCCTGTTATGACCTGGTGGGTACGGAGCGGTGCTGAGATGACCTGGTGGGCAAACCCAATCATGGACTCACTACGGAGCAGCACTGAAATGACCTGGTGGGTAAAACAAAAATAGGACTAGCTCTGAAGAGGTGGTAACTTTACTGACCGCAATCCCTACTCCTAACACCAACACTAGAAATAACCGTGGAGCGTACCTAACTCTGCCTAGACGCCTCTGCACAGCCTAAGAACTAGCTACCCCTAAAGATGGAAACGGAAAGCTATCTCGCCTCAGAGAAACCCCCAAAGGAAGATAGCCCCCCACAATTATTGACGGTGAGTGGAGAGGGAAATGACAAACTCAGAAATGAAACTAGATTTTTTAGCAAAGGAGGCCACTACTATCTAAATAGACAGAGATAGGATAGGTTGCTGTGCGGTCAGTATAAAAACTAAGTCCACGCAGAGTTTACAAAAATAACCACCACACCGACTCACGGTGTGGAGGGGCAAATCTGCGACCCCAGAGCTTCCAACTAGCCGGAATATTTCATAATGACGAGCTGGACAAAAGAGACATAAATTGAACTGAACAGAAGGTCATAAGCAGGAAACACCCAAAAAGTAGCAGACTTATCTTAAGCTGAAAATGGACTGGCCAACAGAGAACTTCCAGGAAAGGACTGAATCCATAGGAAATACATTGACAGCTGGCATCCACTAAAGCCAAAAGCCCAGTTAAATAACAAGGCCAGGAAACCGATTAGTGAACACAGCTGCTAAGTTCCACTTGAAACCACCAGAGGGAGCCCAAGAGCAGAACTCCCAAAAATACCATTCGCAACCACAGGATGGAGCCCAAGAACGGAATTCACAACAGCTTCCCCTTTGCTTCTTACCAAGTCGCCAGTCCAGACTGACTAACCTGGCTCTCTGACATTCTGGTTGTGAAAGAACCCTGCAATGAGACCTTACCTGGAAGCCTTACATTTCCTGGGACTACCCTGACCAAAATTCCATGCTCCCTCTCCATAGCAGTCCTCCCCATGTCTGTCCCCTCTGTGACAACCTCACAGGACAACTGGTACCACTGTCTAAGGCATTATTACAGCTTTCTTGATTGATCTCCTCCTACATAACGGGAGAGGGACACAGTAAATCACCCACCCCCATATCCCGATCAGTAGGCATGTTAATCACATTGACATTAACAGGGGTGGACATTATGTTGTTGCCTGGAGTATCCGGCCTTGAGAATTCAGTGGCCACATACTCGGACACTAGTCACCCCAAGTCTGTCCCAAGCAAAATACTCGCTGGATTATTTAAGGATACCCCAACCTCCCCCGCTCCCTTCCCAGTGCCCTAGTCCAAATACACCATGGCAACGGGCAGTGCCGGTTCGACTCTTCCAATCCTGGAGACAGCAAGGATTTTCCCTGGTACGAAATTCTGTGCAGCTAAGGCCGCATGTGAGTCATCTCAGCGCCAGAGTCCCATAGTCCCATGGCCACAGCTTGGCCTATAATGATGGGCTGAAAGTTGTGAAGGGACCTCACACACCCCCTGTGCACACAGAAACGAGTGGACAGTTTCTGGGATGCAGACGAGCCCTTCTGGTGCTGATGACACATGGCTTTGAAGTGTCCTGGCTGTTTACAGAGATGACATAGTTTGAGCTCCCGCACCAACATGAGGGAATCATTGGCAAGTGCCCCCTTGGGCTTTTGGGCAGGGACAGCAGATACCAAGTTTGTCTTATACTCCCTCTCCACCCAGCAGGTTTCTTGGCCTCTGGAATCCTGTTGTTGGAGTACTCATCGGCAATTGTTGTTGCAGAGGCCCCCTTGGGCTTCCGATCACGGCGATACTGCTGGAGGGCCTCCGGGCAGTTCAACAAAAACTGCTCAGTTGCGATGAGGTCCTTCAGCTGCTGGATGGTGGTGAGCTCCAATCCCATTGTCCGTTGGTCAACTGCTCTCTGTAGAGCCTGCATGTGATTGTTCTAACTGTCTGCAGGACCCTGCTTTATACTCCAGAGCTTATTCCGGTAGATCTCAGGGGTCAAGTTAAACTGCTAGACTGGAGCCTGCTTGATATCCTCATAGCTCATGGTGATCTTGCTGGAAAGGCACCCAAAGATTTCCAGGGCCTTACCCCTAAGGCGAGGGGTTAAGAACCATCAGTCATCAGGCAGATGGTATACATGGCAATTTTTTCAAATGCCAGCAAGAAAGTGCCCAGGTCCCCTCCTTTGTCTAATAATGGGAAGTCCTCTGTCTGTATCTTCAGAACCTGGATCTCAGGGGACTCGCAGCTGGGATGTGTAACTGGAGCTGGAGTTGGAGTTGAAGCATTTGTCACTGGTGCTCACGCTCACAGTGACGTTCTGCAGCTTCCTTGTGACATTCTGCTGCTGCTGCCAAGGGTCTCACAGTTGGCCTTGTCTCCAGCAACAAGTGTGACCACGGCAACTTGCAGGAGGGTATCCGACCCTGCCTGGCTAGGGGGACAGGCAAGTTGTGAGCGGCCCACTGAGGGACTTACCGTTGGTGACTAGCTCTTTGGGGGGCCTGGGCTGGACTCTCCCTCTGCTTGAGCAACATCATCTTCCACCACCTCCTCATCCATAGCATTGGCCATCACTCTGGCACTGCCCCTATTGCCATCAGCAATCCTTGCAATCTTTGGTCACTGACACAGAGCTGCAACCTGATACATCCACACACCTTACAGTATTTTCACTTGAACTGTCATGTGTAAAGATGGGCAAACCTGAATAGTAAAGTTCGGTGTCCGTACCGAACTCCTACTGTTCGGGTTCAGGTTCAGCTGCCCAAACACAAGGTGTTTGTTGCACTGTCATGACAGCGCTGTAAACATTGCTTCTGATTGGCGGTGAAATCATCCCTGCTGGTTAGAGAGCCGTGGTTACCATGCTGTCAAAAGATAGCATGAGCGATCAGCTGTGATTAGAGGAAAAAAAGGTTACCTCTGGTCACTGGTGTCAGCTGATGGGACTACAGCTCCCATCATCCGATGCCTGCTGCCACTAATAATAGCAAGAGCAGGAGCTGCTGATGGGGGTGTATTCATTAGCCGGCTCCTGTGCTGTAAATAAATATTTAAGAAAAAATGTGGGTTCCCCTATATTTTTTGATAAAAAGCAAGGCCAAATCTCACAGCTGGGGGCTGCAACCGGTGGTGACGTCATCAAGGTTACCTCCAGTCACTGAGGCTGCATTCCCAGCCAGGCTGAACTGCCGTGACCTCAGTGAGATCCCTGATAGCACTGTGAGAGTTTTTCTCACAGTGCTAGCGGGGTTCTCACCAAGATCACCGTGCCTGAACAGCAGCCTGACATAACCATCGTGACATTCCGCACCCCCTTGGGGCACATAAGGTCAGATTGGCACAGTTTTACATAGGCACTGCCTGAACACACGAGCCCAGGGAGGCATGGTGAGTGAGACAAGGTGGACCACACATCCGCTGATGTGGCACCACACTCGCTCACAACCCTGACAGGCTGAGAGGCCCCTTTCACTAACACCAGTGAAACAGAGCCCTGCCAGCCTGATAGGACTGTCACATGTTCCTTGCTACATATAAGTCCGGTCTGTTAACGGAATTATATTGAGCCAGAAATCTGCCCTGGCACCATGTGAAGTTAAAACTGAGAACACAGACATGTGGATTTGTCGATCAAAATAAAAGAGCAGACCAAGGTTAAACTAGATGGGTATTTCCTGAAGGAACTACAGATAGTGCTTTGGAATGGTGCCCGGGTTGCCCCAGCAAGACTTTCACACTTGGGTGCCCCTCAGGCGGTCCGATTTGGTAGGCGGAGTCACTCTGGGTCTGGTTTGGTGGGCGGGGTCACTCTGGGTCCGATTTGGCGGGCGGCGCCACTCTGGGTCCGATTTGGCGGGCGGCGCCACTCTGGGTCCGATTTGGCGGGCGGCGCCACTCTGGGTCCGATTTGGCGGCCGGCGCCACTCTGGGTCCTATTTGGCGGGCGGCGCCACTCTGGGTCCGATTTGGCGGGCGGCGCCACTCTGGGTCCGATTTGGCGTCCGGCGCCACTCTGGGTCCGATTTGGCGGCCGGCGCCACTCTGGGTCCGATTTGGTGGGCGGCGCCACTCTAGGTCCGATTTGGCGGGCGGCGCCACACTGGGTCCGATTTGGCGGGCGGCGCCACACTGGGTCCGATTTGGCGGGCGGCGTCACTCTGGGTCCGATTTGGCGGGCGGCGCCACTCTGGGTCCGATTTGGCGGGCGGCGCCACTCTGGGTCCGATTTGGCGGGCGGCGCCACTCTGGGTCCGATTTGGCGGGCGGCGCCACTCTGGGTCCGATTTGGCGGGCGGCGCCACTCTGGGTCCGATTTGGCGGGCGGCGCCACTCTGGGTCAGATTTGGCGGGCGGCGCCACACTGGGTCTGATTTTGCGGGCGGCGCCACTCTGGGACCGATTTGGCGGGCGGCGCCACTCTGGGTCCGATTTGGCGGGCGGCGCCACTCTGGGTCCGATTTGGTGAGCGGGGCAATAATTATAATAAGACTACAGGTAGTGCTTTGAAATTGTGCTGTGCTATCACTTTAAGAGCTGATATTATCTGGCAAACCTGTGCTGGTGTGGTCATGTACAGTTCGCCGGCGTTGGCATAGTAACTGGGCCTGACTGCACATATCAATGAGCTAATCAGCCAGGTGGCAGGTGGCAGGTACATTTCAAATTGCCTCAGAAACCCGGCCATTATAACCTATGGGAAAATTTCCCTATTGAAATGCATTACAATGAGGGGAAAAAACATTTTCAAACGCAAATTGCGCCAAAACTACAAATCCGATCGACACGAAAAATACTTTTCACACCTCTTGGGGATGCTGGCTTCGAAATGACACCTCACTGGAGTCTGTGAGTGAAGCGGTTCGGGCCGCATTACGTGCGGACTGAATAATAATAAGAAGAACTAGATGGGTATTTCCTGAAGGAACTACAGATAGTGCTTTGGTATGGTGCCCGGGCGCCCCTGCAAGACTTTCACACTTGGGTGCCCCTCAGACGCTGGTTTGGTAGTTGAGGATTTGGTGGGCGGGGCCACTCTGGGTCCGATTTGGTGGCCCGGGTCACTCTGGGTCCGATTTGATGGCCTGGGTCACTCTGGGTCCGATTTGGTGGCCCGGGTCACTCTGGGTCCGATTTGGTGGCCCGGCTCACTCTGGGTCCGATTTGGTGGCCCGGGTCACTCTGGGTCCGATTTGGTGGCCCGGGTCACTCTGGGTCCGATTTGGTGGCCCGGGTCACTCTGGGTCCGATTTGGTGGCCCGGGTCACTCTGGGTCCGATTTGGTGGACCGGGTCACTTTGGGTCCGATTTGGTGGCCCGGGTCACTCTGGGTCCGATTTGGTGGCCCGGGTCACTCTGGGTCCGATTTGGTGGCCCGGGTCACTCTGGGTCCGATTTGGTGGCCCGGGTCACTCTGGGTCCGATTTGGTGGCCCGGGTCACTCTGGGTCCGATTTGGTGGCCCGGGTCACTCTGGGTCCGATTTGGTGGCCCGGGTCACTCTGGGTCCGATTTGGTGGACCGGGTCACTCTGGGTCCGATTTGGTGGACCGGGTCACTCTGGGTCCGATTTGGTGGCCCGGGTCACTCTGGGTCCGATTTGGTGGCCCGGGTCACTCTGGGTCCGATTTGGTGGGCCGGGTCACTCTGGGTCCGATTTGGAGGCCCGGGTCACTCTGGGTCTGATTTGGTGGCCCGGGTCACTCTGGGTCCGATTTGGTGGCCCGGGTCACTCTGGGTCCGATTTGGTGGCCCGGGTCACTCTGGGTCCGATTTGGTGGCCCGGGTCACTCTGGGTCCGATTTGGTGGCCCGGGTCACTCTGGGTCCGATTTGGTGGCCCGGGTCACTCTGGGTCCGATTTGGTGGCCCGGGTCACTCTCCGTCCGATTTGGTGGCCCGGGTCACTCTCCGTCCGATTTGGTGGCCCGGGTCACTCTCCGTCCGATTTGGTGGCCCGGGTCACTCTGGGTCCGATTTGGTGGGCCGGGTCACTCTGGGTCCGATTTAGTGGCCCGGGTCACTATGGGTCCGATTTGGTGGCCCGGGTCTCTCTGGGTCCGATTTGGTGGCCCGGGTCACTCTGGGTCCGATTTGGTGGCCCGGGTCACTCTGGGTCCGATTTGGTGGCCCGGGTCACTCTGACTGACAGCAGGATAAGGGAATGGCTGATAACAGAGAGAATAGACTGACAGCAGGACAAGGGAATGGCTGATAACAGAGAGAATAGACTGACAGCAGGACAGGGAAATGGCTGATAACAGAGAGAAATAGACTGACAGCAGGACGGGGAATGGCTGATAACAGAGAAATAGACTGACAGCAGGACAGGGGAATGGCTGATAACAGAGAAATAGACTGACAGCAGGATGGGGGAATGGCTGATAACAGAAAATAGACTGACTGCAGGGCTGGGAATGGCTGATAACAGGGAGAATAGACTGACAGCAGGACAGGGGAATGGCTGATAACAGAGAGAAATAGATGGGTATTTCCTGAAGGAACTACAGATAGTGCTTTGGAATGGTGCCCGGGCTGCCCCTGCAAGACTTTCACACTTGGGTGCCCCTCAGGCGCTGGTTTGGTAGTTGTAGCCCCTCAGGGTTGAGGTCACTCTGGGTCCGATTTGGCGGGCGGCGCCGCTCTGGGTCCGATTTGGCGGGCGGCGCCACTCTGGGTCCGATTTGGCGGGCGGCGCCACTCTGGGTCCGATTTGGCGGGCGGCGCCACTCTGGGTCCGATTTGGCGGGCTGGGACCGATTTGGTGAGCGGGGCAATAATTATAATAAGACTACAGATAGTGCTTTGAAATTGTGCTGTGCTATCACTTTAAGAGCTGATATTATCTGGCAAAACTGTGCTGGTCATGTACAGTTCATAGGCGTTGACGGGCGGCGCCACTCTGGGTCCGATTTGGCGGGCGGCGCCACTCTGGGTCCGATTTGATTTGGCGGGCGGCGCCACTCTGGGTCCGATTTGGCAGGCGGTGCCACTCTGGGTCCGATTTGGCGGGCGGCGCCACTCTGGGTCCGATTTGGCGGGCGGCGCCACTCTGGGTCCGATTTGGCGGGCGGCGCCACTCTGGGTCCGATTTGGCGGGCTGGGTCCGATTTGGTGAGCGGGGCAATAATTATAATAAGACTACAGGTAGTGCTTTGAAATTGTGCTGTGCTATCACTTTAAGAGCTGATATTATCTGGCAAAACTGTGCTGGTGTGGTCATGTACAGTTCATAGGCGTTGGCATAGTAACTGGGCCTGACTGCGCATACCAATGAGCTAATCAGCCAGGTGGCAGGTACATTTCAAATTGCCTCAGAAACCCGGCCATTATATCCTATGTGAAAATTTCCCTATTGAAATGCATTACAATGAGGGGAAAAAACATTTTCAAACGCAAATTGCGCCAAAACTACAAACCCGATCGACACGAAAAATACTTAGCACACCTCTTGGGGACGCTGGCTTCGAAATGACACCTCACTGGAGTCTGTGAGTGAAGCGGTTCGGGCCGCATTACGTGCGGACTGAATAATAATAATAACTAGATGGGTATTTCCTGAAGGAACTACAGATAGTGCTTTGGAATGGTGCCCGGGCTGCCCCTGCAAGACTTTCACACTTGGGTGCCCCTCAGGCGCTGGTTTGGTAGTTGTAGCCCCTCAGGGTTGAGGCCACTCTGGGTCCGATTTGGTGGCCCGGGTCACTCTGGGTCCGATTTGGTGGCCCGGGTCACTCTGGGTCCGATTTGGTGGCCCGGGTCACTCTGGGTCCGATTTGGTGGCCCGGGTCACTCTGGGTCCGATTTGGTGGCCCGGGTCACTCTGGGTCCGATTTGGTGGCCTGGGTCACTCTGGGTCCGATTTGGTGGCCCGGGTCACTCTGGGTCCGATTTGGTGGCCCGGGTCACTCTGGGTCCGATTTGGTGGCCCGGGTCACTCTGGGTCCGATTTGGTGGCCCGGGTCACTCTGGGTCCGATTTGGTGGCCCGGGTCACTCTGGGTCCGATTTGGTGGCCCGGGTCACTCTGGGTCCGATTTGGCGGCCCGGGTCACTCTGGGTCCGATTTGGCGGGCGGCGCCACTCTGGGTCCGATTTGGCGGGCGGCGCCACTCTGGGTCCGATTTGGCGGGCGGCGCCACTCTGGGTCCGATTTGGCGGGCGGCGCCACTCTGGGTCCGATTTGGTGAGCGGGGCAATAATTATAATAAGACTACAGGTAGTGCTTTGAAATTGTGCTGTGCTATCACTTTAAGAGCTGATATTATCTGGCAAAACTGTGCTGGTGTGGTCATGTACAGTTCACAGGCGTTGGCATAGTAACTGGGCCTGACTGCGCATATCAATGAGCTAATCAGCCAGGTGGCAAGTGGCAGGTACATTTCAAATTGCCTCAGAAACCCGGCCATTATAACCTATGGGAAAATTTCCCTATTGAAATGCATTACAATGAGGGGAAAAAACATTTTCAAACGCAAATTGCGCCAAAACTACAAATCCGATCGACACGAAAAATACTTAGCACACCTCTCAGGAACGCTGGCTTCGAAATGACACCTCACTGGAGTCTGTGAGTTTAGCGGTTCGGGCCGCATTACGTGCGGACTGAATAATAATAAGAATAATTATAAGAAGTTTACCACGGTGGAATAACAGTATAGTGCTTTGTTCCAAAGCACTATAATAAGAAGAAGAAGTTTACCACGGTGGAATAACAGTATAGTGCTTTGTTCCAAAGCACTATAACTAGATGGGTATTTCCTGAAGGAACTACAGAAAGTGCTTTGGAATGGTGCCCGGGTTGCCCCAGCAAGACTTTCACACTTGGGTGCCCCTCAGGCGCTGTTTTGGTAGTTGTAGCCACTCTGGGTCCGATTGGCGGGCGGCGCCGCTCTGGGTCCGATTTGGCAGGCGGCGCCACTCCGGGTCCGATTTGGTGGCCCGGGTCACTCTGGGTCCGATTTGGTGGGCCGGGTCACTCTGGGTCCAATTTGGTGGGCCGGGTCACTCTGACTGACAGCAGGATATGGGAATGGCTGATAACAGAGAATAGACAGACAGCAGGACAAGGGAATGGCTGATAACAGAGAGAAATAGACTGACAGCAGGACGGGGAATGGCTGATAACAGAGAGAAATAGACTGACAGCAGGACAGGGGAATGGCTGATAACAGAGAAATAGACTGACAGTAGGATGGGGGAATGGCTGATAACAGAGAGAATAGACTGACAGCAGGATGGGGAATGGCTGATAACAGAGAGAATAGACTGACAGCAGGACAGGGGAATGGCTGATAACAGAGAGAAATAGACTGACAGCAGTACGGGGAATGGCTGATAACAGAGAGAAATAGATGGGTATTTCCTGAAGGAACTACAGATAGTGCTTTGGAATGGTGCCCGGGTTGCCCCAGCAAGACTTTCACACTTGGGTGCCCCTCAGGCGCTGTTTTGGTAGTTGTAGCCACTCTGGGTCCGATTTGGAGGGCGGCGCCACTCTGCGTCCGATTTGGCAGGCGGCGCCACTCCAGGTCCGATTTGGCGGGCGGCGCCACTCCGGGTGCGATTTGGAGAGCGGCGCCACTCCGGGTCCGATTTGGCGGGCGGCGCCACTCCGGGTCTGATTTGGCGGGTGGCGCCACTCTGGGTCCGATTTGGCGGGCGGTGCCACTCTGGCGGGCGGCGCCACTCCGGGTCCGATTTGGCGGGCGGCGCCACTCCGGGTCCGATTTGGCGGGCGGCGCCACTCTGAGTCCGATTTGGCGGGCGGCGCCACTCTGGGTCCGATTTGGCGGGCGGCGCCACTCTGGGTCCGATTTGGCGTTCGGCGCCACTCTGGGTCCGATTTGGCGGGCGGCGCCACTCTGGGTCCGATTTGGCGGGCGGCGCCACTCTGGGTCCGATTTGGCGGGCGGCGCCACTCCGGGTCCGATTTGGCGGGCGGCGCCACTCTGGGTCCGATTTGGCGGGCGGCGCCACTCTGGGTCCGATTTGGTGAGCGGGGCAATAATTATAATAAGACTACAGGTAGTGCTTTGAAATTGTGCTGTGCTATCACTTTAAGAGCTGATATTATCTGGCAAAACTGTGCTGGTGTGGTCATGTACAGTTCGCAGGCGTTGGCATAGTAACTGGGCCTGACTGCGCATATCAATGAGCTAATCAGCCAGGTGGCAAGTGGCAGGTACATTTCAAATTGCCTCAGAAACCCGGCCATTATAACCTATGGGAAAATTTCCCTATTGAAATGCATTACAATGAGGGGAAAAAACATTTTCAAACGCAAATTGCGCCAAAACTACAAATCCGATCGACACGAAAAATACTTAGCACACCTCTCAGGAACGCTGGCTTCGAAATGACACCTCACTGGAGTCTGTGAGTTTAGCGGTTCGGGCCGCATTACGTGCGGACTGAATAATAATAAGAATAATAATAAGAAGTTTACCACGGTGGAATAACAGTATAGTGCTTTGTTCCAAAGCACTATAACTAGATGGGTATTTCCTGAAGGAACTACAGAAAGTGCTTTGGAATGGTGCCCGGGTTGCCCCAGCAAGACTTTCACACTTGGGTGCCCCTCAGGCGCTGTTTTGGTAGTTGTAGCCACTCTGGGTCCGATTGGCGGGCGGCGCCACTCTGGGTCCGATTTGGCGTTCGGCGCCACTCTGGGTCCGATTTGGCGTTCGGCGCCACTCTGGGTCCGATTTGGCGGGCGGCGCCACTCTGGGTCCGATTTGGCGGGCGGCGCCACTCTGGGTCCGATTTGGCGGGCGGCGCCACTCTGGGTCCGATTTGGTGGCCCGGGTCACTCTGGGTCCGATTTTGGTGGGCCGGGTCACTCTGGGTCCGATTTGGTGGGCCGGGTCACTCTGGGTCCGATTTGGTGGCCCGGGTCACTCTGGGTCCGATTTGGTGGCCCGGGTCACTCTGGGTCAGATTTGGTGGCCCGGGTCACTCTGGGTCCGATTTGGTGGCCCGGGTCACTCTGACTGACAGCAGGATAAGGGAATGGCTGATAACAGAGAATAGACTGACAGCACGACAGGGGAATGGCTGATAACAGAGAGAAATAGACTGACAGCAGGACGGGGAATGGCTGATAACAGAGAGAAATAGACTGACAGCAGGACAGGGGAATGGCTGATAACAGAGAGAAATAGATGGGTATTTCCTGAATGAACTATAGATAGTGCTTTGGAATGGTGCCCGGGCTGCCCCTGCAAGACTTTCACACTTGGGTGCCCCTTAGGCGCTGGTTTGGTAGTTGTAGCCCCTCAGGGTTGAGGTCACTCTGGGTCCGATTTGGCGGGCGGCGCCACTCTGGGTCCGATTTGGCGGGCGGCGCCACTCTGGGTCCGATTTGGCGGGCGGCGCCACTCTGGGTCCGATTTGGCGGGCGGCGCCACTCTGGGTCCGATTTGGCGGGCGGCGCCACTCCGGGTCCGATTTGGCGGGCGGCGCCACTCCGGGTCCGATTTGGCGGGCGGCGCCACTCCGGGTCCGATTTGGCGGGCGGCGCCACTCCGGGTCCGATTTGGCGGGCGGCGCCACTCCGGGTCCGATTTGGTGGGTGGCGCCACTCTGGGTCCGATTTGGCGGGCGGCGCCACTGCGGGTCCGATTTGGCGGGCGGCGCCACTCCGGGTCCGATTTGGCGGGCGGCGCCACTCTGGCGGGCGACGCCACTCTGGGTCCGATTTGGCGGGCGGCGCCACTCTGGCAGGCGACGCCACTCTGGGTCCGATTTGGCGGGCGGCGCCTCTCTGGGTCCGA
Organism: Ranitomeya variabilis; assembly: GCF_051348905.1. NCBI lineage: Eukaryota > Metazoa > Chordata > Amphibia > Anura > Dendrobatidae > Ranitomeya > Ranitomeya variabilis. Next base: position 391,672,307 of record NC_135232.1, read on the forward strand.
TTTGGCGGGCGGCGCCACTCTGGGTCCGATTTGGCGGGCGGCGCCACTCTGGGTCCGATTTGGCGGGCGGCGCCACTCTGGGTCCGATTTGGCGGGCGGCGCCACTCTGGGTCCGATTTGGCGGGCGGCGCCACTCTGGGTCCGATTTGGCGGGCGGGGCAATAATTATAATAAGACTACAGATAGTGCTTTGAAATTGTGCTGTGCTATCACTTTAAGAGCTGATATTATCTGGCAAAACTGTGCTGGTGTGGTCATGTACAGTTCGCAGGCGTTGGCATAGTAACTGGGTCTGACTGCGCATATCAATGAGCTAATCAGCCAGGTGGCAGGTACATTTCAAATTGCCTCAGAAACCCGGCCATTATAACCTATGGGAAAATTTCCCTATTGAAATGCATTACAATGAGGGGAAAAAAAAATTTCAAACGCAAATTGCGCCAAAACTACAAATCCGATCGACATGAAAAATACTTAGCACACCTCTTGGGGACGCTGGCTTCGAAATGACACCTCACTGGAGTCTGTGAGTCAAGCAGTTCGGGCCGCATTACGTGCGGACTGAATAATAATAAGTTATCCACGATGGAATAACAGTATAGTGCTTTGTTCCAAAGCACTATAATAAGAAGAAGTTTACCACGATGGAATAACAGTATAGTGCTTTGTTCCAAAGCACTATAATAAGAAGTTATCCACGATGGAATAACAGTATAGTGCTTTGTTCCAAAGCACTATAATAAGAAGAAGTTATCCACGATGGAATAACAGTATAGTGCTTTGTTCCAAAGCACTATAATTATATACTTGATCGCCTTACGGTCACACTAGACAAAACACTATATACTCAATTATACTAATACAATGGTCACATATGTAAAATACAGGTGAAGTACAGAAGATAAAACAAATCAATCATGCCAATTACTGGTTAGATGTTTGACCATGTGTGCTGGGCCGCATGGGAGCATTGGCGGCCAGCTGGTTTCAGTTCCTCTCAGCACGTTACTCAATGTGACCTCCCCTTTAGAAGTGAACAGTAAGCATGACAAAGAGTGAGAGAGCACATGGCCTTGCACAAGCATTTAACTCCTTGGTTGGTTGCTCCCTACAAGGGGCTGTGGCGGGGAACGTCATACTATACAGGAACTGTGAGGTGGACCATGATACTATATGGGTGGCTGCTGGGGGGACCATCATACTGTATAGGCGATGTGAGGTGGACCATCATAATATTTAAGGGCCTGTAGGTTGGACCTTCATACTATATAGGGGCTGTGAGGTTGATCATTATACTACACTCCCTGGTAGAAGTTATGTCACTTATCCATGTTATGTCAATAAAAGCTTATAACCTGATGTTAAATTCATCCATTGGTTGTATAAATTATTCTTTTGAAAGCTGGAACCCTCCAAAATGTGGTTTAGGTTAAGAAAATAAATTGGCATCAATGCAGAAATCTTAATCAGTTAATGGACACAGAATGGTCAGATTTTGGCAAGACAAAAGTTTTGTTGCCCACAGAAAGTAATGTGATATTCAAACAAATAATTAACTTAAAATACAAATATATGTTGCATAACATTGGTGAATGATGTTGTGGTGCTATTAGAGTCATATTTAATATTTTGTGTGACTTCCATGAGCTTGAAGGACTGCATCCATGCGGTTCAACAATAATTCACACAATTTATTAATGAAGTCATCAGGAATAGCAAAGAATGCAGTCTTACATGCCTCCCAGAGTTCCTCTAGATTCTTTGGTTTTGTCTTCCAAGCTTCCTCTGTCATCCTACCACAAACATGCTCAATGATGTTCATGTCTGGTGACTGGGCTGGCCAGTCCTTGAGCACCTTGATCTTTTTTGCCTGGAGGAACTTTGTTGCAGAGATGGATGTATGAGATGGAGCACCATCCTGCTGCAGAATTTGACCCCTTTTATGATTTGGAATATAAGAGGTAGCTAATACTTCTTGATATTTTAGGCTATTGATATTGCCTTCCACCTTGTAAATGTTTTGCTCACCCCCATACTGAATATAACCCCAGACCATGATCTTTCCACCACCAAATTTAACTGTTTTCTGGGTGTATTTTGGATTCATACAGGCTTCAGTAGGTCTCCTGCAGTATTTGAGGCAGCTGTGGAGTAATTCTACTGAAGATTCATCAGAGAAATCCACCTTCTGCCACTTTTCCAGCATCCATCTGTTTAGCAGGCTGTGGGACTTTGCAAATGCCACACAGTTTTTTTATTTGCTTTTTGTTTAGTGCTGGCTTCTGGGCACTGATTCGACCATGGAGGCCATTTCGAGACAGATTCCTACAAACTGTTCTAGTTGACACAGGGACTTGAGGTGACCAGGCCTGTTGGAGCTCTGCTGCAGTGGAAGAGGGGTTTGCTTTGGATTTTCTAACCAACAAACATTACTCCTGAGCAGTTGTTTTGCGGGGTCTTCAGCCTCTTGATAATTCAGACTTTGGTCGCAGGGTGGATTTTTAGCATGTTGTCAGAGCTCAAGTTGCAGTTTAAGGTCTGGGGTTGCTGGGTTTCTTTTTATACACACACACTCTAATTAACCGATCATTTACTGAGCATAGGTGAGGATGTAAACTAGGATTGGGTGCATTATATAACCAGGCGACAAAACTTTTGTGTTGCCAAAATCTAACCATTCTGTGTCCATTAACTGATCAATATTTCTGCATTGATGCCAATTTATTTTCTTAACCTAAACCACATTTCAGAGGGTTTCAGCTTTCAAAAGAATAATTTATACAACCAATGGATGAATTTAACGTCAGGTTATAAGCTTTAATTTACATAACATGGATAAGCGACATAACTTCTGTCAGGGAGTGTATATAGGGTGCTGTTGGAGGACCATCATACTATATGTGGGGTTGCAGGGACCATCATACTGTATTTGGGCTATGGGGGATTTTCACAGTGCGTGAGGGATCTATCATACTGTGTTGGGTGGCTGTGTGGGGACCATCATACTATAGGAGGGGCTGTTGACTGGACCATTGTATTATACATATGTGAGGTGGACCATCATACTATCATACTATATAGGGGGATGTGGGATGGACCACTATACTATATAGGGTGCTGTTGGAGGGACTACCATACTATTTAAGGTGCTGTTGGAGGTCTATCATATTATAAGGGGGCTATTGAGGGGACCATCATACTGTATTGGGGATTAGAGGGGATTATCATACTCTATTTGGCCTATGGGGGATCTTCATAGTGTGGGGGTCTATCATACTGTGGGGTGGCTGTGAGGGGACCATCATACTGTGTAGGGTGGTTGTGGTGAATACTATACTGTGTGGTGTGGTTGTGGTGGACATTATACTGTGTGGAGGTCTATGGGGTACATTATTCTATGTTGAGGGCTGTGGTATCCATCTTGCTGTATGGGGTGGTTATGGGGATATCATACTGAATGGGGACTGTGGGGTCATCATATTGTATGAGGGGCTTTGGAGGGCATCATACGTTATATAGGGGACTGTCTTGCACATCATATTGTGTGGGGGTTTGTGGTGCACTTTATACTGTAGATTTGGGGTTATGTAAATAACATACTGTATGGAGGACTGTGGTGACAATCTTACTGTGTGGGGTGCTATGAAGCATCATACTTTGTGTAGGGTTGTGGAGCAATCATACTTTGTTGGGTCATGAAAGGGGTATCATAGTGAGTGAGGCCACTTAGGGGCTTTGGTAGGGCCAAAATTCCTTCTCCAACTCTTAAAAAGTTGGGAGATGTGCCCTTCTTTGACTGTGACGCGATAGAACTTTTTTCTATGGGACCCCTGTTCTTTCCTTGCTCATGAACTTTATTACAGTAAAGAGGCACTGTGGGTTATAAGGAAGCGCAATGGGGAGATCGTTATCGTTATAGGGGAAGAAAGGAGGCAATTATTATTATTATTATTAATAAAGAAAGCACAGGGGGCGTTTTTAATATTATAATGGGATAAAGGGTCATTATTAAAATGGGTCAGGAGGGGTTATTATTAAATGAGGAATAGGGGAATTATTATAAGGCAGAAGAAATTGAGGTTGGTGTCGAAGTGGTAGAATGTGAGAAGGTTCCTGGAAAAGCAGAACACTAAAATGTATGTGTATTGCATTTTGCAGGGAAGAGTTATGGATGGAAGAAAAGGTCATGGTGGTCTATACCGAATGCAAAGGAAACGGGAAAATGAAAGACAACAATTAGCGAGAATGCTACTGGTAAGCATATGGACATTATACACATAGAGTGAGGAAAATAAGTATTTGATACACTCCTGATTTTGCAAGTTTTTCCACCTACAAAGAATGGAAAGGTCTGCAGTTTTTACCATAGGTACACTTCAACTGTGAGAGACAGAATCCAAAAATAAAAAACAGAAAATCACATTATATGATTTTAACATAATTAAATTGCATTTTATTGCGTGAAATAAGTACAGGTGCTTCTCACAAAATTAGAATATCATCAAAAAGTTAATTTATTTCAGTTCTTCAATACAAAAAGTGAAACTCATATATTATAGAGTCATCACAGAGTGATCTATTTCAAGTGGTTATTTCTGTCAATGCTGATGATTATGGCTTACAGCCAATGAAAACATAAAAGTCATTAACTCAGTAAATTAGAAAAATTAACAAAAAACACCTGCAAAGGCTTCTTAAGCATTTAAAAAGGTCCCTTAGTCTGTTTCAGTAGGCTCCACAATCATGGGGAAGACTGCTGACTTGACAGATGTCCAGAAGGCAGTCATTAGTTAAATGAAACTTGACACTCAATGGATATTTAGGGAACGATTTTAATGCAGTCCGAAATTAGTACATACTACAATAGATGTTTTGATCATGTAAAGGCCTTCATCAGTGTACTAAAATAGAAACATAAACATAATAACGTAAACGAAATACAGTGGTGTTCAAAAGTCCTGCATAGGATAAATTGATTTTTCAAGTTTTAAATGTTTTCTGTCGAATATCTTCGATGCTAATATGACATATTATATATGGTTTTGTTCAGAATACAATTTTGCATTCTCTCCCTGTAATATTTTTAGCTTTTGAAGCAGTTTTGCCTGAAATTATTGCAACAATATGGGAATTGAAAGGACAACTAAATATTGTACAGCTTCAGATCCAAAATTAGCCAATCACAGATGAGGTTCTTGTGACCAATCATAACCTGGCTATGGCAGCCAATCACATTGCATTACATTGCATCACATCTGCTGCTTTGTTTGTTTGTTTTATCTGTTGGTCTATCTAGTGAATCATACTATAGAGTTTTATGATGGGAGCCTTCAGATTTTTGTCAGCGGAGGATCGTGTGCGAGTTGTGGTGCTACATGAAGAGGGTTATACTGGCCCCCAGATCGCAAGGAACGTCGGCTGTAATCAGAGTACAGTCGTAAGAATTTTGCAGAAACATAAGCAGCTTGGAATTACCAGGACAGGCCCAGATCTGGTCGGCCCAGAAAGTCAACTAAAAGGGAGGATAGAGTACTGATAAGAACATCCCTTGCCAATCAAAAGCTCACCTCTACTCAGCTTCTGCGAGAATGGCAAGAAAAGTGCAATATTGAGGTAGCAACATCAACTGTTAGGAAGAGATGTTTGGAAGCAGGATTGAGAGGGTGCAAGGCCCGAAAGAAGCCATTGATGACAGCCATACAAAGACAAAGGCGAAAACTGTGGGCATTGAATATTTAAAATGGAGGAAGGAGGAGTGGGAAAAAGTGCTATTTACTAATGAAAGCACTTTTTGCATTTTAGGAAATGATGGCAAGTCTTATGTGAGAAGGTTCCCACATGAAGAGTACAAGCCAGAGTGTTTGAGCTTCTCTGTGAAACATGTAATGAAAGTAATGGTCTGGGGCTGTATGGCAGCCAATGGTGTTGGAAGAACAAGGTGGCTACTATTGACTGGCCAGCTCAGTCCCCGGACCTTAATCCAATTGAAAATTTGTGGCACAAGGTATCATTAGAGATATCTAGAAAACAGCCAAGGACCAAGAGTGAGTTGATTGAGGCTCTGATACAGGCCTGGAACCACATCATCACTCGAGAACATCTGCAGAAGCTTGTTCACTCAATGCCACAGAGATGCAAGCTGGTGCTCAAGAGCAAAGGCTGGCCAATAAAGTATTAGAAGCTAAAGATGCACTCAAAAGGCCCTTTTCAGGACTCTGAATTAAATAAAAAATAATAAATCTTAAAAAGTAAAATTTAAGTCTGTGTGAACTTGCATTTGAAGTTAATGAACTTAGAAACCTGTTCACCATTCTGCACACTGTACTGGTGTAGGTATGGTTATGCTGTAAATTTTTTTTATCAAAAATGCGCATACCATAACAATTTATACACTTGGGACACTCGAAAATGAGTCTGGCATACAATGAGAGATTACAAAAACATATGTTCCACCAGTTTCACTGTAGAGATACAGAAGTATGAAGCATAGTTTTCTTCACGCCTATGCAGGACTTTTGAACACGATTGTATATGTATCCAATAATGTAATAAATAAATCATAACTTTATACTAAACTTCAAGGCGGGAATTGCAGCACAAAGTCTCCATAAGTGGACTCTCTTACGTGATGAGGAAAGAGAGTCTAGAGAGGGAGAGTCATTGCCCCTTATATACATAGAACAGGACAATACAATGTCTTAATTCCTCAATGACTCGTACCCACTTCAAAAAATATTATATTTATACAAATATTGAAAAAAATATTTTAATAAAGATCATTAACTTAGTTATATCTTATGTTTAGCTCATGTAAGGGGAAAAAAGTGGTTAAAGGAAAAGGATGAGACCCTTCCCGACTGCGATCAGGAGTGGTGTATTGAAAATATTCATAAAGTCTTATCACACAGAGTTGCCCTGTGTTCAAGTAAAATGAGGTAAATAAATTATAGTCCGTCTATTTAGATATCATGTTAGGATGGATATATTATATAGTTGTTGTTAATTGCAATGCAATAAATACTGGTAGATTACTGGCAAAGTGAATAATATCACAATAACATAGAGTGTAAACCTATGCACCAGTATTGTATACTGCCATAAAAAGTAAAACCTGCCTACCCATTGTGAGTAAGGGGACTCAAGGAGACTATTAGGGGACACAAGGAGGGTATTAGTGGTCATGACTCACAATGGGTAAGCAGGTTTTACTTTTTATGGCAGTATACAATACTGGTGGTTAGGTTTACATTATTTTATTGCATTTTTCATTATCTTGTTGCTGCCTATAGTCATGCTGCAGTGATATTTTTCACCCTGCCCCCTTTAGTCATATTTTGACTCCTATTCCCTCCTTTGCCTACCTTCATGTCTCCTCCACAGAGCTCTAAATTGTCATTGTGCATTTTTTTGTCTGTTATGGTTTTAATATGATTCCAATAAAATGTATCTGATTTGTATAGTCCTTTGGTGGATTTCTACTTGCTCCTTTTTGTTTTCAGTTTTCATATGAAAGTAGATTTGGCATTTCATTTGGAAATTAAGGTCCCAGAGTCTGGCGGTAGAGCGGAGAGGCACACAATCCAAGCTGCTTGAGGTCTAGTGTGAAGTTTCCACAATCAGTGATGGTTTGGGGAGCCATGTCATCTGCTGGTGTAGGTCCACTGTGTCTTATCAAGACCAAAGTCAGCGCAGCCATCTACCAGGAAATTTTAGAGCACTTCATGCTTCCCTCTGCAGACAAGTTTTTTGGAGATGGAAATTTCATTTTCCAGCAGGGCTTGGCATTTGTCCAGACTGTCAAAAGTTCCAATACCGGGTTTAAAAACAACATTATCATTGAGTTTGATTGGCAATGGCCAGCAATCTGACCTGATTTTAACCCCATAGAGAATCTATGAGGTATTGTCAAGAGGAAGATGAGAGACACCAGTCGCAACAATGCAGACAAGTGAAGACTGCTATCAAAGCATCAGGTAATATTAGTAATAAATAGCCACATCTGTGGCTCGGGGCAAAGACAACATGGGCCTGTTTGCTTTCAAATGCCAGGACTGAATTTTAGTCCCAGTCTGTCCCTGTAAGTTATAATAACAAACTCCCATTTGTGAACACTACAAATCTATACAGAATTATGCGTCCCCTGACAAAGCTTGATGTGAAATGTGGGTTGGGTTAGTTTTCTTTGATAGATAGTGTACATCTGTCACGTCCTCCTGGGAGGTATGGGTTAGAAGATCATTATGTGTTGTGAATAGCAGATCTCAAATTTAGTGTCACGAAGTGACTGTCATAGTGTGACACGACCCGATGAGGGGACGGTCACAAAATGGCGAAATACACAAGTGTACACCGGGGACACAATAATAACGGTGGTCCCGACAATGGGGAATTGGAAACCTCCTGCACTCACCTGAGGATGTGCCCTGCTCTTACTTACGTCCCTATACGGGTTCTTTCACCCCGTCGCCGATCAGGATACCTAATCCCTCGCTTGCTCTGCTCCTATCCCTATGTAGGGAATTGGCAAGTGAAGACACTGGTCCCACCGCTGCGCTAAAACAACACAAGGTAAGACAAACACCACAGGGAAAAGTTAACACAAAACAACACTTAGCTTTTCTCTACTGAAATGCACCGCACAGCAGAGTAAGGCACCAAGTTACAGCACTCAACTGAAGCACCACTGAACCAGCAACCTCCAGTCTTCAGCACGATTGGTATCCAAAAGGACCTCTATAACCAACAGTCAGCTGATGCATCAGGTGACCTTTTGAAGGATGGTGAGAGTGGTCACCAACCACATCAGCAGACTACGCAGCAATGTAATTACACCAGCGGCCACCGGGGGGACAGACATTAACCCCCAATGGCCTGAAAGGAAAAAAGTTTTAACATGAAGCGTTAAATCTGCCACAGATCCAAAAATGGATCATGACATTTAGCCTGTGTGTTTGTATCCCATATTAAATGGATTTGGTTTCCTTTGGTGCTGAAAAGGTTAATTACCCTTTCTGTGCTCATCAGAAACTTGCAGCTCCATTTTCAGCTGCTTCTGATCTGATCATTACCTCTCCCTAAAAAACATGGACAGACCTTCTCTGTCTTGCCAGTGAAAGCTTTGCTTTGCTTGGAGACGCTGTGTCCGAATTGGAGATCTCAGATGCTACTGGGGACTCTTGTGTGCTGTTTTTGGGTGTAGGCTTTCCTCATTGTCCTATTGCCATTTGATTGGTACATTCCTATCCTTCCCTATATACCTCTCTATCTTTGGTGCATGTTTGTATGTTTCTTGCTTTCTGTTGTCGCTGTTTTGCCTTTGAGTCTTGTTTACTTTACCTTTCAGTCCCAGGCCTCATGGGGTGGCATAAGAGACAGATCAGAATTTAACAGAAACATAGTAAGGTCAGAGATTCGGGTCTCTCTACATTCAAGAGTACCCCTAGGACAGGGATAGTTAGGGGCCCAGTTTAAGAGACAATTTGTGCCCCCCCTTCACTACCGAAGACCGTCTCAGGATAGCAATATCATGCCACTGTGCATTACTTTCATTATATGAACATCAATGTGATATAACTTAGTCCCTGTTTATCTGTATTTACTTTAAAGGACCGCAACTTATATAGCACTGGCTATTTTGGCTTGTACCTTTTGAGCATGCGTCCTTAATACTGTGATTACAAATCAATACAGAGTTATATTATGTGTGGTATCACCCAAGGGAGTTTTGTTATTATCACTTACCTACCTTTAGTTTTTCATATATCTGACTTTTGTATATCTATTTTTTTGCTTTTAATTATTTTGTTATCCAATACAGAAAATATTTTTTATTGAGCCTTACACATTTTTAAATAAGTATTCTTAAAAATATATATCATTAATCTGATTAGCACAGAATCTTGGACCTAAAAATAGCGTTCAAAGTTGGAATTACACTTTCTGACTTCACTCCCATGGGGTATTTCTTCTGTGGAATTTCTACCACAGAGGAATTTCGATACCAAAATCCATAGTGGTAAACTGTCGATATCATTGAAGAAATGGTGATTGTAATGGACTAGGTGGTGGAACCACTGTGCCGTGATCCGATGAAAGCTTGGAGGGGCGTGACTAGGTACTTCAAGTCCAGCCACAGATGTACGCCTGCTGATGATATTGCAATCTGAAGAGAAATGAGGGAGGTGAGACCAGGTGCTACACCAGGACTGACCTCAGGTAGATGGCAGCTGACTCCCAAGGGAACGACCAAGGATGGTAGATTTGTCAAGCACAGGCAGACACAGCTGATACACAGGCAGGCTGGCACGGCTGGTAGACAGTCAGGGTGGCACGGCTAGTGGACAGGTAGGCTGGTACAGCTGATAGGGAGGCTGGCATGACTGATAGAGAGCAAGGCTGGGCACGGTTAATAGACAGGAAGGAGGGCATGGCTGATAGACAGGTAGGCTGGCATGACTGATATACAGGCAGGTATACAGGATTATGAGCACTGGAACCTGAGAATAAACAAGAGTGTTATGAACAAACTTACAACGTTGCTCAGGCACCTCCCATCTGGTAGAGGTGCCTTAAATAATAAGTGTTCTCCAGCCATTGGATGGGGACAATTTAGGACATTAACAAGATGGTACAGTGTGCTCGCCCTAAGCACAGTGCCCAGGGATCTGCGAGCCATTCGCAGGCCTCAGGCAGCCTCAGGAGGATGGGGACGAGGCTCAGGACCGTGGCGGTGAGTGTGTCTCTGCTGGGGGAGGGAGGCAGAGTGCAGAGACACCAGCACCATAGCAGGAACAGCAGGAGAAGGAGAGGAAGGTGCGGGACTGCGGCGGTGAGAGCATCAGCGTCTCTGCTGGGAAGGGCGTGCAGAGATGCCGGCGTTACAGTGATATTAAATCAAACTTTCACTTTTTAATTTAAGGTAGATTCCCATAGGCAAAATTCATAAGGTTCTACATTCAGATTTTGTTGATGAATTTTCTGACATTCTATCAATAACAGCGATGTGTATGAGGGTTTTATAAATTTTAAATCAGAGGCATGCCAGTGATGATGTTACACTGGAATGCAAATTTCGAAGAATCTTATATACATTGCAGCTACTGTAAAAAGTAGAAAATCCAGATGGAAAATTTTGTTACATTTGTGCCTTGTGGGAATATATCCTATATTAATGATTGTAATGTTTAATACAATATTATTGTTGTTCTTGCATTGAGCAATAAACACCATAAAAACATCCCATGAACCTTCAACTACCCGGTCACAGCCTACTTACTGTGCAATAAATAGCCACATAAAACCATCATGTGGAACATCTTGTTGAGTGTGTGCCCAGCTTCCGGTATATTAAAAGTTTAACATTGACTTTAGAGTTGGCTCTACTGCAATGTCCTTCATGGTGCTCTTCTTTTTTTATTTGACTACTGATGCAAGAAAAAGAGGGAAAAAAAAGTTCATTAAAATATTTGAATTGAAGTTTTAGCAAACTAGGAATTTGACCAATAGATGATTTTGATCATTTTTGTATTAACTTATCTACTATATAATTGTCTAAGGGTCACTTCCGTCTGTCTGTCTGTCCTTCTGTCTGTCTGTCACGGATATTCATTGGTCGCGGCCTCTGTCTGTCATGGAATCCAAGTCGCTGATTGGTCTCGGCAGCTGCCTGTCATGGCTGCCGCGACCAATCAGCGACGGGCACAGTCCGATTAGTCCCTCCTTACTCCCCTGCAGTCACTGCCCGGCGCCCGCTCCATACTCCCCGCAGTCACGGCTCACACTGGGTTAATGCCAGTGGTAACGGACCGCGTTATGCCGCAGGTAACTCACACCGTTACCGCCGCTATTAACCCTGTGTGACCAAGTTTTTACTATTGATGCTGCACATCTCTGTACATCTCTGGTCTCTGACTCTATTTCCTTGCCTCCCGAATTCTGATCAACTTGCTCCACCCATCAGCAGATACTCTGTAGACACAATTCAGGGACCTCTGTAGCAAAAACCAGATCCTTGTACATAGATGAAAGGATGAAATTTAGATCATCTTTGAGACCTGCCGACTTGCCGAGTGGATTGGCATGTGCGAAGTCTGGTCATAAAAACACTTTCAGCTGACTATTACAATTATCTTATTTTAAAGGAATTTTTTGTCATTCACTGATGATTCCTGTGGAAGCCTCAGTTCATACCATGGAAAAAATTCAAAGCTGCCAATATGCTCCATGAAATAAAGAAAGCTGTATTATACAAACAAGGATCTGTATTCTGAAATTTTCTACATTGGATTTTCCACTTTGTGGTTCTCCAAGCTATCTGTGCATTGGACCTGGTTGAGTCTGTGACTGTGACAACAGGAGAGCTCTCTTTTTTGCTATACCTAATGTAAATTAATGGACTAGTTCAATGTTTTCTGCATATACTAAGGGTACGTGTGGATTTTTTGGGATGAGACCGTACAAAAATCAAATTCCATACCCATAGTTCTTAACTGTTCTGGATCCAGCTCAACAGCCCCATATAGGGGGAGGTAGGGCTTAACTTGTTCTCTTTATGTCTAATCTCCTTAAGATTTGAACTCCCATCCTGTATCATTGAAGACACCAGCAAAGTCTATAAGTCACAGGAAGCATTGCTTATTTTTGGAGAATTTTCTATACTTGAATGTGCACTGTATGCTTCTGTTTTTACAGGCAGATTGTACTGCTACATAGAGATACATCTAATTACACCTGTGTATTTCTAGTTACTTATATATTACAGGTAAAATAAAATGTGTGAGATTTTTTTTCTTCCTATAAAACAATTAAAACATGGTGAAAAACAATTACAATAATGACAATTATAATAATGAACTTTAAAAATATAGATACAAGAAAATAAACATCACAAATCAGCAAATAACAGACATTCCATATTTTTCGGATTATAAGACGCACTTTTTTCCCACCAAATTTTGGAGGAAAATGGGGTTGCGTCGTATAATCCAAAGGTAGGTTACAAGGGGAGAAGGTGGAAGTGGGCAGCTGTAGTGGAGCGGGGTCACAGGAGGCAGGGTCGCTGCGGGCCCTGGGCTGGAGGGAGGGGGTGTCCCAGTGCTGCAAGGCTGTGGAACCTCCTTCTCATTGATTTCCCTGATAGATGCGCAGTCCTGCCACCTCCTGAAGCAGTGACCCTGCCTCCTGTGACCCTGCTCCACCCCCGCCGACCCCCGGTAAACTGCTGTAAAGTTGGACTACTGTAATCGATAAATGGTATAACAATAATGGCATGGGATGCATTTAGAGAGTGATGTCCCAGCCTGCCAAATCGAATATTATGGGTGTGACTAATAGGCTGAGAACCAGACACTATGCGTTACCTGCATGTGAACAGCGCCCCATACAGGCCTCTATTGTGCAAATGTATACTAAGCAGTCACCACCTCCATTAATTGGTAGGCTGTGAGTGTATATTTGTAAGGAGGTTGCTTTCCCTGCTCCTTACCTGGAACCACTTATTCAGACAGCTGGGTTGTTGGGGGGAAGACTTTCTGCCCTGGACAGAAGGGACCATGTGACTGCTGGGCGCAGAGAGGAAGAGAGAGGGGTGTGGTCAGAAAAGAGCGGGAGAGCAGAGCGCGCGGGACAGAGGGGGCAGCGCGCCAGAGAGAGAGCAGGCTGCAGCGCCGCGCTCCCTGAAAGAGAGTGCTCCCCATGAGGGTACTGAGGCTGAGATACCAGCCGTAGTGAAAGCTGGATGTGAGAGTGACACAGCCCCGGTGACCGCAGTGACAAGCCAGGACCCCTGAGTGTGACAAGTAAACTGCTCAGTGTGTGTGTAGCATTGCTACTGCAGAAAGACTGCCAGGCTAATATACAGAGACTCTGCAGCAGAGTGACTGTGTTACTTCCTGCTTCCAACTTCACTGGAAGAAAAGACTGCAAAGACTTAACCCCGGAGTCTCCAGTTCCCAGGAGACAGAGGAGAGACTTCAGGATTAGTGTTGAGCGATACCTTCCGATATCGGAAAGTATCGGTATCGGAAAGTATCAGCCGATACCGTCAAAGTATCGGATCTAATCCGATACTGATACCCGATCCCAATACAAGTCAATGGGACGAAAATATCGGAATTAAAATAAACCCTTTATAAACTTGTAGGTTCATTCTACATGAAGGAAAACAACTAAGAATAATGTAGGATGTATTGGGGGAGGTGGCGGAGACATTAAAGGCACAGAGGTTTAGCCCAATCAAATAGAATAGCAGGATTTTTATTTTTTTTTATGACGTTCGGCGTTAGATAGATTTTGACTGTTATTTTTTTTAATTTTATTTTGTCAGATATTGATGTTTCACTACTTCCACGCCCTTCACCTTCTTTTTTACTTCTCCCACACTTTCTTCTTCATTATCCTCATCGTCAGCTTCTTTGACATCAACTTCTTCACCTTATTCATCTTCTTCTTCATCTTCTACCTATTATTTTTTTTTGTTACATTGTTCATATTCTTTTTATTTTACTATTATCTTCTTCATATTCTACTTCTTCATCATATTCTTATTTGTGACAGGCATTCCCGTAGTTGTTATCTATAAAAGTTTGAAGATTACACCTTCCGTTCTGCCTGTCACAAAACAGTTACATTTGTCCGCGTTCAGTTTGGCCTGCAGCATCAGGCTTTATCCAGGGGCACCACGAGGAGGAACGGACTCACCCCCATACACTGCTTAGTCTTCTTCTGCTTATAATTTAGATAATATCTTTTGCTCTGATATTTAGTCTTATGCTTAATGTTCTTCTGCTCTTTGTTCTGCAGCCTCTTGTTCTTCTGCTTCTTGGTCTTCCAGGTCGTCGTCGTCTCCAGGGTCGTCGTCTCCGGGGTCGTCGTCATCGGGGTGGTCTTCAGGGTCATCGTCTCCAGGGTCGTCGTCATCACGGTGGTTGTCGTCTCCGGGGTCGTGGTCATCGGGGTGGTCTTCAGGGTCATCGTCTCCAGGGTCGTCGTCATCACGGTGGTTGTCGTCTCTGGTGTCGTCGTCATCTTAGGGGTGGTCTTCCGGGTTATCGTGTTTAGTCTCTTGAACTTGGAAATGTAGCAGAAGGTACAAGAAGGCTGAGAAAATGCCGAGAAACAGCTGATGGAACTGGAACTCGGATGGCTACCCGAAGGTCCAAGAGCCAATGGAACTACCGAGGACCAGCTGACGTTACTGGAACCCGGTTACTAAGCAGGAGGTACCCGTGCCTGAAAGCACTACCAAGGACCACCTGACGTTGGTGGAACTCGGATACCCAGAGGGAGGCACCTAAGCCAAAGGCTCTGCCCGGAACCAGCTGACGGTACTGGAACCAGGATGGGGAGCAGAAGGTACAAGAGCAAAAGACACTGCCGAGAACCAGCTGACGGTGCTGGAACCCGGATGGGTAGCCGAAGGTCCAAGAGCCAATGGAACTACCGAGGACCAGCTGACGTTACTGGAACCCGGTTACTAAGCAGGAGGTACCCGTGCCTGAAAGCACTACCAAGGACCACCTGACGTTGGTGGAACTCGGATACCCAGAGGGAGGCACCTAAGCCAAAGGCTCTGCCCGGAACCAGCTGACGGTGCTGGAACCAGGATGGGGACCTATTCAAGCTTGTCTTCCTAGAGCCCCAACTGGCGGTGTTAGAGCCCAGGGTCAGCAGGAGGAGGAGATGGAGCAGAGTGTAGGCCGAAGCCTGCACTGGCGGCAGCTTTGGGTCTGTTGTGCCTGCGTGGCTGTTGCAGGACACGTTGCTGGCTGCACAGCAGGGGAACAGCTGGCGGTGCTGAACCCCACTGACACATTGGCTGGTGTTTGGCTCTGTGCAGCTAGCAGTACCGGGCCCCAACTGGCGGTGTTGGAGCCCGGGCTCTGCAGGGGGAGCAGAGTGTAGGCCGAAGCCTAATAGAACCAATTTCAAAGGTAACCTTTAACCCCCCCTCAGGTGTTACAAAGTAGAAGAGCCACAGCTTATGCAGCAGTAGTGCTGCACAAGTCAAAGGTTGCTCTTTTAATTTTTCTCCTTGCACACGCTGAATGAAACACATATAACATTTAGCCCTTTATACAGTCAAACTGTTTTGGAGGCGCGAGTTCCCTTCGTGATGAGACGCAGCACAGATGTCAAGAATCCCACCTTGGTGCTGGGTGCAGCCTCCTGAGCGTTGTTATTTGCTGTACAGGAGTCTGCGCTGTCGTGTTATCCCCTGGCCTAGCGCTGTTAGCGCTGCCCATCTTCTGACATCATTTAATGTCGACCGGTGCGGTTCGCGATGACCATGAATCACAGCCCCGCAGTGTCTTAACATTGTTAAAACACTGCGGGTCTGGGATTCATGGCCTGGCGCAGCACATATGTTCGCCTCTCACACTCGGGTCCTTACACCCGCTTCAGACTGTGCGGCGTCAGCTAATCCCTTATCGCATGCCACGGCCATGAAGCCGCACAGTCTGAAGATGGCGGAAGGAGATGAGGGACAGGCGAACTGATGCACTGCTCATGCCCATCAATCACACCCTCGCAGTCCCAATAAATAAGACACCGAGGGGCGTTGTGTGGGTCAGGGCGGCCGCAGAGGCGCAGGCAGCCAAACAATGATGCCAGAAAACGGGCAGCGCTACCAAGGGGGTTGCAGCGTGTCATTACAAAGGAAAGTCACACCACCGGGACGGTTAAATGGTCACACAGAGGACACATTTTAGACGTGTTTTCAGTTCCACATGGGCGAGGAGAATACGTTTATGAGCCACCTTGCACACATGCAGCATTACCGCTGTACAAGGTGGCTGTAAAACGTACAAACGCCTGGGGGAGGGGGGACAGGTTCCCTTCAATTTCAGTTCTTGTGTCTGCGTGGCTTTTGCAGGACACGATGCCGGCTACACAGCAGGGGAACAGCTGGCGGTGCTGAACCCCACTGACACATTGGCTGGTGTTTTTCTCTGTGCAGCTAGCAGTACCGGGCCCCAACTGGCGGTGTTAGAGCCCAGGGTCAGCAGGAGGAGGAGATGGAGCAGAGTGTAGGCCGAAGCCTGCACTGGCGGCAGCTTTGGGTCTGTTGTGCCTGCGTGGCTGTTGCAGGACACGTTGCCGGCTGCACAGCAGGGGAACAGCTGGCGGTGCTGAACCCCACTGACACATTGGCTGGTGTTTGACTCTGTGCAGCTAGCAGTACCGGGCCCCAACTGGCGGTGTTGGAGCCCGGGCTCTGCAGGGGGAGCAGAGTGTAGGCCGAAGCCTAATAGAACCAATTTCAAAGGTAACCTTTAACCCCCCCTCAGGTGTTACAAAGTAGAAGAGCCACAGCTTATGCAGCAGTAGTGCTGCACAAGTCAAAGGTTGCTCTTTTAATTTTTCTCCTTGCACACGCTGAATGAAACACGTATAACATTTAGCCCTTTATACAGTCAAACTGTGTTGGAGGCGCGAGTTCCCTTCGTGATGAGACGCAGCACAGATGTCAAGAATCCCACCTTGGTGCTGGGTGCAGCCTCCTGAGCGTTGTTATTTGCTGTACAGGAGTCTGCGCTGTCGTGTTATCCCCTGGCCTAGCGCTGTTAGCGCTGCCCATCTTCTGACATCATTTAATGTCGGCCAGTGCGGTTCGCGATGACCATGAATCCCAGCCCCGCAGTGTCTTAACATTGTTAAAACACTGCGGGTCTGGGATTCATGGCCTGGCGCAGCACATATGTTCGCCTCTCACACTCGGGTCCTTACACCCGCTTCAGACTGTGCGGCGTCAGCTGATCCCTTATCGCATGCCACGGCCATGAAGCCGCACAGTCTGAAGAAGGCGGAAGGAGATGAGGGACAGGCGAACTGATGCACTGCTCATGCCCATCAATCACACCCTCGCAGTCCCAATAAATAAGACACCGAGGGGCGTTGTGTGGGTCAGGGCGGCCGCAGAGGCGCAGGCAGCCAAACAATGATGCCAGAAGACGGGCAGCGCTACCAAGGGGGTTGCAGCGTGTCATTACAAAGGAAAGTCACACCACCGGGACGGTTAAATGGTCACACAGAGGACACATTTTAGACGTGTTTTCAGTTCCACATGGGCGAGGAGAATACGTTTATGAGCCACCTTGCACACATGCAGCATTACCGCTGTACAAGGTGGCTGTAAAACGTACAAACGCCTGGGGGAGGGGGGACAGGTTCCCTTCAATTTCAGTTCTTGTGTCTGCGTGGCTTTTGCAGGACACGATGCCGGCTACACAGCAGGGGAACAGCTGGCGGTGCTGAACCCCACTGACACATTGGCTGGTGTTTTTCTCTGTGCAGCTAGCAGTACCGGGCCCCAACTGGCGGTGTTAGAGCCCAGGGTCAGCAGGAGGAGGAGATGGAGCAGAGTGTAGGCCGAAGCCTGCACTGGCGGCAGCTTTGGGTCTGTTGTGCCTGCGTGGCTGTTGCAGGACACGTTGCCGGCTGCACAGCAGGGGAACAGCTGGCGGTGCTGAACCCCACTGACACATTGGCTGGTGTTTGGCTCTGTGCAGCTAGCAGTACCGGGCCCCAACTGGCGGTGTTGGAGCCCGGGCTCTGCAGGGGGAGCAGAGTGTAGGCCGAAGCCTAATAGAACCAATTTCAAAAGTAACCTTTAACCCCCCCTCAGGGGTTACAAAGTAGAAGAGCCACAGCTTATGCAGCAGTAGTGCTGCACAAGTCAAAGGTTGCTCTTTTAATTTTGCTCCTTGCACACGCTGAAAGGAACACGTATAACATTTATGCCCTTACACAGTCAAACTGATTTTGAGGCGTGAGTTCCCTTCGTAAAGAGACGCAGTACAGCTGGCAAAAATGCCACCTTGGTGCTTTGCGCGGCCTCCTGAGCATCGTTATTTGTTGCACAGGAGTCTGCGCTTTTGTGTTATCCCTTGGCCTTGCGCTGTTAGCGCTGCCCATCCTCTGACATCATGTTATGTCGGCCGTTGCGGTTTGCGATGACCATGAATCCCAGCCCCCCAGTGTCTTAACATTGTTAAAACACTGCGGGGCTGGGATTCATGGCCTGGCGCAGTACATATGTTCGCCTCTCGCTTGGGTTCTTACACCCGCTTCAGACTATGCGGCGTCAGCTGATCCCTTATCGCATGCCACGGCCATGAAGACGCACAGTCCGAAGAAGGCGGAAGGAGATGAGGGACAGGCGAAGAAATGCACCGTTCATGCCCATCAATCACACCCTCGCAGTCCCAATAAATAAGACACCGAGGGGCGTTGTGTGGGGCAAGGCGGCCGCAGAGGCGCAGGCAGCCAAACAATGATGCCAGAAGACGGGCAGCGCTACCAAGGAGCTTGTTACGTGTCAATACAAAGGAAAATCACACCTGAAGGACGTTTTAATGGTCGCAGAGGACTCATTTTTAGACGTGTTCACTGTTCACTTCAACATGGGCAAGGAGAATAAGTTTCTGAGCCACCTTGCACACATGCAGCATTACTGTCGTACAAGGTGGCTGTAAAACGTAAAAACGCCTGGGGGAGAGGGGACAGGTTTCCTTCAATTTCAGTTCTTGTGTCTGCGTGGCTGTTGCAGGACACGTTGCCGGCTACACAGCAGGGGAACAGCTGGCGGTGCTGAACCCCACTGACACATTGGCTGGTGTTTGGCTCTGTGCAGCTAGCACATCTGGGCCCCAACTGGCGGTGTTAGAGCCCAGGGTCAGCAGGAGGAGGAGAGGGAGCAGAGTGTAGGCCGAAGCCTGCACTGGAGCAAGTTGAAAGGGAAACTTTAACCCCCCCCCAGGCGTTTGTAGCTGAAAGAGCCATCGTGTACAGCACTAATGCTGGAAAAGGTAAACTTAGCTCTTTTAATTATGGTCCTTGCACATGCTGAACCTAACACTTATGAAAAGTGTCCCCTCCTACCGTGATACCGTCCGGTAGGTGGAACTTTCCTTTGTGATGTGACGCAGCACAGCCGTCATCCTTACCCCCTTGGCGCCGTGCGCCACCTCCTCAGCGTTGTTTGAATCAGTCCCGGAGCCTGCGCTGTTAGGTTAGCCCTTGGCCATGCACACATTTTGCGCTGCCCGTCTTCTGACATCATTTGGTGTCAGGCTGGCTGCGCCTGTGCGGCCGCGCTGGCCGAGATCCCGCCTCGTACTGTCTTCTGATTTAATCCCACTGGGGGCCTGAGATCCGTGGCCATGTGCAGTGCATATCCTCGCCTCTCACTCCCCTCCCTACGGCTTCTTCAGACTGTGCGGTGTCACGGCCGTGGCATGCTATTAGGGACCAGCTGACACCGCACAGTTTGAAGAAGCCGTAGGGAGATGATTGAGAGGTGGAGGTTCAGATATGCACTACGCATGTCCATGGATCTCAGGCCCCCAGTGGGATTAAATCAGAAGACAGTACGAGGCGGGATCTCGGCCAGCGCGGCCGCACAGGCGCAGCCAGCCTGACACCAAATGATGTCAGAAGACGGGCAGCGCAAAATGTGTGCATGGCCAAGGGCTAACCTAACAGCGCAGGCTCCGGGACTGATTCAAACAACGCTGAGGAGGCGGTGCACGGCGCCAAGGGGATAAGAATGACGGCTGTGCTGCGTCACATCACAAAGGAAAGTTCCACCAACCGGACGGTATCACGGTAGGAGGGGACACTTTTCATAAGTGTTAGGTTCAGCATGTGCAAGGAGCACCACGAAAAGAGGCACTTTTTCCCTTTGCATCATTACTGCTGCACAAGGTGGCTCCTTCAGTAACAAACGCCTGGGGGGGGGGACAGGTTCCCTTAAATTTAACTTGTTGTGCCTGCGTGGCGGTCGCAGTACACGTTGCCGTATACACAGCAGGGGAACAGCTGGCGGTGCTGAACCCCACTAACACATTGGCGAGGTGTTTGGCTCTGTGCGGACAGCACTTCTGGACGGCAACTAGCGGTGTTGGAGCCCAGGGACAGGAGGGGGAGGTGGAGGAAATAGGAGGGATTGCCACACACACAGCAGGGGAACAGCTGACGTTACTGAACCCCAATAACAGAGGAGGGACTGTTGACTGTGCGTACAGCACTACCAGGCAACAACTAGCGGTGTTGGAGCCCAGGGAAAGGAGGGGGAGGTGGAGGTGGAGGAGATAGGAGGGATTGCCACACACACAGCAGGGGAACAGCTGACGTTACTGAACCCCAATAACAGAGGAGGGACTGTTGACTGTGCGTACAGCACTACTGGATGGCAACTAGCGGTGTTGGAGCCCAGGGACAGGAGGGGGAGGTGGAGGAGATAGGAGGGATTGCCACACACACAGCAGGGGAACAGCTGATGTTACTGAACCCCAATAACAGAGGAGGGACTGTTGGGACTGTGCGGACAGCACTTCTGGACGGCAACTAGCGGTGTTGGAGCCCAGGGAAAGGAGGGGGAGGTGGAGGTGGAGGAGATAGGAGGGATTGCCACACACACAGCAGGGGAACAGCTGACGTTACTGAACCCCAATAACAGAGGAGGGACTGTTGACTGTGCGGACAGCACTACTGGACGGCAACTAGCGGTGTTGGAGCCCAGGGACAGGAGGGGGAGGTGGAGGAGATAGGAGGGATTGCCACACACACAGCAGGGGAACAGCTGACGTTACTGAACCCCAATAACAGAGGAGGGACTGTTGGGACTGTGCGGACAGCACTTCTGGACGGCAACTAGCGGTGTTGGAGCCCAGGGAAAGGAGGTGGAGGTGGAGGAGATAGGAGGGATTGCCACACACACAGCAGGGGAACAGCTGACGTTACTGAACCCCAATAACAGAGGAGGGACTGTTGCCTGTGCGGACAGCACTACTGGACGGCAACTAGCGGTGTTGGAGCCCAGGGACAGGAGAGGGAGGTGGAGGAGATAGGAGGGATTGCCACACACACAGCAGGGGAACAGCTGACGTTACTGAACCCAATAACAGAGGAGGGACTGTTGACTGTGCGTACAGCACTACCAGGCAACAACTAGCGGTGTTGGAGCCCAGGGAAAGGAGGGGGAGGTGGAGGTGGAGGAGATAGGAGGGATTGCCACACACACAGCAGGGGAACAGCTGACATTACTGAACCCCAATAACAGAGGAGGGACTGTTGACTGTGCGTACAGCACTACTGGACGGCAACTAGCGGTGTTGGAGCCCAGGGACTGGAGGGGGAGGTGGAGGAGATAGGAGGGATTGCCACACACACAGCAGGGGAACAGCTGACGTTACTGAACCCCAATAACAGAGGAGGGACTGTTGGGACTGTGCGGACAGCACTTCTGGACGGCAACTAGCGGTGTTGGAGCCCAGGGAAAGGAGGGGGAGGTGGAGGTGGAGGAGATAGGAGGGATTGCCACACACACAGCAGGGGAACAGCTGACGTTACTGAACCCCAATAACAGAGGAGGGACTGTTGACTGTGCGTACAGCACTACTGGACGGCAACTAGCAGTGTTGGAGCCCAGGGACAGGAGGGGGAGGTGGAGGAGATAGGAGGGATTGCCACACACACAGCAGGGGAACAGCTGACGTTACTGAACCCCAATAACAGAGGAGGGACTGTTGGGACTGTGCGGACAGCACTTCTGGACGGCAACTAGCGGTGTTGGAGCCCAGGGAAAGGAGGGGGAGGTGGAGGTGGAGGAGATAGGAGGGATTGCCACACAAACAGCAGGGGAACAGCTGACGTTACTGAACCCCAATAACAGAGGAGGGACTGTTGACTGTGCGTACAGCACTACCAGGCAACAACTAGCGGTGTTGGAGCCCAGGGAAAGGAGGGGGAGGTGGAGGAGATAGGAGGGATTGCCACACACACAGCAGGGGAACAGCTGACGTTACTGAACCCCAATAACAGAGGAGGGACTGTTGACTGTGCGTACAGCACTACTGGATGGCAACTAGCGATGTTGGAGCCCAGGGACAGGAGGGGGAGGTGGAGGAGATAGGAGGGATTGCCACACATACAGCAGGGGAACAGCTGACGTTACTGAACCCCAATAACAGAGGAGGGACTGTTGACTGTGCGTACAGCACTACCAGGCAACAACTAGCGGTGTTGGAGCCCAGGGAAAGGAGGGGGAGGTGGAGGTGGAGGAGATAGGAGGGATTGCCACACACACAGCAGGGGAACAGCTGACGTTACTGAACCCCAATAACAGAGGAGGGACTGTTGACTGTGCGAACAGCACTACTGGACGGCAACTAGCGGTGTTGGAGCCCAGGGACAGGAGGGGGAGGTGGAGGAGATAGGAGGGATTGCCACACACACAGCAGGGGAACAGCTGACGTTACTGAACCCCAATAACAGAGGAGGGACTGTTGACTGTGCGAACAGCACTACTGGACGGCAACTAGCGGTGTTGGAGCCCAGGGACAGGAGGAGAAGCAGAGGAACACAATGTAGGCCGAAGCCTGATTGGAGAAAGTCGAAAGGGAACCTTTAACCCCCCCCAAGGCGTTTGTAGCTGAAAGAGCCAGCTTGTGCAGCAAAAAAGATGCAAAAGGAAAAGGTGGCTCTTTTCATGATGCTCCTTGCAAACACAGAACTAAACACTTATAAAATGTGTCCCCTGATACCGTGTGACCGTCCCGGAGGTGGGACTTTCCTTCGTAATATGACGCAGCACAGCTGTCATTCCTACCTCCTTGGCGCCGTTCCCCGGCTCCTCAGCGTTGTTTGATTCCGTCCCGGAGCCTGCGCTGTTATGTTATCCCTTGGCCAGGCACACTTAGCGCTGCCCATCTTCTGACATCATTTGGTGTCAGGCTGGCTGCGCCTGTGCGGCCGCGCTGGCCGAGAGCCCGCCTCGCAGTGTCATCTAATGTAATCCCACCGCGGGCCTGGGATCCGTGGCCATGTGCAGTGCATATCCTCGCCTCTCACTCCCCTCCCTACGGCTTCTTAAGACTGTGCGGTGTCACGGCCGTGGCATGCTATTAGGGACCAGCTAACACCGCACAGTCTGAAGAAGCCGTAGGGAGATGAGTGAGAGGTGGAGGTTCAGATATGCACTGCGCATGTCCATGGATCTCAGGCCCCAAGTGGGATTAAATCAGAAGACACTGCGAGGCGGGCTCTCGGCCAGCGCGGCCGCACAGGCGCAGCCATCCTGACACCAAATGATGTCAGAAGACGGGCAGCGCTAAGTGTGCCTGGCCAAGGGATAACATAACAGCGCAGGCTCCGTGACGGAATCAAACAACGCTGAGGAGCCGGGGCACGGCGCCAAGGGGGTAGGAATGACGGCTGTGCTGCGTCATATTACGAAGGAAAGTCCCACCTCCGGGACGGTTTTACGGTATCAGTGGACACATTTTATAAGTGTTAAGCTCTGCGTGTGCAAGGAGCTAAACAAAAATAGCTACCTTTTCCTTGTGCAGCATTACTGCTGTACAAGGTGGCTCTTTCAGTAACAAACGCCTTGGGGGGGGGGGGACAGGTTCCCTTACATTTCAGTTGTTGTGTCAGCGTGGCGGTCGCAGGACACATTGCCGGCTACACAGCTGGGGATCAGCTGACGTTACTGAAACCCAATAACACTGGGTCATATGTTTTGACTGTGCAGACGGCACTTCTGAGCCTCAACTGGCGGTGTTGGAGCCCAGGAATTTAAGTTCAGGTGGTAGAAAGATGAACACAACAGGAGACCTGGATACTGTAGACAGTCACCTAATTATTTAATCAGGAAGAGGAGTGGCAATTCCTGCGAGATCCAGGCCTTGTTCATTTTCAGGAAAGTAAGCCGGTCAACGTTATCGGAGGATAGTCGCATGCGACGGTCAGTTAGTACACCACCTGCAGCACTAAAGACACGTTCCGATAATACACTGGCCGTAGGGCAAGACAGCACCTCCAATGCATACTGGCTTAGCTCTGGCCATGTATCCAGCTTTGAGACCCAAAACTTGAAAGGGGAAGAGCCGTCTGGGAGTACAGCAAGAGGGCAAGACATGTAGTCTGTCACCATCTGACGGAACCGTTGCCTCCTGCTGACTGGAGCCGTCTGTGATGGTGTAGACTTTTGTGGCGGGCACAGAAAACTGTGCCACAGTTGGGCCATACTGGTCTTGCCTTGGGCAGAGGCACTGCTTCTGCTCCCTCTTTGTGTAGAGCCTCCACCACTGTCTGGATGCACTGAGCTGCTTTGGAATGCACTAGCAGCACTTCTCTCAGTTGGAATGGAGAAGATGATGGAATTCACCAGTGTGTCTTGGTACTCCCGCATTTTTCGCTCCCGATTCAACGGTGTGATGAGGCTTTCTACGTTGTCCCGGTAGCGAGGATCGAGGAGGGTGAACACCCAATAATCAGACATGTTGAGAATGTGGGCGATGCGGCGGTCGTTTCTCAGGCACTGCAGCATGTAATCCACCATGTGCTGCAGACTGCCAACTGCCCAAGAAACGCTGTCCCCTGCTGGAGGCGTGATCTCTGCCCGCTCGTCATCACCCCACCCTCGCTGTACACACTGAGTACTGGACAATTGCGTAACTCCCTCCTCTGGACGGATGTCTTCCTCCTCCATTGACTCCTCCTCATCCTCCTCACAAACTGTCCCCTGCCTACGCGTTTGTGAGGAACCACGTGGCGCTGACTGTCCAGAAGATGATGGAAATGCTGAATCCTCATCCTCCACCTCTTCCACAACATCATCCCTTAGCGCTTGCAGTGATTTTTCAAGCAGGCAGATAAGGGGGACAGTCATGCTGACTAGTGCATCATCTGCACTCGCCATCCGCGTGGAATAATCAAAGGGACGCAAAACCTGGCAGACGTCATTCATAGTGGCCCACTCTGTGGTTGTGAAGTCTGTACGGCGCTGACTGCGACTTCTTTGCGCCTGAAGCAGCTGGTACTCCATTACAGCTTGCTGCTGCTCACACAACCGCTCCAACATATGTAACGTGGAATTCCACCTGGTAGGTAGGTCACATATGATGCGATGTTCCGGCAGGCGGTGTCGGCGCTGCAGAGCCGCAATGCGCGCTTTTGCCGTGCTGGAACGCCGCAAGTGAGCACACTCTAGGCGGACCTTGTGCAGCAGTGCATCAAGATCCGGATAGTCCCTCAGAAAACTCTGCATGACCAAATTGAGCACATGTGCCAGACATGGGATGTGAGTGAGGTTGCCGAGGCCCAGAGCTGCCACCAGATTTCGGCCATTATCACACACTACCATGCCTGGCTGGAGATTCGCTGGCACAAACCACACATCGCTCTCCTGCTTGATGGCATTCCAGAGCTCCTGCGCTGTGTGGCTTTGATTCCCCAAATAAATTAATTTCAAGACGGCCTGTTGACGTTTGGCCACGGCTGTGCTCATGTCGGTCGTAACAGGTACACGTTCATCACGGGTCCATGTGGAGGTGGACTGTGACGGCTCCTGCAGCGATGATTCTGAGGAACTGGTGTAGGAGGAGGAGTCAATGCGTACAGAATGGATTCCTGCAATCCTTGGAGTGGGCAGGACACGTCCTGCGCCACTTGCACGGTCTGTACCCGGCTCAACGACATTAACCCAATGGGCAGTGAGGGAAAGGTATCGCCCCTGTCCATGTTGACTGGTCCACGCATCGGTGGTGAGGTGGACCTTGCTACTGACGGCGTTCAGTAGCGCGTGTTTTATGTGTCCCTCCACATGCTTGTGCAGGGCAGGGATGGCTTGCCTGCTGAAGTAAAAGCGGCTGGGCACATTGTACTGTGGGACTGCCAATGACATCAAGTCACGGAAGCTGTCAGTCTCCACCAGCCTGAATGACAGCATTTCCAGTGACAGAAGTTTGGCAATGCCTGCAGTCAGAGCCTGTGCTCGTGGGTGGTTTGACGAGAAAGGCCGCCTTTTCTCCCATGCCTGTACTACTGATGGCTGTAGACTGGGCTGGGAGTGTGTGGATGACTGGGAAAGTGGTGCTGCGGGTGGAATTACAGCGGGTCTCTGGACAACAGGGCCAGAGGTTCTTCCACGGCGATCCTGGGAGGAAGCCGAACCAGCTGCGTGTGAGCTGGAGGAAGAGGCAACACGAGCTGAAGAGGTGGTAGCTGCCGCTGTTGGTTGGCCTAGCTCTTCAGTGTGTTTCTCTAACTCCGCCGGGTGCCTGGTGCGCACATGTTTCCACATGTTGGAGGTATTGAGGTTGCTGACATTTCGACCTCTTTTGACTTTGTGATGACACACCTTGCATTTGACATAGCAAATGTCAGCTGCAACTGTGTCAAAAAAGGACCAGGCACTGCAAGTCTTGGGAGCGCCCTTTTTGGCTTTTGGAAGAGACATGCTCCTAACGGGTGCCAAAGCGGAGGCTGCAGGATCCGCAGTCTTCCCCCTCCCTCTCCCTCTTTGGGCCGTACGGGGAATCTCTTCCTCAGAGCTGCTCCCACCACCTTCCTGTCCCTCACGCCAAGATGGGTCAAGGACCTCATCATCTAGACTACCCTCTGCCCCCAACTGCTCCTCCTGGGTAGTCTCAGCAGCAGAGCACGCACCAGTAAGTGGCACCTGAGTGTCATCATCAGCTGATGCGGCCTGCGATGTGGTGAACGGAGCCACTGGCCCACCCGTGTCTTCAGAGGAAGAGAGAAAAAGCTGTTGGGCATCACTGCACCCTGCCTCTTCTTCCATTTCTCCAATGCTGCTTGGCTGGCCCCCTGTTTCCAAGCCAAGAGATTCAGAGAACAGAAGTAGAGACGGCTCCTGTCCTGGGCTCTCTGTCTGCCTGGGCAATTTGGCAGGTGGTGAAGAGACAGATGGCTGCTCTCCAGTGCTCTGTGTCTGAGAGGATGTGGCACTAATTGAAGTTGATGCATTAGCTGCCATCCATCCGACAACGGCTTCAATTTGTTCTTCACGCAGCAGCGGTGTACGGCGCTCTGCGACAAAGCTGCGCATGAATGACTGTTCCCTTGTGAAAGTGGGTGCTGATGAGTCACCGGTGCCCGCAGCAGGCACAGAATCCCCACGTCCCCTCCCTGCTCCGCGCCCACGCCCACGCCCACGTGCCTTACTCACTGCCTTCTTCATCTTGGTTGACTGATAAAGATAAGCAGAAAAGTACTAACGGATTTGTGTGCTTATTCCTGAACAACTCCTCCTAACAGGTGTAAGAAACACTAATTTTCTAAAGTGTGGACTAGACTTTAATATGAGCTAATGTGGCCTACACAAATGTAAAGTGGTGTCACTGGTGTGTTTGGTGAACTTTATTATTTATTTATTTTTTGGGGGCTGAACTGACAACAGATAGAGCTGCAGTCACACGGAGACCGTGCAGACAGACGTAAACGGCGCTGCAAGGCCCAAAAACCCTCCTCTACGTTATCCTATGTAGTGTTTTTCCACAAGTTAGCTGGAGATGGGTGGAAAGACACTAATAGGAATTTTTTGAAAAAATGTGCAGCAGCCTGCACTACTTAAAACAAAATGAAAATTGATTTGGCGGTATGACGCAGTGAAGAACCCTGAGCTGGAGACAACCAGGCTATGGCTGCTCACAGACTACAGGGCGAGCTGCAGTCACACGGAGACCGTGCAGACAGCCGTAAACGGCGCTGCAAGGCCCAAAAACCCTCCTCTACGTTATCCTATGTAGTGTTTTTCCACAAATTAGCTGGAGACGGGTGGAAAGACACTAATAGAATTTTTTTGAAAAAATTAGCAGCAGACTACACTACTTGGGAAAAAAAAAAAAAAAAGAACAGTATGAGGCAATGAACCACCCTCCCTGAACTGAATACAACCAGCTATGGATGGCCTATGTGGCTGCACTCAGACTAGAGAGTGGGCTGCACTCACACACTCACACACACAGACCTTGCAGATCGCTGTGAAAACAGCGCTACAAGGCAAAAGCAAGGTGAATAGTAGGTGAACACAGCGGTTGCTAAATTAGCCTTTGGAAAGCACAAAGAAGCAAATCGCTATCTCTAAACTTGCCCTCAGTCAGCAAACAGCGTCCTGTCACTAACTGAATTCACAGCAGAGTGATCGCAAAATGGCGCCAGCGACTTTTAAACTGCATCATGACATCATTTCAGCAGCCAATCACAGCCATGCCAGTAGTTTCATGCCCTCCATGCTGAACAGGATGTGCCCACACTTGGAATCATTCTCATTGGATGAATTTGTGCATTTTGAATCTGGGAACTTCCGATTCCGGTATCCGATACGCGGCAAGTATCGGAATACCGGTATTGGAATTCCGATACCGCAAGTATCGGCCGATACCCGATACTTGCGGTATCGGAATGCTCAACACTATTCAGGATCTCAAGCGCTGCTGGTGACTGTACCCACTTTGGAATAAGGACCTCCCTGGACTGATAAGTTACAAGAACACTCATTAACCATTTCGATTCCGCTTAACTGTTTACTGTTTGCTTTATCTCTATGAACCCCTCGTTTACTCCCTGCGATGAGAATCTTACTCCTGTTAATAAATTCCCCTCAACAGTTGGTCTGTCTGTTCTGTGGTGACATACTCGACCCTGCACCTTATTACACTTGGCGTAGTCGGCAGGATGTCACATGGTAAGGGCAGACCAAGCAGTTGGGGGAGGCCCCAGGTCTAGCATCTCCCTGGGAGCCATGTTAGTTAACCTGCCAAAATTCTCGGGGAGCGATGTCATGTTGTGGAGTTGGATGGAGCGCATCCGAGGGATGATGCGCATGCATCCTATGATGCCGGCTCTGCAGGTGTAAATAGCTGTGATGGCCCTAGAGGGGGATGCACGGGACTCTGTTTTGCTCAGACCCCCCTGGCGAGAGATACCCTGGACAAAGTATTACGTATACTCGAGGAGGTGCATGGGGACCCCACTGATGTAGGGAGGCTGCTCATGCGACTGTTTTGCCAGGTACAAAGAGATGGGGAGAGTGTGACGCAATATATGAATGCCCTGCAGGAGCTTCATACAGAAAGACGGCGTAGGTGTGGGGGCAATTGACATTGTACTGCGAGACCAACTGGTGACAGGCTTGCGAGATGTGTTGATGAAACAGGCCCTGCGAGAGCGCATGCGCGTAAAGCCAGATATGACTTTCTCTGAGGTCGGGAGTCAGGCACGCACGCGCGAACAAAAGCAAGGGGTGGTAGTGCCAGTGGTGAAGGTATGGAGTGGAGAGGTAACCGTCCCTCAATGGGTGCAAGACTTGAAGAAGGAGGTTAAGCAGGTCCGTGAGGAAGTGGCTGAATATAAGAAGAACCCTGCTGCAGAGTACAGCCCTCCGCTGCGAGAAAAAGAGACCGCCCCCCAAAGTGAAACTAGTGCCGCTCGGCGAAGAAGACTGCCGACATGCTACAATTGTGGAGCACCCAGTCAGAATGAAGAGGAGATGACATGGACCCGAGAATCCCGGTTGAAGATAAGAAGAATCTGGGAAGAGATTGAGAGTCTGGGGAAAGCCCTGACTGCTGTTTTGGGGACCAGCGGTATACCCCGTGGTAACGTGCAGAAGCAGCCAGAAAGAGATAGCGGAGAGGTGCGTAGCATGAAGAAGGCTTCAGTGGTGACCCCAGAGTGTAATGCCGTATCCTGGAGTGAAGAGCAACTGCAGATAAGAGATGTCGTCCGCTGAGGTCGACGATCCAGACTGAAGCGCCCCCCAGACAGACATAGACGTGACTCCTTACCTGGAACCACTTAGTCAGACAGCTGGGTTGTTAGGGGGAAGACTTTCTGCCCTGGACAGAAAGGACCATGTGACTGCTGGGGGCAGAGAGGAAGAGAGAGGGGTGTGGTCAGAAAAGAGCGGGAGAGCAGAGTGCGCGGGACAGAGGGGACAGCGCACCAGAGAGAGAGCAGGCTGCAGCACCGTGCTCCCCAAAAGAGAGTGCTCCCAGTAAGGGCACTGAGGCTGAGATACCAGCCGTAGTGAAGGCTGGATGTGAGAGTGTGGACTTGGAAGCCTCCGTAATCAGAGAAGACGTATCCCCTGACAGTGACCTGAGCACGCAGGCCCGGTGACCACAGTGACAAGCCAGGACCCATGAGTGTGACAAGTAAACTGCTCAATGTGTGTGTAGCATTGCTACTGCAGAAAGAGACTGCCAGGCTAATATACAGAGACTCTGCAGCAGAGTGGCTGTGTTACTTCCTGCTTCCAGCTTAACTGGGAGAAAAGACTGCAAAAACTTAATCCCAGAGTCTCCAGTTCCCAGGAGACAGTGGAGAGACTTCAGGATCTTCAAGCGCTGCTGGTGTCTGTACCCACGTTGGAATAAGGACTCTCCAGTCAGGACCTCCCTGGACTTATAAGTTACCAGAACACTCGTTTACCATTTCGATTCCGCTTAACTGTTTACTGTTTGCTTTATCTCTATTAAGCCCCTGTTTACTCCCTGCGAGGAGAATCTTACTCCTTTTAATAAATTCCCCTCAATGGTTGGTCTGTCTGCTCCGTGGTGACATACTCGACTCTGCACCCTGCACCCTATTACATATTTAGTATTTTGCACCTGTGTTTTGCAACATCTTAGCTATATGGGCTGGCTACATCCTGGAGTGCATTTGTTCAGAGACCTGGGCAGATAAGTTGTGCTGACTTTTTTTCTGCTGTATTTTTGGCTGCATGTCAGCCAGAAATCCTAACCACAAATACCATAGTGATGACGTAAAATGTAGCCTAAGGTTATAGTCAAGATTTCATAAGAAATTTCGTGAGCTTGAAGATTCCAGAAATATAGTCCATACGAGTGAGCAATAATAGAAATCACATCTAATGCAAACATTACAATGACGATTGAAGAGAAAGCAGGAGGCATCTATGTATTGCTCAACCATATATGTCTAAAGCAATTAAGTTCTCCATGGAGAAGGAAAATATAAAAGACTAGGTTCACTAAATCCCACAAGGAAAAGCTGGCAATGTTTGTATACTGTAGGAACATGGCCTTCACTGTTAAAGCAAACTTTTGAACTATACGTATGTGTTTTATGGCCTTTTATACCTGTGCAGTTTCTTTTCATGCTTACGCAATCCTTGGAACCTTCTGCTATATAGAATGATAATTAATTTTTTTTTGCCTACAATCTCATCATTACAGACAAAAACAAAGCCATATCCTTGTAGCGTTAGTTTTTTTTTTATCATATCTTGTCTTCAATAACAAATCGTCTTTGAAAGACCTTGTGTATTGGCTGATCTCACTTGCTGCACAAGATAAAGCTTGAGTTTTCCATCTACAGTTGGCAAATATTAATAATTATGATAATCCTAATTGAACTAAAACAGGAAAGGTTTATTCTGATTTTCAAGTCAGATATTGAGAAAAACATGCATATGTGTTGTTTTATATAGTGTATGTAAACTTCTGGTTTCAACTGTATATGTTAGTTGCTTTTATTTCAGCTTGTCTTTTTATTGTTCAGTAAATGGAGATAAGGATAATCAGGTGGAGCTACATATTCTGCACTCTCAAACCTCAGAGCAAGGTGTACTGTACATTTCGCCCTTATACCCTAAAACTACTTTAACAAAGCCCATTTTATCATGTTTGTATGATTTAGTTTTTGTAGTACCAACTGTTGAATTTATTTATTTCCATTACTTTCATTTCTTTTTTAGGTACCTTTATCGTATTATCCTATGTAAAGTCAGTGTGCACACACAAACATTAGTTTCATCTTGGTGGGAAGCCAGTTCAGTTCTCTGTATTTGATTGGGAAAAACCAAAGTAGTTATAAAAAATTGGTCCTTTGTATTAGCTATCCATTATTAACCATTATGATATCCAAGTATTAGGGACTAGTGATGAGCGAATATACTCGTTACTCGAGATTTCTCGAGCATGCTCGGGGGTCCTACGAGTATTTTTTAGTGCTCGGAGTTTTAGTTTTTCTTGCCGCAGCTGAATGATTTACATCTGATAGCCAGCGTAAGTACATGTGGGGGTTGCCCGTTCATCACTATTAGGGACCCATACACAATAGATAGATATTGACCAAATAATCAACCAAACAGTGGTTCAACCAGTTATTCAGCCAGCAGTCATCTATCCCGACACCTCTATAAATATATATTATCAATAGCTCTGTTTTTACTCTGATAGAAGACCAGTAACCTTGATGGTGACTCATCTGGTTGAGAACAAAAAGAATGACAGTGCAAAATCAGACTTATCTTCCCGACATCATCTGTCAAGGGCGAGCAGGCAGATGTCTCTAGTCTAGTCAAAGGAGTGCAATGCTTATGACCAGCGGTATTGAAGGTTGTGGGAAAATGTAAAATCTGGTACAGGACCACTAACACTTCATTTATGCTACAGATTTCTTATTTTTTGGCTAGGGAACATTTTATACCATCAGGTACTAGTGCCCAGGAGGAATTGCTGCCTTTTTCATCCGCTAAGGCTGCGTACCAATTTTTCAAAGTTCTTGAACATTTCTTGAGAATCCAAGTAAATTGCAGACACATTTCTTCTTCAAACGAGTAGTTGTGTGAGCTTGAAATACAGCTTTTGCAAATGTGCCTGTTAGCAATGTGAATAAAAGCTAACCTTAGTGGATATCACACATGTATTACTACCTTCTCTCTGTTAATGAATGCTATGTCTATTACTGTACTTTTATCAATCATTGTCCAAAGGGCAGTTCCCTCACTACTATATAAAGCGACTGAGTGACAGCGATCTGTAGTCGTTCTCAGCGGTATTTCATAGCATTCAGTCATGAAGATGAAGGCTAGCATGTATACAGTGCTTCGATTCTCTTTCCTAATTGTTGGCTTTTCTCTAGTATGCCTGGGAGCGTTCTATGTATCCTCAAGTTACTCTTGTAACTGTCAAAGTGAGACCGTTGTGGCATATACCTTAATGCCCTTAGGATTTGTTCTACTCTTAATTGGCATTTTTTGGAGCACATATCACGAGGCCAACCACAAAAGTCTATTCCAAAATGCTATACGGCGAATTCATAGCCAACAACAAGTCCATATTCAAACTGTAGACAGGTATGTAGCAAAAACTCCAATTACACTGAATTTTCATTTTATTTTTATTTTTAGGTTACCAAAAATAATCCTTTAAAAGAAAAAAATCAAGAAAAAATAAGCTGATGTATGGCATCAGATAATTAATGATATACTGAAATTTTGTCAGGCTTTACAAAACTGAATGTTTTCTTGTATTGAAGGCAAAATAATTAATATATTAAAATAGAAATTCTACCAATGGAATGATATATTCAGAGTTTATTACATAGCAGAAGGTGGAGTTCCCATAGGGACCCCTCACTTTTTTAGTGCAGTTAAGAAAGGAAACAAATAATCTGCTTGTATAACATGTCAATACATTCTTCAAATGAATGATACTTACATAAAAGGAGAAGGGTGGACTTATATATCTGGATTGTCAAATTGCACTGATCTTGTAGTGAATGAACCCAACTAAATTCACATATATATATTAATGATTCTTTAAAATTCTGCTGGCACAAAACTAATGCAATACAGGGTCCTGCCCCGGGACAATGTAACATTAGAAAGAGCATGTCAGATTCTAATGATCAATTGACATCTTTGTGGTATTCCGTTGTTTAATTCACATGTTGTTTTTTCTTGTATTTTCAGGCCTAATTATTACCCTCCATCTTATGACAGTGTAATACAGGACATCACTCAGAATTCTAACACTTCGTGTCATATCAATATGGACACATGGAGCTTCAACATCCCTCCCCCTTTGTACACTGAGACCGCTATGGAAGTTATGGATGAAACCTATATGAATGAAGAGCCTCCTCCCACTTATGAAGTTTCCGTGCAAGCATCCACCTCCGAGTCAGAAGGTTCACGAGAGGCTGAAAGTATTAGTAATGTGGAGACAAATGACTGAGTACAAAACAGTAATTCCCGTAAGTTAACAGTCAAAGATGAACAGTTAACAACTAACCAGAAGAGGGTGCTGTAATGGAAATGTTGGCGTTGCCAAATCTCGCTGCCAGCAATGTGAGAAGTAGCTACCGTTGCAGAGCAACACCTGTCAGATGGGAGCAGTATCGTGTACCTGTGTGTTGAGCAGAAACTTTATACATATAGCGATTTATTGCATTTACAGACATGGAGCATTGCTTGAGACAGAACCTTCATAAATCCAATGTTTCCTTACTCAGGGGTGGACACAGACATAAGAGGGTCTCTGTGCAAGTACGATATATGGGCCCTTTACAGTCCAATAGCTCCTGATAATGCACAATTCCACTTGCTTGGGAAGTAGTAGTTGGCCACCTTGCCTCATGGACCCTGTGTGGCTGCGTAGGTTGCCCCCCATGGTATGCCCACCCCTGTAGTTACTGAGAGAAGACAATATGTCTCCTAGGAAATGGCTGGAATAAATATAATGGTTTGTAATGTTATTCAAGGGCTATGCAAACTAGAGAGAGATGGATCAGCTAATTTTAGGCTGCATTCAATCCATCTGTAACCTGTTGTACTACTGTAGTAAAATCTGTGAACTGAAGGCCAAAAAGTGGAGTCAGACTCCATGAGACTTGCAAGGATATTTCAGAACTACTGTGACTGTGATTATATGTAAAATATATTTATGTTAACAGGATTAACAGGCATAGTCCAGTGTCAGTATTAAATGAAGGCAGGTGAAGAAATATACTATGACATGTATAGTGAAGTAGCAGTCTGTGCCATGAAGAAGTGTTCTAGATATGACCTTGACGAGTGTCGGCAATCCTCCCCAAAAATACAGTATGAAGTTTTGTGTGATTGTCAGCAGCACAGTGATAGTATGTTTGTTGTATTGGGAGTTTCCTTTAATATTTGTCCTGTTTTCTCATTTTATTATTGATTTGTTCGTTAAATAAATGTTTATTTAAATATTAAGAATTCAGTGGTTTCTTGCTAGGGACACTGACAAGAAAAAGGGTTTCCAGCTTTATTGCGAAGTTGTCACCGCAAAATGCCGTCCAACCTGCAGGCACCATGTTATAGAGCCGGGGGGAGCTGAGCAGATTGATATATAGTTTTGGAAGAAAACGATTCCGTATAACCTGTGTTTCCATCATTTAATCCTATACTTTGTCTGGGATTTTGGGTCCAGTGGGAGATCCCAGCAGTGACTGACAGTTTTCTTTGTATGCGTGCTTATAGACATAGCTGTCAGTCACTGATAGGACCGACTCCTGAACCGAAAATCCCAGACAGAGCAGAGGATTAAATGATGAAAACACAGATTATACTGAATCTTTTCTCATGGTACCTGCAGATTGGACTTCATTTTCCTGGTGACAGGTTCCCTTTAATTGAAGAAAAGATGGGAATAAAGTCTGCAGCCAGATGTTATCATAAAGGCAATAAGCAAATATAGAAGCTCTACAAATAGCTGCTTTAGTGCACTGAATAAAGCCAGCTGTCGAATAGAATATCAGTGACGTGAATTTAAAAAAAAAAAAAAAACAAGTGTAAATGAAGCATTAACTAATATATTTGTATTAACGTACAGTATGTTCTTGTAATGAAATGGACAATTACTCATCTCAGCTTCACCTACAATACATTATTCACATTTAGTAGGGTAGGCTAGAGATCAATGGATCGATCTGCAGAGGATCGAGTTAGAGATGAATTGATTGAAATTCATGGCTTCATGCAAATTCGAACATTCACAAAAAAAAGAAAACTTGTCCAGCACCATTCCCCACACTGCTGAAGCATCAGAGACCATACTAACGTCATGTTGCATAGCCGTGCTGTCTTCCCCATAATACCCTGCAGCTTTGACATCTTATGGATTATCATGCCTTGTGGTCAGTACCTGGGTGATCATACTGTAGATCAGCGGTTCCCAGCGCAGCTCAGTCTATACAGCAAAGTCATTCTCTGTTTCAAGAGCCACTGGGGAAGTCTCTCTCTTCTGTAGAGTATAAGCTCTTATAATAGGATGTAATGGAACTAGAGTGAGTACAAAGGAGGGCAACAAAATTAATAAAGGGGATGGGGAACTACAATACCCAGAGAGATTAGCAAAATTAGGATTATTTAGTCTAGAAAAAAGACGACTGAGGGGCGATCTAATAACCATGTATAAGTATATAAGGGGACAATACAAATATCTCTCCGAGGTTCTGTTTATTCTTGGGCATTCTCTGCGTCTGGAGGAGAGAAGGTTTTTCAACCAACATAGAGGAGGATTCTTTACTGTTGGGGCAGTGAGAATATGGAATTCCTTGCCTGAGGAGGTGGTCAAGGGGTTCAAGAGAGGCCTGGATGTCTTCCTGGAGCATAACAATAATGTATCTTACAGTTATTAGGTTCTTTAGAAAGACGTAGATCTGGGGATTTATTCTGACGGAATATAGGCTGAACTGGAAGGACAAATGTCTTTTTTCGGGCTTGCTAACTATGTTACTATGTCTTCTTTCTCTCGTTCTGACTTCTGTAGAGTGTAAGCTCTTATGGTCAGTGGGGTCTTCTTTCTCTCATTATCACTTCTGTAGAGTGTAAGCTCTTATGGTCAGTGGGGTCCTCTCTCTCACCTGTGAAGTGATGGCCCTTATTGTCAGCAGGGTTCTCTCTCTCCTCTCCTGGTGTGCGTTTTCTGAGCAATTGCACACTTTCCAGTATTAAGATTCACACAAATTTATTTGAGCTGAATTTCAAAAGATCCACTCATCTCTAGGGTAGACCAATCTTTTACTATCTTTTACTATTAACATTTAATATGCATCTGTCAGGCAAGTCATGCTGACAAAACCACAGTAGCATGAATTTCAACCTGGCTGTGCGATTGCAGCCTGGTATAGCATTTCAGTTGGTGACCATATCTGGAGATTGGCCGACTCTTTTCATCATCACTGCAGGTGATTGACAGGCAGGGCCAGCGTTAGGGACAGGAAGACCAGGCAGCTGCCTAGGATCCCCGTCAGTGGTGTGCAGCTAATAATGGCACACCACGAGGCCACTATGGGGCCCATGAGTAAGAGATGCCAAAACAGTTGAAAGCAGTGATGGAGGAGAGAGCATCAGATGACGCTCCCTCTTCCATCATTCTCCTCTGCTTGTGACTCAGCGGGAAGGCGATTATGTCACTTCATCTTGTGGCATGCTGTGCCAGCAGTGGAGCTGATGAGACCGGAGCAGAGCCCGAAGCAGCGCTGGGAACGAGGAGGACAGGTGAGTATTGTACATGTGTATATATGTGTATGAATTACACTGTGTGTGTATGTATATGCATTATGCTGTGTGTGTATATGTATGCATTACATTGTGTGTGTATGTATGTGTCTATATGTGTATGCATTTTACTGTGTGTATATATGTGTATGCATTATACTGTGTGGGGGGCTGCATTATACTGTGTGTGTGGGGCTGCATTATACTGTGTGTGTGGGGCTGCATTATACTGTGAAGGGGGCTGCATTATACTCTGAGGGGGCTGTATTATACTGTGTGTGTGGGGGAGGTAGAATTATACTCTGAGGGGCTGCATTATACTCTAAGGGGACTGCATAATACTCTGAGGGGACTGCATAATACTCTGAGGGGGCTGCATTATACTCTATGAGGTGGCTGCATTATACTCTGAGGGTCTGCATTTTACACTGTAAGGGGACTACATTATACTCTATGAGGGGGCTGCATTTTACTCTATGAGGGAGCTGCATTATACTCTGTGAGGGAGCTGCATTATACTCTATGTGGGGGCTGCATTATACCCTATGAGAGGGCTGCATTATAATGGGTGTGTGTCTACATTATATTGTGTGTATGGGGGGCTGCATTGCACCCTGAGGGGGCTGCATTATACTGTGTGTGTGGGAGGCTGCATTATACTCTGAGGAGGCTACATTATACTCTGAAGGGACTACATTATACTCTGATGGAGCTGCATTATACTCTGAGGGGAGCTGCATTATACTCTGAAGGGGGATGCAATAAACTCTTAGGGGGGCTACAGTATACTCTGAGGAGGGCTACAGTACACTGTAGGATGGGTGCTGCCTTATACTTTGAGGGGGGCTGCATTATACTCTATCGAAGACCAGCCGGTATAAAGAAACTTGGGAACAAGAGTCAAACGACTTCAATATTGTCGATCACGCTCATTTAACCCCTTAACGACCGCCGATACGCCTTTTAACGGCGGCCGCTAAGGGTACTTAAACCACAGCGCCGTTAATTAACGGCGCTGTGAAAAAAGTGAATAGCGCCCCCCAGAGTCGGATTTTCTCTGGGGTCTCGGTTGCCGAGGGTAGCCGAGGCCTCAGAGAACATGATTCGGGGGGGTTTTACCGACCCCCGAGTTGCAATCGCCGGTAATTAACCGTTTACCGGCGGTCGCAACAAAAAAAAACAAAACGCGATTTGCCATTTAATTTCTCTGTCCTCCGATGTGATCACACATTAAAGGACAGAAAAATAGGGTCCCCGATGGCCCCCGATAGCCCCCCAATACTCACCTATCTCCCCCGGTGCTCCTCGTGGCTCCCGATGGGCGCCGCCATCTGTTTCCGGGGAAAAAATGGCGGGCGCATGCGCAGTGCGCCCACCGCCCGGCACCCGGGAGATCT
Source organism: Ranitomeya variabilis (assembly GCF_051348905.1). NCBI lineage: Eukaryota > Metazoa > Chordata > Amphibia > Anura > Dendrobatidae > Ranitomeya > Ranitomeya variabilis. The sequence continues at coordinate 391,711,790 of NC_135232.1, forward strand.
TTGGGGTCTCGGCTGCCGGGGGTAGCCGAGACCCCAAAGAACATGATCGGGGTCGGTTTCTACCGACCCCTGTTTTGCGATCGCCGGTAATTAACTGTTTACCGGCGACCGCAAAAAAAAAAAAGCGATCTGTAATTCTCTGTCCTCTGATGTGATCGTACATCAGAGGACAGAGAAATAGGGGGATTCGGGGACCCTATCATACTTACCGGTGTCCCTGGGTCCTACTGCATCCTCTCCTGCCGGCTTCTTCCTATGGAAAGAAAATGGCGGGCGCATGCGCAGTGCGCCCGCCATCTGCTGCCATCTGCCGGCCGGCAGGAGAGACGAGTTGGGGCTAAAATTAGGGTTAGGGTTAGGGTTGGGGCTAAATTTGGGGTTAGGGCTAGGGTTAGGGTTAGGGCTAGGGTTAGGCTACTTTCACACTAGCGTTTTTTGTCTTCCGTCGCAATGCGTCGTTTTGGAGAAAAAACGCATCCTGCAAAAGTGCTTGCAGGATGCGTTTTTTCTCCATTGACTTGCATTAGCGACGCATTGCAACGGATTGCCACACGTCGCATCCATCGTGCAACGGATGCGTCGTGCTTTGGCGGACCGTCGGCACAAAAAAACCGCTACATGTAATGTTTTTTTTGTGCGACGTGTCCGCCATTTCCGACCGTGCATGTGCGGCCGGAGCTCCGCCCCCGCCTCCTCGCACCTCACAATGGGGCAGCGGATGCATTGAAAAACAGCATCCGCTGCACCCATTGTGTGGCGCTTACAACGCTAGCGTTGGTACGTCGGCCCGACACGCTGCGACGGGCCGAGTACGACGCTAGTGAGAAAGTAGTCTTAGGCTTCTTTCACACTTGCGTCGGTATGGGGCGGTCGCAATGCGTCGGCCTGACGTACCGATGCACGTTGTGAAAATTGTGCACAACGTGGGCAGCGGATGCAGTGTTTCAACGCATCTGCTGCCCAGTCTATGTCCTGGGGAGGAGGGGGCAGAGTTACGGCCATGCATGCGCGGAAATGGCAGATGCGACGTACAAAAAAAAGGTTACATTGAAATTTTTTTGTGACGACGGTCCGCCAAAACACAATGGATCCAGTGCACGATGGACGCGACGTGTGGCCATCCGTCGGCAATACAAGTCTATGGGCCAAAAAGGCATCCTGTGGGCACATTTGCAGGATCCGTTTTAGGTCCAAAACGACGGATTGCGATGGATGCCACACGACACAAGTGTGAAAGTAGCCTTAGGGCTAGGGTTAGAGTTGGGGCTAAAGTTAGGGCTAGGGTTAGGGTTAAATTTAGGGTTAGGGTTGGGGCTAAATTTCGAGTTAGGGTTAAAGTTAGGGTTAGGGCTAGGGTTGAGGCTAAAATTAGGGTTAGGGTTGGGGCTAAAGTTAGGGTTAGGGTTGGGGCTAAAGTTAGGGTTGGGGCTAAAGTTAGGGTTAGAGTTGGGATTAGGGTTTGGATTAGGGTTGGTATTAGGGTTAGGGTTGGGATTAGGGTTAGGGGTGTATTGGGATTAGGGTTAGGTTTGAGGTTAGGGTTGAGATTAGGATTAGGGGTGTGTTGGATTTAGGGTTTTGATTAGGGTTATGGTTAGGGTTAAGATTAGGGTTGTTTTGGGGTTAGGGTTGTGATTATCGTTAGGGTTGTGATTAGGATTATGGATCGGGTTGAGATTAGGGTTAGGGCTGTGTTGGGGTTAGGGGTGGAGTTAGAATTGGGGGGTTTCCACTGTTTAGGTACATCAGGGGGTCTCCAAACACGACAGCCAATTTTGCGCTAAAAAAGGCAAATGGTGCTCCCTCCCTTTTGAGCTCTGGCGTGCGCCCAAACCCCCACATCATGATTATGAGTAAGACTTCATAGTTGAAACGCGTTGATCCTCCTCACTGGTGTGCCAGGTGTTTGCAATGTAAAGATTTTTCTAGTTGAAGAACTATTTATCGCTTTAGTTGTCTAATAAAGTCTCACAAAGTATGAACTGCCTCCACCTCCAGCTGGATCATTTCCCTTTTTGTCTTCATTTGCTGTGGGCGCTCACCCCGAACCGTGCTGGGTGTTGGCAGGTCTGGGGATTTCGTCTAAGACCGGTAAGCTGACTACATTCCTTTTTTCTTTTGTTTAACAACTTTTGGGGTCCAATTTCTCTTGTTACCCTTGTGAAAATAAAAACTTGGGGGCTAAATATCTTTTTTGTGGAAAAAAAATTATTTTTTATTTTCACGACTCTGCATTATAAACTTCTGTGAAGCACTTGGGCATTCAAAGTTCTCACCACACATCTAGATAAGTTCAATGGGGGTTTAGTTTCCAAAATGGGGTCACTTGTGGGGGGTTTCTACTGTTTAGGCACATCAGGGGCTCTCCAAACGCGACATGGCATCCGATCTCAATTCCAGTCAATTTTGCATTGAAAAGTCAAATGGCGCTCCTTTGCTTCCGAGCTCAGCCATGTGCCTAAACAGTGGTTTACCCCCACATATGGGGTCTCGATCTGGGGTCCATTTTCTCCTGTTACCCTTGGTAAAATAAAAATTTGGAGGCAAAAAGATCATTTTTGTAGAAAAAATGCGATTTTTTTATTTTCACGGCTCTACGTTATAAACCTCTGTGAAGCACCTTGGGGTTCAAAGTGCTCACCACACATCTAGATAAGTTCCTTAAGGGGTCTAGTTTCCAAAATGGTGTCACTTGTGGGGGGTTTCCACTGTTTAGGCACATCAGGGGCTCTCCAAACGCGACATGGCATCCGATCTCAATTCCAGACAATTCTGCATTGAAAAAGTCAAACGGTGCTCCTTCACTTCCAAGCTCTGCGGTGCGCCCAAACAGTGGTTTACCTCCACATATGGGGTATCGACGTACTCAGGAGAAATTGTACAACACCTTTTGTGGTCTAATTTCTCCTGTTACCCTTGAGAAAATAAGAATTTGTGGGCGAAAAGATCATTTTTGTGTAAACAAATGCGATTTTTTATTTTCACGGCTCTACGTTATAAACTTCTGTGAAGCACTTGGGGGTTCAAAGTGCTCACCACACATCTAGATAAGTTCCTTAAGGGGTCTAGTTCCCAAAATGGTGTCACTTGTGGGGGGTTTCCACTGTTTAGGCACATCAGGGGCTCTCCAAACGCGACATGGCGTCCGATCTCAATTCCAGCCAATTCTGCATTGAAAAAGTCAAACAGTGCTCCTTCACTTCCAAGCTCTGCGGTGCGCCTAAACAGTGGTTTACCTCCACATATGGGGTATCGGCGTACTCAGGAGAAATTGCACAACTAAATTTGTTGTTAAATTTCTGTTTTTACACTTGTGAAAATTTAAAAAAATGGTTCTGAAGTAAAATGTTTGCAAAAAAAGTTAAATGTTCATTCTTTTCTTCCACATTGTTTCAGTTCCTGTGAAGCACGTAAAGGGTTAATAAACTTCTTGAATGTGGTTTTGAGCAGCTTGAGGGGTGCAGTTTTTAGAATGGTGTCACACTTGGTTATTTTCTATCATATAGACCCCTCAAAATGACTTCAAAGGTGATGTGGTCCCTAAAAAAACATGGTGTTGTAAAAATGAGAAATTGCTGGTCAACTTTTAACCCTTATAACTCCCTAATAAAAAAAAAATTTTGTTTCCAAAATTATGCTGATGTAAAGTAGACATGTGGGAAATGTTATTTATTAACTATTTTTCGTGACATATCTCTCTGATTTAACGGCATAAAAATACAAAGTTTGAAAATTGCAAAATTTTAAACATTTTCGCCATATTTCCGTTTTTTTCATAAATAATCGCAAGTAATATCGAAGAAATGTTACCACTAACTTGAAGTACAATATGTCACGAAAAAACAGTCTCAGAATCAGAGGGATCCGATAAAGCGTTCCAGAGTTATAACCTCTTAAAGTGACAGTGGTCAGAATTGTAAAAATTGGCTCGGTCATTAAGTACCAAATTGGCTCTGTCACTAAGGGGTTAATGGCCAGAACTCAGCCCATGTAAATATAACAGAAATGTTTATGTGTGATGGTGCAATAAGTAAGCATTTGGGGACCCACTTTAAACTTTTGCCCAGGGCCCCACTTTATCTAAACCCATCCCTGTTGACAGGCCTCTCTCTTGTGTACATAGCAATAGTATCAATCCGTTGAAGCAGAGCTGGATCTTTAACCCCTTAATGACCGCCAATACATCTTTTTACTGACCTGAGATATAAGAGAATAGCCTCTCCATACAGGTGACAATCCGGCAGCTGTCCGCTGTACACTATAGCTGACAATTTTCTGCATTAGCCACGATCATCGTTGGCACCGTCTATATCTGTTTAACCCCTTAGATGCTGCTGTCAAAAGTGATTACATTATATAAATTCATAACACAGTGTGGGGGCTTCCTCTTTATCCTCATCGGCACCCTGAGAACATGATTGTGTGGTCCTGATGTTTGCCATGAAAATTTATGGCCAAATAGCGGCCTTAAAGTCCCCGGCTACAGCGGCTTGTTCAGAAAATAGCGACATTTAGGTGGTAAAAATATTATTTTTCATTTCTGTTATGTCACTTTACATTAATTCCTGAAAATCTCCTGAAGAGGTAATAAACTACCTGACATCAGTTTTCAATATGTCGAGGAGTGCTGTTTTTAAAATGGTATCACTTTTGGGGATCTTCCAATATATAGGCAGCACGGTGGCGCAGTGGTTAGCACAGCAGCCTTGCAGCGCTGGAGTCCTGGGTTCAAACCCCACTAAGGACAACATCTGCAAAAGAGTTTGTATGTTCTCTCCGTGTTTGCGTGGGTTTCCTCCGGGTACTCCGGTTTCCTCCCACATTCCAAAGACATACTGATAGGGAATTTAGATTGTGAGCCCCAATGGGGACAGCGATGATAATGTGTGCAAACTGTAAAGCGCTGCGGAATATGTTAGCGCTATATAAAAATAAAGATTATTATTATTATTATATAGGACCCCCACAGTCACTTCAAACCTAGATATGTCCCAAAAAAATATTTTTGTAAACTTCCTTGAAAGAATGAAAAATTACAGCTACATTTTTAATCCTCCTAAAATGCAAACAAAATAAAATAATATTTTACAAATGGTGCTGATGTAAAGCAGACATGAGGGAAATGTTATTTATTATTTTTTTTCTGTGGTATGACTTTCTGGATTAAAGGGATTAAACAGATGCAAATCATTCAGCTGTGGCAAGAAAAACTAAATTTCCGAGCACTAAAAAATACTCGGAGGACACCCGAGCGTGCGCGAGAAATCTCGAGTAACGAGTATATTCGCTCATCACTAATAATCATTCAAAGTTTGAAAATTGCACTTTTTTACATTTTTGTCAAGTTTTTGATATTTTTTATAAATAACCACAAAACATATTCACCTAAATTTACCATTATCATAAAGTATAATGTGTCACAAAAAAACAATCTCAAAATCACTGGAATTTGACGAAGAATTCCAGAGTTATTACCAGATAAAGTGACACTGGTCAGATTTTAAAAATTTGGCTCTGTTACTAAGGGGAAGTATATTGCTGCAATTACACAGCCTGATTCAAGTTGCCTACAGTTTGGGCGGTATGAATTGCCTAAAAAGTTCCTTTAATGATCGTTTTTTTCACATCACATAGCGCAATCTATAAAAAAAGTTTGATTTTTAAAGTCAGTGCTAGACCTCATTTTGATCCCTCAAATACTTTATAATGACTAGTTACTAAAATCTAATATATAAAGCTGAATGTGTGTGTGTGTGTATGTATGTATGTATGTATGTATGTCCGGGATTGGCATCTGAACCGTAGCAGCTACAGCCACAAAATTTTGCACAGTCACACGTCTGGACCCCGAGAGCGTCATAGGCTATGTTGTGAGGTGAAATTTTAACCCCGCGCTTTCCAATTCACCAAACAATTTTGCCCCTATCTACATAATGGGGAAAAAGTGAAAGGAAAAGTGTTGGAGGCGTCGCAGCTACAGGCACAAAATTTTGCACAGTCACACGTCTGGACCCTGAGAGCGTCAAAGCTATATTGTGAGGTGAAATTTTAACCCCGCGCTTTCCAAGTCACCAAACAATTTTGCCCCTATCTACATAATGGGGAAAAAATGAAAGGAAAAGTGTTGGAGGCAAATTAACAGCTGCCAGATGTGAACAAGGGGGACTTAAAGAATGACAGCGATGGCACCAAAGAGTATATACTGTACAGTTGCTAAGGTGGGGCCCCAACATGGGATAATCACACCACCACGGGGATATGAACACACACACAAAATGCGCCACACACTACCACGTGCTCGAACACATATACCACCCTCAGTGCACATTTCACCACACATACACCAACCTCGCCACATAAAAGTAGAAACACAAAAGTCGCCGCTCAAAACTCGCCACGCGCAAAACTCTCCACATGCAAAACTCGCCACACGTGCAAAACTCGCCACACGCAAAACTTGCACACGCAGAAAAATTGCCACACGCAGAAAAATTGCCACATGCACAAAAGTTGCAACACATGCAAAAGTTGCCTCACACAAAACTTGCACATACTCAAAAGGCACCACACATAAAACTCGCCACGCGCAAAACTCGCCATGCGCAAAACTTGCTGCACACAACTTGCTACACTAACCTGTCACATGCAACTCGACACACAAAAAGTTGCTACACGCATGTCGCCACACAAAACTCATCTCACAAAAGTCCCTACATGCATGTCGCCACACGCAACTCAACACACACAACTTGACACACGAAACTCGCCCTAAAACACACACAAGTCTGGTATCCTTCAAAAATAAAAATCTGATTAATAAGCAGACAAACTACAAGAGCAACAAATGTACCATATAGGAATCCGGCAGCTGTCAGTCACATGACCAGTCTATTATGTGTATGTGTGAGCTAATATATACTGCCAGGGGGTGGGCTTACTGTTGGCTGGGGATTTATCAGGCTGCCATTTTAGCTTACAAATACTGAGGTAAAAATACTGACCAAATAACGTGTGAACGAGGGCTAATACAGGAGGAGATGGCATACAGCTATATACTATATACAGGAGATGACACACAGGTATATACTATTTACAGGGGAGATGACACACAGGTATATACTATATACAGGAGGAGATGACACACAGATATATACTATATACAGGAGAGATGACACACAGGTATATACTATATAGAGGAGGAGATGACATACAGGTACATACTACATACAGGAGGAGATGACATACAGGTATATACTATATACAGGAGGAGATGACACACAGGTATATACTATATACAGGAGCAGATTACCTACAGGTATATAGTATATACAGGAGGAGATGACACAGGTATATGCTATGTATAGGAGGAGATGACATACAGGTATATACTATATACAGGAGATGACACACAGATATATACTATATATAGGTGAGATGACACACAGGTATATACTATATACAGGAGATTACATACAGGTATATCTAATATATAAAGCTGAATGTGTGTATGTATGTATGTGTGTATGTCCGGGATTGGCATCTGTACCGTCGCAGCTACAGCCACAAAATTTTGCACAGTCACACGTCTGGACCCCGAGAGCGTCATAGGCTATGTTGTGAGGTGAAATTTTAACCCCGCGCGTTCCAATTCACCAAACAATTTTGCTCCTATCTACATAATGGGGAAAAAGTGAAGGGAAAAGTGTTGGAGGAAAATTGACAGCTGCCAGATGTGAACAATGAGGACTTAAAGAATGAGAGCGATGGCGACAAAGAGTATATACCGTACAGTTGCTAAGGTGGGGCCCCGACATGGGATACTCACCACACACGGGGATATGAACACAAACACAAAATGCGCCACACACTACCACGTGCTTGAACACATATACCACCCTCAGCACACATTTCACCACACACACACACCAACCTCGCCACATAAAAGTCGAAACACAAAAGTCACCACTCAAAACTCGCTACATGCAAAACTCGCCATATGCAAAACTAGGCTCACGCAAAACTCGCCACACGTGCAAAACTCACCTCATGGAAAACTCACCTCATGCAAAACTTGCACACACAGAAAAATTGCCACATGTACAAAAGTTGCACCACATGCAAAAGTTGCCTCACACAAAACTTGCACATACTCAAAATGCACCACACATAAAACTCGCCACGCGCAAAACTCGCCATGCACAAATCTTGCTGCACACAACTTGCTACACTAACCTGTCACATGCAACTCAACACACAAAATGTTGCTACACGCATGTCGCCACACAAAACTCATCTCACAAAAGTCGCTACATGCATGTCGCCACACGCAATTCAACACACACAACTTGACACATAAAACTCGCCCTAAAACACACACAAGTCTGGTATTGTCCTTCAAAAATAAAAATCTGATTAATAAGCAAACTACAAGAGCAACAAATGTACCATATAGGAAATACGGCAGCTGTCAGTCACATGACCTGTCTATTATGTGTATGTGTGAGCTAATATATACTGCCAGGGGGGAGGGCTTCCTGTTGGCTGGGGATTTATCAGGCTGCCAATAGCAACCAATCACAGCTCAGCTTCTATTTTGCTACAGTTAATTAACCTGAGCTCTGATTGGTTAATATAGGCAACAAAGACATTCTCAGTATAACAAAGCTAATATATGTTGTGAAATGCTTCTATTTGCTTAGTTTTTGCCTTTTAATAATTACATTTCTATCTATTTGTTTTGTGGTTTTTGTGTGCAGAATAAATTTTTGTTAACACATTCTATTTTGCTAACAGCAGTCATTAACCCGGGCGAAGCCGGGTAGTACAGCTAGTAACTCATAAAATACAATAAAAGTTATTTATATGGAGGATCTTGGGACATATTTTAGTGACTAAAGTCAGCCATACCTGTTAACTTTAGCAGGAAAGGCCACAAATCTAATTTTCAAGGTGGCAGGTCTCAAGTCTAAAGGTACCGTTACACTAATTGACTTACCAACGATCACGACCAGCGATACGACCTGGCCGTGATCGTTGGTAAGTCGTTGTGTGGTCGCTGGGGAGATGTCACACAGACAGCTCTCTCCAGCGACCAACGATCAGGGGAACGACTTCGGCATCGTTGAAACTGTCTTCAACGATGCCGAAGTCCCCGGGTAACCAGGGTAAACATCGGGTTACTAAGCGCAGGGCCGCGCTTAGTAACCCGATATTTACCCTGGTTACCATTGTAAAAGTTAAAAAAAAAAGTACATACTCACATTCCGAGGTCTGTCACGTCCCCCGCCGTCAGCTTCCCGCACTGACTGTGTCAGCGCTGGCCGTAAAGTAGAGCACAGCAGTGACCTCACCGCTGTGCTCTGCTTTACCTCCGGCGCTGACAGTCAGTGCGGGAAGCTGACGGCGGGGAACGTGACAGACCTCGGAATGTGACTATGTACTGTTTTTTTTTTTTTTACTTTTACAATGGTAACCAGGGTAAATATCGGGTTACTAAGCGAGGCCCTGCGCTTAGTAACCCGATGTTTACCCTGGTTACAAGTGAACACATCGCTGGATCGGCGTCACACACGCCGATCCAGCGATGACAGCGGGTGATCAGCGACCAAATAAAGGTCCTGATCATTCCCTACGACCAACGATCTCCCAGCAGGGGCCTGATCGTTGGTTGCTGTCACACATAACGAGATTGTTAGCGGGATCGTTGCTACGTCACCAAAAATCGTGACGTTGCAACAATATCGTTAACGAAATCGTTATGTGTGAAGTTACCTTAACATTGTTTGTTCTCTCTCTAATATCTACGTAAGAAGAGGTGTTAGGAAAGATAACTAATTTGGGCTCAATCTCGTGTGTTTAGCTTACATAAGGTGTTTTGTTAAGAAATTTTTAAAAAATTAGGGAAGAGATTAGGGATAATTATTAATAGTTAGACAGTTTTTGGTTATTATCAGCTTATATACTGTATGTCATAACTAGGCTGATTATGGGACCATATAGAGATTTTTTCTGTCCAGCAAGAGATGAAATCCACTTTATATCCTGGATCCTAAAACTAAACAGTAGTGATGCGTGAGTGTGCTCTGCACTGGTCAATACTCGAGACACTCGGTACTCGATTAAGTATTTGGATACATGGGTGCCATGCTTTATTTCCTGCCCAGCATGTTTCACGGATGATTTTCAGTCACTAAACATGGAGGGACTACCTGTCAATCACGGTAATGCTTACTGGCATTACAGTGATTGGCTGGCCTCATAGCGTCATCGGTTCTTTATAAGACCGGGTGATGCCATCTTGGGCGCATTGTACCAAGACATAGTGTAGGAAGAGTTGAAGCTGCAGAAGGGACAGTGTGTTCTATAGCATTTATTTATATATTCTATTCTGTAAAACTACGCTTAGCTACAATTAGGGTGTAGCGCGCCCATCTCTGTCTGCAGTCCCTCTCTCCCTGCAGAGACATCAGTGTACTCACCACCAAGGCTCCCGTCCTGCCCCTTCCGGGTCTGCTGCTGTCTGGGGTACACAAACTCCTAGCAGGACTCCAGACACTGTGCCTAGAGAGCGCATGCTCACCCTTCCTCTTTCTTAAAGGGGCCACGTGTATTCCTTTAAAGTGTCCCCAGTCAACAGCTGGAGGTCTCTTTCTATTTAAACCTCCTCCTCCAACATGGAGGTGTTGTGAGTTTGTTCCTAACACAATTGCCAGTTTCTCAGGTCCCTTTACTTGCATTCGAGTCTGCTGCACCCCCCAGTGCTCACCTCAATTGGCAGCAGAGCCATCTGCACCTGCCAGTGCTCAACTCCACGGCAGCTGAGCCGTGTTTGGATGTGACGGTCAGTTTTTTTTAAATTGTATTCATTAGCCTTCTGACTGAGCACTCCGCCTTTTAACCACATGTGTTTTTAATCCCAGCAGGACCACTACCCCTCCACAGTGATATAGATTTTAGTCTAAGAGAGGATTCATATTCTCATACAGATGAAGACTTTATTCTAAGAGAGGAAAGGCATTGTTTAGGTCCTGGAAAACATCTTAACGTGGCTTCCAGGTACACATGAATTGGCCAATTTATGCGCTAAGCTATCTCAATTTTCATATTTGTTATTTGCATACTATGGTACTACAGAGTGCTGCATTTTTTGTTTGAGTGTTCACTTCAATGGCAGCAGAGCCAGCTACATCCGCCAGTGCTCATCTCCTTGGCAGCTGAGCCAGTTGCACCCACCAGTACTCACCTCAATGACAGCAGAGCCAGCTACACCTGCCAGTGCACTCCTCAATGGCAGCTGAGCCAGCTGCACCCACCAGTGCTCATCTCTCCATCAGACTGTCCTGTCTGCACCTGCAGTTCCTGTCATCTTCTCTACCTGCCTGCATCTTTTGGACATTACCCCGGGCCATTCCAGCTATCTGCTCCTAGGGGTCAGCCACCAGCTACCCAAGGTCAGTCCTGGAGTAGCACCTGGATCACCTCCCTTGTCTCTCTACGGACTGTGGTGTAGTTAGCTGCTGCGTGTCCATGGTCAGATTGGGTGAGGCTTCTAGTCATGCCCCTCCAGGTTTTCCTTGAGTTTTGGCACAGTGGTTCCACCACTCAGCATGTTATAATGTCCACTTTCTTGTCCCTTACAGCACGCCTTGGGCATTTCAAATTATCTATGCAGTTAAGAACTGTATTATTAGATCATTATTAGACTCAGCTACCGTTGAAGGAAACACTGGAGACTGAGATGCTAGTACAGGGACCTAAGAACTCACAAGCATGTTATGAACAAACTCACAACATTGTACAAGCACCTCCATGTTGGTGAAGGCGATTTAAATAGTAAGAGACCTCCAGTTATTGGTTGGGGACACTTTAGAAGAACGAGTGCGGTCCCATTAAGAAAGAGGAAGTGTGCGTGCGAGCCCTAATCACAGTGCCTAGAGACCTGCTAGGAGTACGTGCACCCCAGCAGCAGCAGACCCGGAAGGAGCAGGACAGGAGCCTTGGCAGTGAGTACACTGATGTCTCTGCAGGGAGAGAGGGACTGCAGGCAAAGATGCGGGCGGTACTGACATGCTCCTGTTGTTGTACGCCGAGGCCGTGGCTGTGGTCCAGGTGAAGCTGTGCCTGCTGCAGAGCAACAAACATGTTCATCCATGATACCTAGCATCCTGTCCAATTTTTCAGGGGAACACGGGACACTATTGATGAAGCCAGAAAAATGAGAGCCGGTTGTGGGTTGAATGGCAGATAATGCTTCTAGTCTGTTTCCCAGTATCACCTTGTCTTCCACACTGTCCAAACTCACTAGCCGAGTGTTATGCACATGGTGAAAAGCATACCTCCCAACCGTCCCGATTTCAGCGTGACAGTCCCGCTTTGGCACCGGGGTCCCGCTGTCCCGCTTCGGGCATTTAAAATCCCGAATTTGCGGCCGCCGGTGAAACCCCGCCCACTTCCGGGACGTAGAGAGAGCCCGATTAGGTTTGTGGCTGTTTTTTTTTTCTTATACATGCTGGGTCTCCTACCGACCGATCCCTCCCGACCGATCCCAACCCCCCCCCCCCCCGCCCCCTGTGTGTGCGGCGCTGCCACGCTGAGGAAGAGAGCCAGCAGCGATCAAGATGAGAGGTCAGCGACTCACTACCTGAGGTGTGTGCACAGAGCTCTGGCGTCTCCTGCTCTTAGCTGCTATCCCGGCAGAGAAGGAGAGACGGGGGAGGTGCCGGGACAGTGCAGAGCTGTGAGCAGCCGGAGAAACTGAAGAGCTGCACATGGACAGATCAGCCGCCCCTGCACCACAGAGGAGATTGTGTGTGTGTGTGATGTGTGTGTGTGTGTGAGATGTGTGATGCTGCATTTGTGTGTGTGTCATGTGTGTATGAGGTATCTGGTGTGTGTGATGGCTGGGTGTGTGTGATGGCTGGGTGTGTGTGTGTGATGGCTGGGTGTGTGTGTGTGATGGCTGGGTGTGTGTGTGTGATGGCTGAGTGTGTGTGTGTGATGGCTGGGTGTGTGTGTGTGTGTGTGTGATGGCTGGGTGTGTGTGTGTGTGATGGCTGGGTGTGTGTGATGGCTGGGTGTGTGTGATGGCTGCATGTGTGTGATGGCTGCGTGTGTGTGTGTGTGATGGCTGCGTGTGTGTGTGATGGCTGCGTGTGTGTGTGATGGCTGCGTGTGTGTGTGTGATGGCTGCGTGTGTGTGTGTGATGGCTGCGTGTGTGTGATGGCTGCGTGTGTGTGATGACTGCGTGTGTGTGTGATGACTGCGTGTGTGTGTGATGGCTGCGTGTGTGTGTGATGGCTGCGTGTGTGTGTGATGACTGCGTGTGTGTGTGATGGCTGTGTGTGTGTGTGATGGCTGCATGTGTGATGCATTTGTGTCAAAGCTGCATGTGTTTGTGAGCTGTGTTTGTGATGCTGCGTGTGTATGTGTGATACTGTGTGTGTGTGATGCTGCATGTGTGTGAGCTGCGTGCCTGTATGTCATTATACAGTATGGAGAACTGTGGCCATAATACAGTATGGAGCATCATGTGGGGTCATTATACAGTATGGAGCATCATGTGCGGTCATTATACAATATGGAGCATCATGTGCAGCCAGTATACAGTATGGAGCATCATGTGTGGTCATTATACAATATGGAGCATCATGTGCAGTCATTATACAGTAAGGAGCATCATGTGCAGCCAGTATACAGTATGGAGCATCATGTGCGGTCATTATACAATATGGAGCATCATGTGTGGCCATTATACAGTATGGAGCATCATGTGTGTTCATTATACAGTATGGAGCATCATGTGCAGCCAGTATACAGTATGGAGCATCATGTGCGGTCATTATACAATATGGAGCATCATGTGCAGTCATTATACAGTATGGAGCATCATGTGCAGCCAGTATACAGTATGGAGCATCATGTGCGGTCATTATACAGTATGGAGCATCATGTGCGGTCATTATACAGTATGGAGCATCATGTGCGGCCAGTATACAGTATGGAGCATCATGTGCGGTCATTATACAGTATGGAGCATCATGTGCGGTCATTATACAATATGGAGCATCATGTGTGGCCATTATACAGTATGGAGCATCATGTGTGTTCATTATACAGTATGGAGCATCATATGCAGCCAGTATACAGTATGGAGCATCATGTGCGGTCATTATACAATATGGAGCATCATGTGCAGCCAGTATACAGTATGGAGCATCATGTGCGGTCATTATACAATATGGGGCATCATGTGCGGTCATTATACAGTATGGAGCATCATGTGCGGTCATTATACAGTATGGAGCATCATGTGCGTTCATTATACAGTATGGAGCATCATGTGCGCCCATTATACAGTATGCATGCGGTCATTATACAGTATGGAGCATCATGTGCGGCCATTATACAGTATGGAGCATCATGTGCGGTCATTATACAGTATGGAGCATCATGTGCGGTCATTATACAGTATGGAGCATCATGTGCGGCCATTATACAGTATGCATGCGGTCATTATACAGTATGGAGCGTCATGTGTGTTCATTATACAGTATGGAGCGTCATGTGTGGCCATTATACAGTATGGGGCATCATGTGTGGTCATTATACAGTATGGAGCACTGTGTGGCCATATTTTTTTGTTTATAACTATTGTATATGAAACAGTGTGATCAGCAGTGCTAAATGGGTGTGCTTGGGACGTGGATATGGGTGTGACTAATTATGAATGGGTGTGGTCAGAGGCGTGGCCTAAAATTTGCAGCGGCGCGCTTCGCGCGCCGCAAACTTTGTCCCTCTTTCCCATCTTCAAAAGTTGGGAGGTATGTGAAAAGACTCAGTGCAACATAAAGGAAAGAAACCCAGACACTAGAGAAAGGGAGAGTGGAGACCCCTATGTAGATCTGGTAACACCCTACCTGCCCTACCGTCCCTAAATTGGTTTCTCACCAATCGCCAAATAGGAACCTAAGCCCTTAATCTTCCTAGAGATATGCCATGGATAAGGAGGTGAAGGTGGTAGGCACTGGTCAATCCACACTGTAAACTAAAGACCAAAAAGCAAAACAGACAAGGGGAATGAACTTAGCCTGAGCAGACTCAGAGAGGTAACACCAAATGTCCTCAAATAGCACCAGAGAACAAGTTAGCCAACTGCTGTATCTCCAAGCCTTTACAAGGGAAAAATGTCCAGATGGGTCAACTAGAGCCGGAGGGAGGTTGCCACTGGGTCCAAGAGTCATAAGAATTAAGGAGGCGTCTGTAATGCCAAATGCAGAGACCTTCTGCAGCCAGATGCAGAGCGACAGTCTGTTGCATCTGACACACCGTGACACCAAGAGTCTTGGCTACATAATCCTCACTCTGACTTTCTTTCCTCCCACCATGGTAAGTTTCAGGAAACTAGTGACTCCATACTTGGAAACTACGAGAAGCTCTTTACCTTTCCATTCATGGCTTTTTCTGGCCTCTGACCATGCAAGTTTCAAGAGGGACATGAGGAGATTGTGTGCAGTGATGCCCAAATATTTGAGCAGCCACAGTCTGAAG
This sequence comes from Ranitomeya variabilis, assembly GCF_051348905.1. Classification (NCBI taxonomy): domain Eukaryota; kingdom Metazoa; phylum Chordata; class Amphibia; order Anura; family Dendrobatidae; genus Ranitomeya; species Ranitomeya variabilis. The sequence goes on from NC_135232.1 coordinate 391,727,337, forward strand.
AAGCTAACGATGGTGAATGACAATTACTATCTTAAGAGGTGGGTGATGATGAGACACCGTTGCCAACAAGTCACGTTAAGACAAGAAGTCAGGAGGATGAACAGAGTGAGGAAGTGGAAAACGAGGTGGTGGATGATGAAGTCCCCAACCTGGCAAGGTGGCATGCAGAGTGAACACAGCAGCACAGAGGGTGAGGGATTTGTACCACCACAACAAACAGAAAGAGGCAGCAGGGCTGACAGAGGGAGAAGGTGGTAAACTGTTCCCCAGAGCACCCACGCTTGGCCAGATCCCATGCCAAGGGTTAAGGGGTCCCCAATCAGGGACTTTTTTACAACTTCTGCAATACCAAGATCAGCAGGGGCCAGACCACTACTAGCCTGACCACACCAGCATACACAGGCACATCATCCAAGCACCTGACTATGTGTGCCAAATGCCTGGGTCCACAATCAGTGTCTGCAGGTTACACCACTGCCTTTTCCCCTGTGCTACATGCTTGCCAATCCCATGCCCAGGATGCAGGAATGGATGCCTCATGCTCTGCACCTGATGCTGCACATACGCAACCATGTCCACCTCCTCGTCCGAGAGCAGCATTCAGCTGTCCCTATCACAGGCCTTGGAATGTAAGCAGCAAATATGAAGCCACCCACCCACAAGCTCAACACTAAACGGCCACATTTCTAGACCCCTTGCCCTGGAAATGTTGTTGCTTAGGCTTGTGGACACTGAGGCTTTTCGTAACCTCATGGTGCTGGCTGAGTACTCACTCCCCAGTTGCACTATTTCTCCTGGAAAGCCATCCCCGCCTTACACCAGCATGTGTCCCATAACATAACCCTACCCTGACTAACGCAGTTACTGGGAAGGTCCACTTTACCACCGACAAGTGGATAAGTGCTTTTGGATAGGGACACTACATTTCCCTGATGGTATGCTGGATGAACTTGCTGAAAGCTAGGACCAAGTCGCACCCTGCGACTGCATACATGCTACCGACACCTAGAATTGTGGGCCCAAGTTCCATCAGGTTTTTCCCCTCCTCTTACTCCAGTTCCTGCACTCCCTCCTCCTCATCCTCCATCTCAAAATTATCATCCATATCAGTAGCAAGTTGGAAGCACTGCAGCACTGCCTCAGTGAAGCTACAACAGGCTCTGCTTAAACTTATAAGGTGACAAACAGCACACCATGGCAGAGTTGTTCAAAAGTCTAACAGACCAGACAGATCTGTGGTTCCCGCCACTGAACCTACAACCAAATAATTAAGGCAGCACACTGTAGCACCAAAACCTGCAAACATGAAACATGAAAATTGAATTCCATTACTGCACTAGAAATATTAAAAATTGAGAAAGTTTAGCGCATAAATTGGCCAATTTATGTGTACCTTATAGCCACGATAAGGCATTTCTCGTATACAAGGGCCTAGCAATGCCTTTCTTCTCTGAGAATAAAGTCTTCATCTGAATGGGAACCTAATGTGAGTCCTCTCTTTGACTAAGATCTCTCTTTCTGTGGAGGGATAGTGGTCCTGCTGTGATTAAAAACACCTGTGGCTAAAAGGAGGAGTGCTCAGTCAGAAGGCTAATGAATACAGATTTCAAAAAACTGACCATCACATCCAAACATAGACTAAGTGTGAACAGGTGTTGAACCTAGAGTCACCAACTCGTATACAGTCAAATAAGGCAGCACACTGTAGTGCCAAAACCTGCAAACATGAAACATGAAAATTGAATTGCATTACTGCACTAGAAATAAGAAAAATTTAGAAAGTTTAGCACATAAATTGGCCAATTTATGTGTACCTTGTAGTCACAATAAGGCATTTTTCGTATACAAGGGCCTAGCAATGCCTTTCCTCTCTGAGAATACAGTCTTCATCTGAATGGGAACCTAATGTGAGTCCTCTCTTTCACTAAAATCTCTCTCTGTGGAGGGGTAGTGGTCCTGCTGTGATTAAAAACACCTGTGGCTAAAAGGAGGAGTGCTCAGTCAGAAGGCTAATCAATACAAATTTCAAAAAACTGACCATCACATCCAAACATAGACTAAGTGTGAACAGGTGCTGAACCTGGAGTCACCAACTCGTATACAGTAAGATAAATAAGGCTGCACACTGTAGCACCAAAACCTGCAAACATGAAACATGAAAATTGAATTGAATTACTGCACTAGAAATATGAAAAATTAAGAAAGTTTAGAGCATAAATTGGCCAATTAATGCATACCTTGTAGCCACGATAAGGCATGTCTCGTATACAAGGGCCTAGCAATGCCTATCCTCTCTGAGAATAAAGTCTTTATCTGAATGGGAACCTAATGTGAGTCCTCTCTTTGACTAAAATCTCTCTCTCTGTGGAGGGGTAGTGGTCCGGCTGTGATTAAAAACAACTGTGGCTAAAAGGAGGAGTGCTCAGTCAGAATTTGTATTCATTAGCCTTCTGACTGAGCACTCCTCCTTTTAGCCACAGGTGTTTTTAATCACAGCAGGACCACTACCCCTCCACAGAGAGAAAGATTTTAGTCAAAGAGAGGACTCACATTAGGTTCCCATTCAGATGAAGACTTTATTCTCAGAGAGCAAAGGCATTGCTAGGCCCTTGTATACGAGAAATGCCTTATCGTTGCTACAAAGTACACATAAATTGGCCAATTTATGCGCTAAGCTTTCTCAATTTTTCATATTTCTAGTGCATTGATGCAATTCAATTTTCATGTTTCATGTTTGCAGGTTTTGGCGCTACAGTGTGCTGCCTTATTTATTTGACTGTATACGAGCTGGTGACTCTAGGTTCAGCACCTGTTCACACCTAGCCTATGTTTGGATATGACGGTCAGTTTTTGAAATTTGAACCTACAACCAGGCATGGTTTATGTGCGATAATGGCCATAACTTGTTGGGGGCTTTGAAGCTTGGTCCACATGCTCAACTTAGTGGTTCAGCGCTTTCTGAAAACCTACCTCAATGTGCCTGAGCCACTTGTGAAGGTACGACCATTTCCGCATTCAGCTACACCTGCCACCGGTCTGGCAGAGCTGCAGCAGAGCTTGCAACTGCCAGCTGACTGACTGGTTTGCAACCTATCCACTTGCTGGAAATCAACATTCCGTGTGTTGGCAAGGCTTTGTGAGCAGCAGAAGGCAGTAGCTGAATACTAGCTTCAACATGGCTGTCGGTATTCCGCCCAGCCTCCGCACATAACAGACGAGTGGCCATGGATGTCTGACATCTGAGCAGTTCTCTAAAACTTTGAGAAATCAATGAACATGGTTAGTGGCAATTGCTACATAATTAGTGTGACCATCCAACTTGTGTCTACTCAAATGCTCACTGCCCACAATGAAAGAGAAAGCTTTGCATGCGGATCATGTGGCGATGGAGGAAAAAAGTAGACAGGATGATACTACTCAGCCCTGCCTTATCTCATCTTTTCAAAGCGGATTGAGTAAAAATGAAGCGCAGGAGGCTGAGGAGGAGGAGGAACAGAAGGAGGTTACCTGCACTACTGAGGGTACTACCGACACCAGCTTCTCATCTGTTCAGGCGTGGATAGCCTGAAGACAACACAACCGAAAGCATGAGTTATCCATCCCATGCTTAGTGGTTGGTGAAATGTTCTTTTCCTGACATTCTGTGCCCATTTTTCTCCACACATACATTACCTTTGATCATTTTAGCGAAAGAATTATATTTGAACCTCATCCGTTCACAAGGCTTGTTTCCAAATTACATCAGGCTTGTTTAGATGTTCTTTTGCATACTTCTGACACTGAATTTTATGGTGAGGATGCAGGATAGGTTTTCTTCTGATGACTCTTCCATGAAGGCCATATTTGTTCAGGTGTCTCTGAACAGTAGAACAATGTACCCCAACTTAAGAACTTTAGAAACTTGTCAATATGATAAAAAACAAAGCTAGGAAATCCTAAAACTGTATCCCTTACACAAAGAGCATTTATAAAAGTAGTTCATGGAAAAATGGGGCTAAAACAGCACCAAAAGTATATATTTTTTTAAGCTGAAGAGATTTATACAGGCTTTTATGACTCTATTTTTCCTTTTTACAGCTCACAGTGAATGCAACTGTTGTCTTCATGTAGGATTTATATTCTGTATATACAGTATGTATCCCTTATAATCTTAATGATTTCATAATAGTCATCTAATGTTTCCTTAAAAAGTTTGCTGTCCATAATTTTTTGAGAAGCCGTCCAGGTAAAATAAAAAAACAGATTGGCATCCCTGACATATACTTAACTAATTAGCATATTTTGTTCCATCCTTTAGGCAAAAGTTAAATAACTGGGATTGAAAAGATTGTCAAATGTTAACTATACATGTACAAAATGCATGGTTAAAGGTACAGTGGCATTGGACTGTGTTGAGTAAAAGAAAAAAACCTCTATACCAGGGCAAAGAATCTTGGAGCACCTAGCAACAGCAGAAGCACAACCACCTCCATTGGCGCCAGCCATCCTGATAGCAGAACTACCAAATATAGGCCACAGTAGGCCTCCTTTGCCTCTAGAAAGCATATTAATGGTGAGGAGGTACAGATGCAGCATTATGGAATATGTAGGGGAAGAAACATCCAGCAATGAAATCAAGAAGGAAAGTAATATTTTTGTAAAAAAAAATGAAAACTTTTATTTGGTACAGTAGTACAATAAAAAAGAGATGGATCCTAGTCACCACAAGCTGGGATGAACAACCAACAAATTTCAGCTAAGAGCCTTAATCATGGTTACCATGATTAAGGCTCTAAGCTAAAACATGTTGGTTGCTCATTCCAGGTTGTGGTGACCAGGATCCATGTCTGTTTTAATGTACTACTGTACTGAATAAAACTTTTCATTTCTTTACAAAAAAGATAACTTTCCTGCTTGATTTCAGCGCTGGAGGTTTCTTCCCCCACCTTTTTCTATTTTGCCGACGTCCAAGACTGAGACGGCTCCGGGCGATGCCACTTCATCCGGCTAGGTGTTGCAACAGATGGTGAGCTGTCATTTTTTCCCCACTATTTTCCCTCTATTGTTTATTATGGAATATGTGACACATTACTCATCTCAGTCACAGCAGAAAAATGTTACTTCTTATAACGACATCATCATTTTGAGTCAGCATTCTTCACAGAATGTTCTGCCTGATCACAAATGGGATAAATTTTTGACCATTTTCAAATTTTTAAAAAATTAAAGGTTTGCTAGTGAACAGAGTTATTAAATAGGCTGTTGAAAATTACTAATATTGTGTTTGTTTTACAAAGCATAACAATGGTTGGACATAGTCAGGACATTTGAAGGGTTTGCAGTATTGCTATTCACAGCAAGCCAAATTAAAAAAAAAAATTGTCGAACCCAGCAAGTTCAAATTTCAAAAGATTCGATAATAATATACCACATTGTGAGAATATTTGGTTGAATCTTTTGCACACAGTTATTTTGCTGCAAATTCATCAAATTGCCTTCTTACTCCACTTGATTACAGTAATATAGTAATTTAAGAGGGACACACATTTGTCATTAAGTTTTATTGACACCAGTATCATAGTTTAAAAAGCACTGAAGGAAATGAATGACTCTGTATGGTAATAATCTAAATTGCATGAACTGCAGGGTGAATAGTAATAAAGTATAGCATTGTAGCACAAAATCCATCTTGATAATTCCCCTGGTAAAGCAAACATATGTCTAAACAGAATGCATACATACAGTGCTTTGGAGAGAATTGTGAACATGAGACATCAGGATTCAGTGTGGAGTAGATCGTAATCTAGGAGATGCATAAGTAAAGGCGTGCAAAATTAAAATATTGTACTATGTAACTGTTTCTTTAAGATTCAGTGTCATACACAATTAAAATGCTCCACATTATACACATGGTGAAAGTACAACACAGTCGTTTTTACGAGTATACACAATAACTATTCCTTGGTGTTCTGCACTTTCCCTCCTATACGAGTTGACCTAATACTTATATTTTGAAATAGGTTTCATAGGTGTACTTTATAGAAGTGAAAACCGATAGCCAATTCTAAGCTTATGCAGTAGAACAGTCTGGCGTTTATTTGCCCATTTTTCTTATCTCCTATAAGAGAAGCCAAATAAAACCCAAAGACCCCTGATAGCCAAAGCTACAGTGTGTCCACCCTTACCCTTTCGACAATTGGGTTAAGGACTCCAATTTCTCACAAAACAAATTGAATGGAATATCGAGACATTGCATTCCACAGCCTACAATGCATCTCACGACAACTGGGGTCACGCGAGAAGCATATAGCATAGACATCTTGTGACAGCGTATTCTAAAATGATGTTTTTTAAAAGCTGATCATTTTGTGCCATATACTGAATCTCCGGTTATTTTAAACCAAGAGAAAAGATGATATAAGGCACCTTTGTATATCTTTTGAAATGGCAGGATTGCTTTTGACAAAATCAAGAAGCATTTTGAGGACTCAAATCATTTACTTGTAAACTGTAAAAGTGACAGTTTTTGTTGCTGCTGTCTTTTTAGAAAATAGCGCCTACGTTACAAGACCCCATGGAGACACTACTAATTTATGACCTTATGAAGAGTTGCCACGTGCATTTAGGCTTTGTTTTCATTGCGTTTTTCACTATATCCAAATTCACTAATAATTATTAGAGTTGAGCGAATATGTTCGGATTCGGTCGCTAAATCTGAATTTGCCATATTCGTGCCATATTTGTAACCTATTTGTGCCGAATTAATGTTTGATCATTGGTTCTGAACATATTTGGTAATTTCTACTCCCATTAACTCCAATGACGTTCGGCTGTGTTTGGCGAATAATACAAAAGCAATATTCGCTGACGATCGTAATAGGAAACGGATTTTGAAAAATCTGCTCAACTCTAATAATTATGTGGAGATAGAAGGTGCCTAAAATCAGTAAAGATTTTAAGCTCTGGCCCATGAACGAGCGTTGATTGACTATATACAAGTTGATTTGTGATTATTTACTGACCTGTTTACAACGGCCATTTAATAGTGATGGGAGCAGAACGATCACGATTATCATGTTTTTGTCCCCACAGATCATGATATGAACAGCACATATCCTGTTTACATGGTGTGATGTACTGCTAACAACAGTGATTTTTGTGCCGACATAAATTATTCAATCCCCTGACAAATAAGCCTTTTGCTCGTCTGTCGAGTGATCGCTGGCATGTTTACATGGCTTGGCAGTTGGAAACGAGCATTCTTCTGAGTGCTTGTTTGACAATTGTTGGCTCATCAAAACACACCTTCAGGAAACAATCTTTTATGGTGGATTTGAACAATAATAAAAGTGTTAGGGACGTTGAGAAGACCTTCATACTAATTTTGTAGAACATTTTAGCAGTGAAATACTTGAAAATATTTAGTTGACATGAATTTCTGAGAGGAGTAGATTAAAGAAACTCTCCGATTAAATTTATATTTCTTTAAACCTGTGTACATATTATGTATTGTAATGTTAATGTGTTCAGTAAAAAGCTGGAAGAAAATAAAAGCGCAATAGGGTCTTATCTGGGTATAAGGAGATAAATTCTATTCAAATTTACTCACCAGATCGAGCCCTTACACAGGCTCATAGTAATGTAAGCTGCTGCAGATCGATCGGTCTCCTCATGACCAACCAAAGTGAAAAAAATGGGATGAAAGGGTAGATTCTTCTCTGCGCCGCTTAACAGATAGAAAGTTCAAAAATAGGTAATTCAATGAGAGTGGCTTTATTCAACGCATTTCGGAGCAACAAGGCTCCTTCATCCGGATATCACACGGAATGTACCACATTCATTCATGTATCATTCATTGAATTACCTATTTTTGGACTTTCCATCTGTTAAGCAGCACAGTGTCAATGTGTTAAAATACTCACCTACCATGGTCTTCCCTGCAATCCAGTGTCATTCTGTTCTTCTTCTGAGTGACATCACTGCTCTGCAGACTCTCTGCATCACACAGTGCTCTGTGTCACCCGGAATTGGCTCTTAGAATATAAGCCTATGGAGCATCAAAACGGGGTTCTACATGCTTATACTGTAAAAGAGACTTCCAGCTCATGCATCAGGTGAGTCGGATCATCTGAAGAGCATTGATGTTACCCTGAAGAGAAGCAGAATGGTGCTGGATACCGGAGAAGATGGTTGTAGGTGAGTAAAGTATCACACTGACAATACACTATATACACATTGTAGCAATGTCAGGTAGACTAAGGTTAAATCCTACTGTAGCTCTGCAGGCTCAGATTAGGTGTACCTAGATAGCTCTGCTTATAAACCAGGTATAGGAAAGATATATATCTTGGTACCGTGTTAGCCAGTGGATAGAAAAATATGTAGAATTGAGAGTCCTCAGTGGTTGATACCTTTTAATGGCTAACTGAAAAGATGGTAACAAATTGCAAGCTTTCGAGACTACTCAGTCTATGCCTGATGAAGAGACCTGAGTAGTCTCAAAAGCTTGCAATTTGTTACCATCTTTTCAGTTAGCCATTAAAAGGTATCAACCACTGAGGACTCTCAATTCTTGATATTTTTTTTACAAACCGGCTAGGTATTCATCTAAGTAATTCTGCTTGGGGAGCTGAGCATACTAGATGTGTTTTGGAGCTGAAGAAAGGAACCAGCTAGAATCTCTCTGAGAAGAGTCTGCACAGGCCATGTGCCCCAAAGTGCAAGTATCAGTGGCTGCTATAGACAATATCAGTTTTGTTCGGCCAAATTGGGGCTAGCTCGGCCGTGTATGCGTAATCAGAGCCAAACCTGTTTAGTTAGCACTCGGTTAGTCATTCGGCTGATCCCGGCGGTGGCGTGTTCGCGACGGTGTTCCGCAAGAGGCTGAGTACGGCGTATACAGTGTGTGTGTGTGTGGTGCGTACGGCATATACAGTGTGTGTGTGAGTGTGCGTGGTGCAACGGTGTTCCGCTGGTAGTACCGTGCAATAGGTTGGTACCACCCGCAGTTTCCATATTGAGACAACCATCACTTGCGTGTCACAATATGGAGGTCGATGAACTTTCAAAGCCTGGAATTCTGGGATCCTGACATATCTGGATGGAACAGGATGTGAAGACGTTACAAGGTAAGTATATATTAAGATGAGAAACATCGGACTGCACTCGGATTGCATTCCGATTACCGCAGACACTGGCAATGGAGGAGTTGGAGAAATTGCTTTCTCTGTCTTCTCCAAAACCTGTGCTGCGATTCTCTCATACTCTATGACAGAATTTTAGGCAAGTGTCATTTGCATAATTGGCCCAATTCTCCGGCATGAGAGAACATATACCTGTCTGACCCCGGCCGAATTTTAGTTGTCTCATGCAATGTAGTCATAGTCTTCTTGCCATGTATAACTCCACCCTACCCCACCACTGATTAGCAGCTTTCTGCCTACGCTCCTATTTCAGCTTTTTTGAAAGTTAGGCCACTCCGACTTCAAATCTGCTGCTTGGACGAGTTAGTGTCGAGTGAAACAATTGAATGAGGAGGAAAGTAAAAATGCAGTTCTAAACTTTTCAAACCCCAAAATTGTAAAAATGAGTTATTGTGTTCACAATATTAATAACATACAAAACAATCACTCTTAATGTACACCTGGAGATTGGCATGAAATAATAAAGTCATGACATGGGTTGCTGCTCTATCAATCAGAACCTGCTACTGGTTTATGAAACTTGAGCTGTGATGAAATCATAATAGATTCTGATTTATGAGATAAAATGCCAAACTTTTTTTTATTGAACTGTAACAACGTATGTGATCATCAGAAAAAATATCACTTTGGAGGAGGGAAGCATATACAGCAAATTAAAGGCAATATTCGAAAAGTGGATAATTCTCTTTCTTTCGCACACTCTTTGGCCCATAGTGGTTGTCGAAGGGTAGATTCAGGTAATAACAGTGGGTCCTTTACGTCCAGTCCGTTCATGTATCTGGGAAAGTTTCAGAGCGATGGCTATAAGAGGACCCAGCACTGCCTGTGGGAAGAAGAGATCAACAACAACAATTTTGGTTTATGCATAATAGGCTGCATTCAAAGAAACAAATACATTTGAAGAAGCACTCCTATGAAAATGTTTATTGCCTAAACCTGTGTAAATATATGCGCAGTGTAGTGTAATTGCAGGAATATGCTCACTGATAAGTCTTTCTTGGTTTCCAGCGCCGCTCCGGTCCTCTTTTTTTTCACGTGACTTCTATTCCAACTCGCTAAATCACATTGGGGAGCAGGAGATCGCTTTATCAATGTAAGTCCACGGAGCTTTGGTCTGACACTTCATTGACTTAAATTGTAAAAGCGACTTCCAGCTCACAGATCTAGCAAGTCAGCATAGAAGCCATATTACTCAGGACCGGAGCGGCGCTGGAAACCAGATAAGACGGCAATCAGTGAGTATACTACCGCAATTACACTACACTGCATATAAATTTACACAGGTTTAGGCAGTTAAAGGAGACTGAGTGACCTCTAGTTGTTCTCCCTTTTATCTTCAGGATCGCATCCAGGGGCTACTTGGCTTCCTGTTTGCCACAGTCAGTGCACTCCTGAAGATTAACGGTTCAGACTATTGGTTTGAGCTGTGTGCTCTCCGATGCTTCAGCAACATTGGAGGAGCTCAGTGGCACTTTAACTGGCCAGATTGTGTACTCCAGCAATCAAACCAGGCTTACGTTAGAACTTACAAGCTCTGTTAAAAAGATCCTGCAAGTGAAGCACAATAAACTTAAAATTCTCTCCATTTTTATGAATGGAGAAAATTCTAATATGAGGTAAATTGCAAATTTGCTTTTTCTTAAAAGCACTTTTCAACATTGACCATTCTAGGTGGTGAGACGGTGTATGTAAATTCCCGTATTTTTCAGATTATAAGATGCCCTTTTTTAGCCAAATTTTTTTGGGAAAATTGGGATGGTCTTATAATCTGAATGTAGTTTACCAGGGGGGCAGCTGTGGTGAAGCAGGGTCCCAAGAGGCAGGGTCGCTGCTTCAGGAAGCTGGCTGGTAGGAGGGGGTGTTCAGCAGTGCGAGGCTGCGGGCTTTCAGAAAATGTCGGCAGAGTCCCCGCATTTCCCATCATTTTCACTGCTGTGGACGTTAGGAAAATCACCACTAGAAGCAGTGCATGCGCAGATTGACATTTCGCCACTGAGATCTTGTCTCCCGAGATCTCAGTCTGTGCATGCACAGCATCTGGCAACAATTTTCCTGAAGTACACAGCAGTGAAAATAATGGGAAGTGTGGGGACTCCGTCAAAATGTTCTGATAGCCTGGAGCCCACCGTACCCTTGCACCGCCGAACAATAACCTCCTCTCAGCCTGGGGACACAGCATCATCCCACTTATGTCACCGCCGCCAGGTTCTTGCAGGAGCTGCCCTCCCTTCTGAGAGCCCTCTTCACTGCAGCTGCCCCCCCCCCCCTCGGTAAGCTGCTGTTTCCCATTTTACTCCCAAAATTGGGGTGCATCTTATGGTCCAGTGCATCTTATAATCAGCAAAATATGGTATATATTTAAGCAGTAGCCATTTTATAGCATTTAGGGGTTGTTTTGGGCCATTAATCTTTTGACTTGAAATTAAAAGCAAAAAAGAAAAAGAATATATAGTAGCATAAAAGCATTTTTGTCATGTTATTTTAAAATTATCTGAATGCACACACTAATATAATCAATGAATATTGAAGCAGGTAATAATTAAAAGTTGAACTCTAGTTAGCTTCTATGGACAGTTTTAGAGATTATGCTAAATCTTATCTCTTCAGTGTAAAATGAAATTGCTTACCATATCTCTATCAAGGCAAAGAACTAGCCCACAATATCTTCATGCACTAATAATTCAAATAGTTCAAGACTGTGAACTATACGCCAGTGGACTGGACTGGCTTAGAAAACCACAAGTACTACCAATTTTACTTTGGATTTGTCGTAACCCCACCTTAGGATTGGCTCTCAATACCAGTTGTAGAAAAAAATTGTAAAACCCATAAAGACATCTCTGGAGAGGGGACACATCACCCTCACCTTGAACATGTGGGATTAATTATAACTGGACAAAAGTGAGTAAGAGCTGACACTTCAACCTCCATTGAAGTAGGACCCACCGTGAAGAGTTAATTACAGCAGCGATCTGCTGAGAACCAGCCACCAAGACTAGGATTCGTTTACTCAGAGGCGGAGAAGTATACTTCCAAGGCAAGAACCTCCTCAGATCAATTGACTTGTCTCAGACACTCTGGAGCCAATGGTCAGTGAATTAAATTGAGCACATATGGGACATCATGTCTCATTCCATCTATCAATGCCACATGGCACCACAGACTGTCTAGGAGTTGACTGATGCTTTAATCCAAGTCTGGGAGGATATCCCTCAGGAGACCATCGGCTGCCTCATCAGGAGCATATCCAGGCATTGTAGCGAGGTCATACAGGCACTTGGAGGCCGCACACACTACTTAGCATCATTTCCTTGTCTTGAGGCATTTCCACTGAAGGTGAATCAGCCTGTAATTTGATTTTCCACTTTGATTTTGAGTATCATTCCAAATCCAGACCTCAATGGGATATTAATTTTAATTTACATTGATCATATTTATGTTTCAACACATTCTACTATGTAATGAATAAAGATTTACAACTGGATTATTTCATTCAGTGATATCTAGGATGTGGGATTTTTTGTTGTTCCGTTTATTTTTTTGAGCAATGTAAATATTCCATGCGTTTGAATCGGAGGTGTATATAACATACGCTCACTATGTGTTCCCAATAACCGGCCTAGTAGTGGAAACAGCTGTTCTGCTGGAGGCAGCAGAGTTGCGTCCCCTGACAAACTGGTGGTAGTAGTGAGATTCGCGCGATTCCCCCTGCTGTTATCTCTGACAAATTGGTGGCAGCGGTGGGATCTGTGGGATCTCTCCATTGTTGCGGTTTACAATCCAACTCCTTGCATCTCCACTGATCAATTCACTGAAAGATCCACAGTACTCCGGCTAATGCGTGTCCTCTTCATTTCTTACCAGGAGTAGCTTTGCACATTTTGTACTTGCGCTGATATCATAGCTCAGTTCCATTTCCTGAAACATCAACCGATCAGGGTGTCGGGAGTAAAATCCAAACGGGTCTCATATGAAGGTTAGGCCATCATTATGGTAGTCCCAGAAACCCCTTTGAGTAAATTTTTATTTTTTATAAGCCTTACTTCTTTAAAATGGGTTAGTACAAAACTAATAATGTTGGATTAAGGTTCTATTAGTTTGACTGAGTATCATATGCCTGATATTAGAGAAAATTAAATTCTTCTGCCAATCTTCATAATACACGGTTTAGAATATCTATTTCAGGTAAGAATATAATTACAGAAGGGAACGCTCAGTTTCATGTCTGTTTATGGATTTTATCTAGTTTTCAATCACTCTGTCACCTGTTTCAGGTCTTAAGAGAAATGTTTTACAGCCAAATAAAGGCAGAAAAGAGTTCATATAAATCCACACATTTTCTGAAGTATTTTTGCCATCTGCATTTTCGGGATTACATACAGTTTATGTAAAGTTACATGACTGAATTTTACTTAATGCAAAGATTGTTTTTGATTTTTAGTTTTGGTTTGGTGGCAAATGCAATATAAAATACCAGTAAGAAACACATCAGAAACTTACGCCTTATAGCTTTATACATTACTCTCTCTATGAAAGAAGAGTATAAAAAAATTACATACAATAACTTAACCATAGTAAATACTGTACAAATGTATCAACATAAACATTTTTATAGTATTAAATTAAAATTTTCAAACTACACTATGCCTAAAAATGATTACAGTGATTAAAAGTAATCACAGTTGATTATGAATTTCAGGAACTTGACCTTTTCCATCTTCATTATTTGCATTATTACAGTTTAATACTGGACTACAATTCAATAATATTTCCTTTTACTAAAAGGAATCATCCACCAACCATTGATATAGACTTAAGTTGTGCATAACAATGGCCTTTACATATGTGTATAATATAATTCCTATAGCTATTATTATAGATAATAATAATTAATTATATAGCACCAACTAAGAAAAGGAGTAAAGGCTCTGCACACAAGAGCTCCCAATCTATGAGGTGATGGAGGGTAACTTTTTTATATAATGGTCATTTTCATACAGGGCAGAGCAGTACACATAAATTAACTTGAGTCAGTCAACCAGTCAGTATCTGTGTTAGATTGATATGCAATAGGTGTGGGTGGATGAAGGGAAACTGGTCATGTCCCACATGCCCTCCAACCCTCCAGCATGTGTATATGTATTGCTAAATTCCCTGCCTAGCCAGCCCTTTATCCTGTTAGTCATCTAAAACTATGTTTTTAAAAAAGGCTTTATAAACTCCATTTTTCTAATGGTAATTAGACTTCTGACTAGTCAATGGGGTTGTAGTTTCCCCAGACTAGTAGCCCCTCACTGCATGTTATCATGACCTTGTGATAACAAGAAAAACAGAGTTTATAAAGTCTTTTTTTAAATATAGGATTAGGTGATTAACAGGATAAAGGCCTGGTTAGGCCCTTGGATGACTTTATTCAAAAGTACAATTCATCTTCATCTATGAGTATATTAAAGAAAAAAAAATTAAAAAATATGGTTCTTGGAGAAGGGGAGGAAAAAAACGAAAGCATCAAAGCAGAAAATTACCTGGTCGGAAATGGGTTAATTCCTCTCTACTGTAAAAGATGAAACCGTACCTACACGCTTATATCCTAGTCCTTTAATTATTTGAATTATCAGCATGATGCCATAGTTGACAGTCCCTTGTTTCTATCAATGACTGCAATGTGCAGTGCTATTCCCTGGTAGCTACAAAATTGAGGAGGAGAAAAACTATGTATTTGTTCTCACATATCGTACTGTATTCTGCAAGTCAAGTCATATAATTGTTATGCTTCCATTCACATAAAAGCCTATTTAGAGCAAGGAAAACTCACTGTAAAGAGCTATGTTATCTATATGCTGATGAGATATCTTCTGAAAGCCTGTGCTCTGAAATTCTTGTATTAACTTTCTTATTTCAAATCACAGAAAAGCAACACAAACAGTATAACAGTATAACAGTATGCACTGATGAATGAGGGCAAAGTGTCACTAACATATACCGTATATACTCGAGTGTAAGCCGAGATTTCAGCCCATTTTTTTAGGCTGAAAGTGTCCCTCTCGGCTTATACTCAAGTCATTGTCCAAGGGGGTCGGCGGGGGAGGGGGAGCGGCAGCTGTGACATACTCACATACTGTGGACTTTACCGGCGCTGGCAGCTCTTTCAGCGTTGAGCGGTCATGTGGTACCGCTCATGACAGTAATGAATATGAACGCGACTCCACTCCCATAGGGGTGGAGCCGCATATTCATTACTGTAATGAGCGGTATCAGTGACAGCTCAAAGCTGGAAGAGCTGCCGGCGCCCAGAGAGTCCATCAGAGAAGCTGCCAGGGACCACGCCGGGAGCAGGTGAGTATAATGGGGAGGGGGAGCACAGAGATATTCACCTGTCCCCATTCCACTGCCGGGCACCGCTTCGTCTTTCGCGTCATCTGGATGTGATGCTCAGGTCAGAGGGTGCCCTCTGCTGGAGCGTCAGTGCAGAGGATGCGGAATATGGACCGGCGCCCAGCGGTGGAACAGGGAAAGGTGACTATAGAAAGTGCCGGGGGCCTGAGCGACGAGAGGTGAGTATGTCATTTTTTTTTTAATCGCAGCAACAGCATATAGGGCACAATAGTCTATGGAGCATCTTATGGGGCCATAATCAGAATTTGTGGAGCATTATACGGGGCAAATGTGTCTATGGAGCACCTTATGGGGCCATAATCAACATTTGTGCAGCATTATATGGGGCAAATGTCTGTATGGAGCATCTTATGGGGCCATAATCAGCATTTGTGCAGCATTATATGGGGCAAATGTCTGTATGGAGCATCTTATGGGCCCATAATCAACATTTGTGCAGCATTATATGGGACATATTTTAATATGGAGCATCTTATGGGGCCCATCATCAATATGGATATTCAAAAACACTTAACCTACTGATGTCTCAATTAATTTTACTTTTATTGGTATCTATTTCTATTTTTGACATTTACCAGTAGCTGCTGCATTTCCCACCCTAGGCTTATACTCGAGTCATTAAGTTTTCCCAGTTTTTTGTGGCAAAATTAGGGGTCTCGGCTTATACTCGAGTCGGCTTATACTCGAGGATATACGGTATCTTTATCTTTCAAGTGACAGTAAAGATGCAAATTATTTTCTTGGTACAGTTCATATTGTCTTCATCTACCAAGCACAACATCTGCCAAGAGTTTGTATGTTCTCCCCATGTTTGCATGTGTTTTCTCCAGGTTCTCCAGATTCCCCCCACACTCCAAAGACATACTGATAGGGAATAGAAATTAAGATTCCCATTGGGAGAGTAATGATAAAGCACTGTGAAATTAATGGTCAATAGTATGTAATGTTAAGTACGTTGCCTAGGAATGCAAGAAATAGTCAACTCCCCCTACCCTCCTCATTGAAACTTCAATTCAAAGCTGTAAATGCTGGCCCAGACCCTACCGTGACACCTCATGAATATTCATGAGGTTATACTCTGGTCGGAGACCTGTGACTAGTCCAAGATAGAACAGAAATCCATGAAATTTTGCATGAGTCCTTACAGACTCATATCACCGCTGTGCTCTGCTTTCACTTTACGGCCGGCACTCAGTCAGTGCGGGAAGCAGACGGCTAGGGACCTGATGGACACCGGAATGTGAGTATGTAGTGTTTGTTTTTTTTTACATTTACAATGGTAACCAGGGTAAACATCGGGTTACTAAGTGCGGCCCTGCGCTTAGTAACCCGATGTTTACCCTGGTTACCCGGGGACTTCGGCATCGTTGGTCGCTGGAGAGCGGTCTGTGTGACAGCTCTCCAGCGACCACACAACGACTTACCAACGATCACGGCCAGGTCGTATCGCTGGGCGTGATCGTTGGTAAATCGTTTTGTGTAACGGTACCCTAACAGTATTCAGTACTATCCATGCTAAAACAAATCTAATGACAACAGCAGGAAACCAGCGCACCTTCACTTTGCATTATCTTATACACAGCTTCTGTGCACAGCCCATAAGTTTACTTTGAGTGTCCCCCAGTGCTTAGATTACATTAATTATTTTTGAAGAGATAACTGAAAGGATAGGCTCACTGTACATTAGCTGCAATTATATTCTAAGAGATAATGGAAAAAGATACTTGATGATTTCCCATATTGAAACACTGACGCAGTCCTGTTTGTATACTTCTATTCTGCAGAGTCTCGACAAGTTATTTTTAAAATGTGAATTAAGATTGCAATGTTCCTATTGAAGGTTGTACATCCCAGATGCCTGACCCTTAGAAATCAATGATTGAACTTGGCAGCTGTTCCATTTAATGAATAACTGTGTTGTCGGAATGATTCCGTAAGTGGCGTCAGTTATAACAATTACTCAAGGATGTTCCAACGTGTGTATTGTGCTCGTGTACAAAACAGCCTCATCATTTCTCTGAGTGCTTTATTCATTTACAGCCACGAGGCATTGTGTAATCCATCAGCCAATCTCACGTGTCTTTATCAGGGAAATTATAGGTTTGTTTGTTCTGTCATTTATTTTTTAGGATATGCAAGAGTCACATATGACGCATTAGCCTACCGACACGTGCTAACAGATCTCCCAATTAGTAATTGGCTAAATCAGTGCAAAATCATAACATTTAGAGAACATTGCTTAGTAAAGCACATTCCAAAAAATATATTGAATTTTTTATGGTGTACTCACACCAATAGGCCACAGATGTAGCACAGCAGAGATAGTTATTTGATACTCTGTGTTGTAAGTATTTGCCTTGTGGAGTATCTCTGCACAATACCTCCATGTGTGATTTTATAGTTCTATAAGTAAACATCCTAAATTATGACAGAATATTACATTAATGCAGGTATGGGGCTGGTACCTTCACTAATTCCAAAACGTGATGGGACTGCAGAAGAAAATAAGTATATAAATATCATGAAGTGTATGGGTACGCATACACATGAATTGTTTCAGATGTTTTTATCCACTTTTTTTGGCAGCAAATCTGCAGTGGAATACTAGAGGATCAAAGTAAATAAAATGTGTGAACACGGCCTACAGACACAAAAAAAGCCAGATGTCGTATAGCGAAGCTACATAAAGATGAGAAAGTTCTCACGGCTCCGACTGTGAATGAATGAACAAAAAAAAAATCCACAGGTCCCAACTAGAGATGAGCAGGATGCACAGATGACGTCACGCTACCTGGACAAATCAAAAGCCGCACCAGGGAAGCCAGAAGGTTACAGATTCAAGGCTTCCCGTCCAGTTGCCAGGTAGCAATGACCTGGATGCTGGATACAGGGAACAGTCCCAGATTTGGGTCTACACCCTACAGTTTCAGGCATCTGCTGAATGTCCCTCACTGCAAGGGTCCTTCTAACATTTCCTTCTGCCAGGGGAGAAAGACATTTTAAATGGGCGTGGATAGAGGTGTGGCCAAGGCGTGCCACATGATTTGTCCCTCTATCTGTTCTTCAAAAGTTAGGAGGTATGAGTATATTGGATATGAGAGGAGGCTTAATCTCCGTGTGAAGTAGGTTCAGGGCCTCTCAGGCCGGCTGAAGTACAATTCACTACACTTTCTATTGGAGGAATTGTTATAGGAAAGCACAGTCCAGGTAATGCCTCATTGATGGAGGGACCTTCACAGGTTGGCGACACACTAAAAGTATGACGTTACTCATGGCTTTGGGAACTACCATTACCTAAGAGCATTTGTTCAGGCTGATCTCTCCTTACTGCATGAAGCTTCACTCCTTTGTGGAGGCAACTATATACCGAAAAATTTCCCCTCAGCATGGACAGGAATAGATTCTAAGAGTAGTAGTGCTTCCTTCCTTTCCCTGGATTGGACTAGAAGAAACTGCATTATACCAGTTTAAACAAAGTGTTAACACTGAGCCAGCCATTTCTATGGTAGCAAGTGGGCAGGAGGTTGAATACTTATCTTTCATGCACATTAGTGCTGAGTGACCGTACTTGGATAAGGTGTTATCCGAGCATACTCTTGTGCTGAGTGTCTTTGGCGTGCTCAAAATATATGTTAGAGTCCCTGTGGCTACATATCACGCGGTTGTTCGACAGCTGCAACACATGCAGGGATTGACTAACAAACGGGGACTCGAATACATTTTTTGAGCACGCTGAAGACACTCAGTGAGCAAAGGAGCATGCTCAGATGGCACCATATCGGAGCACGTTCGCTTATCACTAATACACATACATTGGTCAGTAGATGTCAGCAAAGAACAATGTACATTTATCAGTCCTCATTGTAAGCACTAGAGATGAGCGAATATTTCAATGTTCGGTTCGGATTACGATCGCCAAATTTGCAGTATTCGCCAATTTAGTCATTAAATTTTCACCAAACATAACCGAACGTCATTCAAGTCAATGGGAGGCAAAAACAAATGCATGCACAACACCTTCTAACGGCCCTAAAATCTGCCAAAACACATCAAATGAGGGACAGACACCAAGAAAGTGGCTTCAATTCACCCACAGTACAATTTGTAGTATGGCATGGCAGCAATCAACCATGCATGAGGTATCACAGTCTGGGCCAGCATTTGCAGCTTTCAACTAAACATCAAAGTAAGACTAGGTGGGTGAGAGATCGGTGTAGGCCTGCTGTGCTGGGAGCTATGATACAACATACAACAGCTCAACCTGCACCTACACTTAACCCAGGAGATCCACTCCACAGATTGGAGACACCCAACCTGGAGTGTTCACATTTCCAAACATAATTGGCCGACACCACCAAAGTGGCATCAATTTCACCACAGTATAAATAGTATAATAGGGCTCCAAAGGTCTTCCACTACACCCAACCCAGTAGATGGACACCCAACCAGCAGTGTTCATATTTCCAAAAAATTTTCGCAGACACCACCAAAGTGGCATCAATTTCACCACAGTATAAATAGTATAATATGGACCAACAGGTCTTCTACTACACTCAAACCATCAGATGGACACCCAACCAGGAGTGTTCACATTTCCAAAAATTATTGTCAGATATCAGCAAAGTGGCATAAATTTCACCACAGTATAAATAGTATAATATGGACCAACAAATCTTCCACTACACCCAACCCAGCAGATGGACACCCAACCAGGAGTTTTCAAATTTCAAAAAATGAGGGCCTGACACCACCAAAGTGGCATAAATTTTATGAGAGTAGAAAATAGTGTAAAAGGGACTGACACATCTTCCACTACAGCCAACCCATCAGAAGTAGGCCAACCATGACTGTTTACATTTTCCCGAATTTGTTTTAACATCTGCAGCAGCAGCAGGCACAGAAGCCACACCAAACATATTACAGAGTGAAATTACGCAAGATTAATGCAGCATTCTAAAAAATGCAACATTGCCTAGTCTGTACAGTTTGCGATTGGGGTGCAAAAGTCCTTGGAAATCCATGACTTGTTCATCTTGATGAAAGTTAATCGGTCTACCCTTTCAGGGGACAGCTGGCTGAGCTTATTCTTCAGGATATCACTAGCATCGCTGAAGACACATTCAGAGCAAACGCTGGCTGCCAGACATGATAAAACCTTCAAGGCATGTGAGGCATGCTCATTAGTGTTGAGCGATACCTTCCGATATTCGGAAATATCGGTATTGATTGGATCGGCCGATATCCAAAAAATATCAGATATCGCCGATACCGATACCCGATACCAATGCAAGTCAATGGGACACAAATATCGGAATTAAAATAAGCCCTTTTTGTCCTTGCACATCCTGTTCCGGAGGGGGGAAGAGTGTAAGCGGTGCGTGGGCAGTGCATGGGCGGAGACTGCATGACTGTGTGGGACCATGGGGGGTCTGTGCAGGCCTGCTGGGAGTCTGTATGGGCTGACGGGGGTCTGTACGGGCCTGCCGGGGGTCTGTATGGGCCTCTCGGGGGTCTGTGCGGCCGGCCGGGGATCTGTGCAGGCTGCCGGGGGTCTGTGCGGGCTGCTGGGGCTCTGTGAGAGCTGCCGGGGGTCTGTGTGGCCTGCCGGGGGTCTGTGTGGCCTGCCAGGGGTCTGTGCAGGCTGCCGGGGGTCTGTGCAGGCTTCCGGGGGGTCTGTGAGGGCTGCCAGGGGTCTGTGCGGGCTGCCGGGGGTCTGTGTGGGCCTACCAGGGCTCTGTGCGGGCTGCCGGGGGTCTGTGCGAGCCTGCCGGGGGTCTGTGCGGGCTGCCGGGGGTTTGTGCGTGTGTGCAGGCATCGTCCAATGGGACTACAAGTCCCATCGGATGATGCCTGCTACAGTGACAGTGATTGACACATTAGGCAATGATGGGACAGTAGTAGTCCCATCATCCGGCTAATGTGTTGAATGAAAAAAAAAAAATCCATACATACTACATACATGCTACATACATGCTGCATACATGCTACATACATACTACATACATATTACATACAACACATTCATACATTACATGCAACACATACATATAGATATACAGTACATTAAACATAGATTACATACTCACCATTACTTGTCATTTTGATCCCTGAAGCCAGTGTCACCTGTAAAAAATTAAAATAACAAACAACCAATATACTCCCTGATCCACAGAAATCCACGAGTGTCCCACGACGATCTCCTGTGGAGAACGGCAGCATCAGCTGATGCAACCGCTCTCTAGGAGCCCCAGGAACACAATGACGGGAGGAAGGTATCCTTCTGCACTGTATTCCTCCGCCGCTGTAAAAAAATAGTCCCTAGTCTCACTTTTGGCATTGCTGTGTGAGAAATTTTCCCATGCAGCAATTGCCATAAAGTGAGACTTTGAACTATAGTAACCTCTCAGTGATGCACTGCAGTAGCCATTGTCTCCTGTCAGTGTGTCACTGAAGGTCCTATAGAGCAGTGACATCACCCGATGTCACTGTTCTATAGGGGAGATCGTCGTGGGACACTCGTTATTAATTGGACTATGGCAGACAGGCAGTATACGGTTTATTATTTTTCATTTTTTGCAGGCGCTGAAGTATGGTAAGTATGGTTAAATGAAGAATATTAAAATACTTTTTTTCCTAATGTGTGTTTTATTAACCATTTACTAGTATTGGATTAATAATGGATAGGCGTCTTATTGACGCCTCTCCATTATTAACCCGGCTTAATGTCACCTTACAATAGCAAGGTGACATTAACCCCTAATTACTTCATATCCCACCGCTACACGGGAGTGGGAAGAGAGGGGCTAAGTGCCAGAATTGGCGCATCTTACAGATGCGCCATTTCTGGGGCAGCTGCGGACTGGTATTTGTAGCCGGGGGGGGGCAATATCCATGGTCTCTCTAGGCTATGAATATCAGCCCACAGCTGTCTGCATAGCCTTTCTGGCTATAAAATATAGGGGGACCCCACGTCATTTTTTGGGGGGTCCCCCATTTTAATAGCCAGTAAAGGCTACGCAGACAGCTGCGGGCTGATATTCATAGCAGGCTACAAATATTGGCCCCCAGCCTTCGGCTTTCCCCCTCTGGCACAGAAAATTGCCCGTTTTTTTTTCAATTCAACGCTCATTAAGGCCTCTTTCACACTTGCGTCTGTACGAGTCCGTCACTATGCATCGGGCCATGTACCAACGCACATTGTGAAATTTGTGCACAACGTGGGCAGCGGATGCAGTTTTTCAACGCATCTGCTGCCCATTCTGAAGTCCGGGGAAGAGGGGGTGGAGTTTCGGCCGCGCATGCGTGGTAGAAAATGGCGGACGAACGGACAAAAAAAGTTCACTTGAAAGTTTTTTCGTGCAGACGGTCCACCAAAACACGACGGATCCATTGCACGAAGGACGCGACGTGTGGCCATCCGTCGCGATCCATCGCTAATACAAGTCTATGGGTAAAAAACGCATCCTGCGAGCACATTTGCAGGATCCGTTTTTTTCCCAAAACGACGGATTGCGACGGACTGCTAAAAACGCAAGTGTGAAAGTAGCCTTAGAAACATCGGCCTTTCTATTATATATCTATGGATATATCTATCTATAGATATATTAATAGATAAAAGAGAACACAGCAGCACATGTACATGAATCTAGGCCATGTGAAAACACAGACAAATATTCAATATGAATAATGCTTCTCAAAAATATTTTTTTAACAAATTTTTTCCCAAAATTTTTTTTTCATAAAACTTACGGTAATAGATGAAATGAAGATTCTTAGCGTATAAATTGGCCAATTCATGTGTGCCCATCAATCACGGCAAGGTGATCTCCCTCCAATGGGTCCTACTCTACCATACATGCCACTTTTGGGCCACCAGCCTACAACTATGGACAAAACATGTCACTTTGGGCTAAACCTACAGTAGGTTTAGCCCAGAGTGGCATGTATGGTAGAAAGTGGCATGTATGGTAGAGTAGGACCCATTAGAGGGAGATCACCTTGCCGTGGTTGATGGGCACACATGAATTGGCCAATTTATGCACTAAGAATCTTCATTTCATCTATTACTGTAAGTTTTATGAAAAAAAAATGTGAAAACATTTGTGAAAAAATATTTTTGAGAAGTATAATTCATATTGAATGTTTGTCTGTGTTTTCACATGGCCTAGATTCATGTACATGTGCTGCTGTGTTCTTTTTTATCTATATGATGCAGCTTGCACGTGTTCACATTAGGAGTGCTGGTTGGCTTTTTTCTCTATTTAGATATATTTATAGATATATATATCTATAGATACATAGATGTATCTATCCATATATCTGGCTGCTTTCACACATCGACGAGTTTTGAAAAATACGGATCCGGCGTAAAAAAACGGATCCGGTGGAAAAAAATGGATCCGGCGGAAAAAAAAGGATCCGTTTTTTTTTAAACTCGCCGGATGGTGCCTGACAGCAAAAACCTGATGTGTGAAAGCAGCCAGATATATGGATAGATACATCTATGTATCTATAGATATATCTATCTATAAATATATCTATAGAAAGATCTATATATATAAGAGGCATCATGATTACTCGCTAATCCCGCCCCCTGCACAGTAGCTCCACCCCCCACCCCATCACCACACACAATCCCGCCCCCACATCACCACACAAAATCCCAACCCCCACAATAGCACCCCCCACCACATCACCACACACGATCCCGCCCCCCCACATCACCACACATAATCCCACCCCCCAAAACATCACCACACAATCCCGCCACTCCAACACATCACCACACATAATCCCGCCACCCCACCACATTACCACAGAAAATCCCGCCCCCCACCACCACCACATTACCACACATAATCCCGCCCCCCACCACATTACCTCTATACTGTATATATAAGAGGCATCATGACTACTCCTCACCTACTGTATTCTCACCCATCCCTTGTAGATTGTGAGCCTTCGCGGGCAGGGTCCTCTCTCCTCCTGTACCAGTTATGACTTGTATTGTTTAAGATTATTGTACTTGTTTTTATTATGTATACCCCTCCTCACATGTAAAGCGCCATGGAATAAATGGCGCTATAACAATAAATAATAATAATAATAATAATTACTCGCTAATCCCACCCCCTGCACAGTAGCTCTGCCTCCCACATCACCACATAATCCCGCCCCCACCACATTACCACACACAATCCGCACCACATCACCACACACAATCCCGCCCCCCACAAATCCCGCCCCCCCACCACATCACCACACATAATCCCGCCCCCACCACATCAACACACATAATCCTGCCCCCCACCCCATTACCATACAAAATCCCACCCCCCACCACATCACCACACATAATCCCGCCCCAACACATCACCACACAATCCCGCCCCCCCAACACATCACCACACATAATCCCACCCCCCACCCAATTACCACACAAAATCCCGCCCCCCACCACATCACCACACATAATCCCGCCACCCCACCACATTACTACATATAATCCCGCCCCCCCACCACATTACCACAGAAAATCCCGCCCCCACCACATTACCACACATAATCCTGCCCCCCACCACATTACCACACATAATCCTGCCCCCCACCACATTACCACACATAACCCCGCCCCCCACCACATTACCACACATAACCTCGCCCCCCACAACATTACCACACAAAATCCCGCCCCCCACATTACCACACATAATCCTGCCCCACCACATTACCACTCATAATCCCGCCCCCCACCACATTACCACACATAACTCCACCCCCCACAACATTACCACACAAAATCCCGTCCCCCCCACCACATTACCACACATAATCCTGCCCCCCCACCACATTAGCACAGATAATCCTGCCCCCCACCACATTACCACACATAACCCTGCCCCCCACCACATTACCACACATAATCCCGCCCCCCCACCACAATACCACACACAATCCGTACCACATCACCACACACAATCCCGCCCCTTACAAATCCCGCCCCCCACCACATCACCACACATAATCCCGCCCCCACACCCCATTACCACAAAAATCCCACACCCCTCCACATCACCACACATAATCCCGCCCCAGCACATCACCACACAATTCCGCCCCCCCAACACATCACCACACATAATTCCGCCCCCACCCACTTACCACACAAAATCCCGCCCCCCACCACTTCACCACACATAATCCCGCCACCCCACCACATTACTACATATAATCCCGACCCCCAACACATTACCACAGAAAATCCCGCCCCCCACCACATTACCACACATAATCCTGCACCCAACCACATTACCACACATAACCCTGCCCCCCACCACATTACTACACATAACCCCGCCCCCCACAACATTACCACACAAAATCCCGCCCCCCACCACATTACCACACATAATCCTGGCCCACCACATTACCACACATAATCCCGCCCCCCACCACATTACCACACATAACCCCACCCCCAACAACATTACCACACAAAATCCTGCCCCCCACCACATTACCACACATAATCCTGCCCCCCACCACATTAGCACAGAAGATCCTGCCCCCAACACATCACCACACATAATCCCGCCCCCCCACCACATCACCACACATAATTCCGCCCCCCACCCCATTACCACACATAATCTCACCCCCCCACCACATCACCACACATAATCCTGCCCCCCCACCCCAGTACCACACATAATCCCGCCCCCCCACCCCATTACCACACATAATTCTGCCCCCCCACCACATCACCACACATAATCCCACCCCCAGCACATCACCACACTATTGTTATTAACTTCATTTTAAGTTAATTTACCACCTGCGTTAGTGCTATTGAATGTTGTCATTATTTACTTTAGCTTAATCACCAGCAGCGTTAATTAGATAGCAATGAGCGTGACGAGCGTTAGCTGGCTGGAAACATCTAGTATATCCTGTCATGATCTCAATGGCAAGAGAACATAGCATAAGCATATATCGGAACTAGCTCTTGGAAGATGGGAACTGAGCTGACCATGAACTAAACCTAACGCACAACTAGCAGTGGCCGGGTAGCATGCCTACGTTGATTCTAGATGCCCAGCCCAGCCGGAGGACTAAATAAAGCTAGCAGAGGAAAATATTAGTCCTAGCTCACCTCTAGAGAAATACCCCGAAAGGAGACAGAGGCCCCCCACATGTATTGGCGGTGAGTAGAGATGAAATAACAAACGTAGTATGAAAATAGGTTTAGCAAATTTGAGGTCCACTTACTACATAGCAGAAGACAGAAAGGACACTTTCATGGTCAGCTGAAAACCCTATCAAAAAACACCATCCAGAAATTACTTTAAAACTCTGGCATTAACTCATAACACCAGAGTGGCAATTCCCGTTCACAAGAGCTTTCCAGACACAGTAACGAAACTACAGCTGTGAACTGGAACAAAATGCAAAAACAAACATGGACAAGAGTCCAACTTATCTAGTAGTTGTCTAGGAGCAGGAACAAGCACAGAGAGGCTTCTGATAACATTGTTGACCGGCAAGCAACTAACAGAGCAGCAAGGTTATATAGCGACTCCCACATCTTGATGGGAACAGGTGAACAGAGAAGATGAAGACACCAGTTCAATTCCACCAGTAGCCACCGGGGGAGCCCAGAATCCAAATTCACAACAGTACCCCCCCCTCAAGGAGGGGGCACCGAACCCTCACCAGAACCACCAGGGCGATCAGGATGGGCCCTATGAAAGGCACGAACCAGATCGGAGGCATGAACATCAGATGCATTCACCCAAGAATTATCCTCCTGGCCGTATCCCTTCCACTTGACCAGATACTGGAGTCTCCGTCTGGAAACACGAGAGTCCAAGATTTTCTCCACAACGTACTCCAACTCACCCTCAACCAACACCGGAGCAGGAGGCTCAACGGAAGGCACAACCGGTACCTCATACCTGCGCAATAATGACCGATGAAAAACGTTATGAATAGAAAAGGATGCAGGGAGGTCCAAACGGAAGGAAACAGGATTAAGAATCTCCAATATCTTATACGGGCCGATAAACCGAGGCTTAAACTTAGGAGAAGAGACCCTCATAGGGACAAAACGAGAAGACAACCACACCAAATCCCCAACAGAAAGCCGAGGACCAACACGACGGTGGCGGTTGGCAAAAAGCTGAGTCTTCTCCTGGGACAACCTCAAATTGTCCACCACCTGCCCCCAGATCTGATGCAATCTCTCCACCACAGCATCCACTCCAGGACAATCCGAAGATTCCACCTGACCAGAGGAAAATCGAGGATGAAACCCCGAATTACAGAAAAACGGGGACACCAAAGTGGCAGAGCTGGCCCGATTATTGAGAGCGAACTCCGCCAATGGCAAAAAAGCAACCCAATCATCCTGGTCAGCAGACACAAAACACCTCAGATATGTCTCCAGGGTCTGATTAATCCGCTCGGTCTGGCCATTCGTCTGAGGATGGAAAGCGGACGAAAAAGATAAATCTATGCCCATCCTAGCACAGAATGCCCGCCAAAATCTAGACACGAATTGGGTCCCTCTGTCAGAAACGATATTCTCAGGAATACCATGCAAACGAACAACATTTTGAAAAAACAGAGGAACCAACTCGGAAGAAGAAGGTAACTTGGGCAGAGGAACCAAATGGACCATCTTAGAAAAACGGTCACACACCACCCAGATGACAGACATCTTCTGAGAAACAGGCAGATCTGAAATAAAATCCATCGAGATGTGCGTCCAAGGCCTCTTAGGAATAGGCAAGGGCAACAATAATCCACTAGCCCGAGAACAACAAGGCTTGGCCCGAGCACAAACGTCACAAGACTGCACAAAGCCTCGCACATCTCGTGACAGGGAAGGCCACCAGAAGGACCTTGCCACCAAATCCCTGGTACCAAAAATGCCAGGATGACCTGCCAACGCAGAAGAATGAACCTCAGAGATGACTCTACTGGTCCAATCATCAGGAACAAACAGTTTATCAGGTGGGCAACGATCAGGTCTCTCCGCCTGAAACTCCTGCAAGGCCCGCCGCAGGTCTGGAGAAACGGCTGACAATACCACTCCATCCTTAAGGATACCTGTGGGCTCAGAGTTACCAGGCGAGTCAGGCTCAAAACTCCTAGAAAGGGCATCCGCCTTAATATTCTTAGAACCCGGTAGGTATGACACCACAAAATTAAACCGAGAGAAAAATAATGACCAGCGCGCCTGTCTAGGATTCAGGCGCCTGGCGGTCTCAAGATAAATCAAATTTTTGTGGTCAGTCAATACCACCACCTGATGTCTGGCCCCCTCAAGCCAATGGCGCCACTCCTCAAAAGCCCACTTCATGGCCAAAAGCTCCCGATTCCCAACATCATAATTCCGCTCAGCGGGCGAAAATTTACGGGAAAAGAAGGCACAAGGCCTCATCACGGAGCAGTCAGAACTTTTCTGCGACAACACTGCCCCAGCTCCGATCTCAGAAGCGTCGACCTCAACCTGAAAAGGTAGAGCAACATCAGGCTGACGCAACACAGGGGCAGAGGAAAAACGGCGCTTAAGCTCCCGAAAGGCCTCCACAGCATCAGGGGACCAATCAGCAACATCAGCACCCTTCTTAGTCAAATCGGTCAATGGCTTAGCAATATCCGAAAAACCAGCAATAAATCGACGATAAAAGTTAGCAAAGCCCAAAAATTTCTGAAGACTCTTAAGAGAAGAGGGCTGCGTCCAATCACAAATAGCTTGAACCTTGACAGGATCCATTTCAATGGAAGAGGGGGAAAAAATATATCCCAAAAAGGAAATCCTCTGTACCCCAAAAACACACTTAGAACCCTTCACACACAAAGAATTAGACCGCAAAACCTGAAAAACCCTCCTGACTTGCTGGACATGAGAGTCCCAGTCATCCGAAAAAATCAGAATATCATCCAGATACACAATCATAAATTTATCCAAATAATCGCGAAAAATATCATGCATAAAGGACTGGAAAACTGACGGAGCATTAGAAAGACCAAAAGGCATCACCAAATACTCAAAGTGGCCCTCGGGCGTATTAAATGCGGTTTTCCACTCATCCCCCTGCCTGATTCGCACCAAATTATACGCCCCACGAAGGTCAATCTTAGAGAACCACTTGGCCCCCTTTATGCGAGCAAACAAATCAGTCAGCAACGGCAATGGGTATTGATATTTAACAGTGATTTTATTCAAAAGCCGATAATCAATACATGGTCTCAAAGAGCCGTCTTTTTTTGACACAAAGAAAAAACCGGCTCCTAAGGGAGATGACGATGGACGAATATGTCCCTTTTCCAAGGACTCCTTTATATATTCTCGCATAGCAGCATGTTCAGGCACAGACAGATTAAATAAACGACCCTTTGGGTATTTACTACCCGGGATTAAATCTATGGCACAATCGCACTCTCGGTGCGGAGGTAACGAACCAAGCTTGGATTCTTCAAAGACGTCACGATAGTCAGACAGGAACTCAGGAATTTCAGAGGGAATGGATGATGAAATGGAAACCACAGGTACATCCCCATGAGCCCCCTTACATCCCCAGCTCAACACAGACATATGTCATGATCTCCATGGCCAGAGAACTAGCATAAGCCTCTATAGGAACAAGCTCTTGGAAGATGTAACTATACTGACCATGAACTAAACCTACCGCATCATCTAGAAGTAGCCAGGTAGCATGTCCTACTTTTTATCCCTATATGCCCAGCGCCGGCCGGAGAACTAAATAATGCTAGCAGAGGGAAATATAAGACCTGACTCACCTCTAGAGAAATGCCCAAAAAAAAGGAGACAGAAGCCCCCCACATATATTGGCGGTGATATGAGATGAAACAACAAACGCAGCAGGAAAATAGTTTTAGCAAATTTGAGGTCCGCTTTCTAGATAGCAGAAGACAGAAAGCATACTTTCATGGTCAGTAGAAAACCCTAACAAAACACATCCAGAAATTACTTTAGGACTCTGGCATTAACTCATAATACCAGAGTGGCAATTCCTGATCAACAAGAGCTTTCCAGACACAGTAACGAAACTGCAGCTGTGAACTGGAACCAAAATACAAAAACAAAACATGGACGAATGCCCAACTTATCTAGTAGATGTCTGGGAGCAGGAACAAGCACAGAGAGGCTTCTGATAACATTGTTGACCGGCAAGCATCTAACAGAGAAGCCAGGTTATATAGCGACACCCAGATCTAATCAGAACAGGTGAACAGGGAAGATGATGTCACAAGTTCAATTCCACCAGTAGCCACCGGGGGAGCCCAGAATCCAAATTCACAACAGTACCCCCCCCTCAAGGAGGGGGCACCGAACCCTCACCAGAACCACCAGGGCGATCAGGATGGGCCCTATGAAAGGCACGAACCAGATCAGAGGCATGAACATCAGATGCAGTGACCCAAGAATTATCCTCCTGGCCATATCCCTTCCACTTGACCAGATACTGGAGTCTCCGTCTGGAAACACGGGAGTCTAGGATTTTTTCCACAACGTACTCCAACTCACCCTCAACCAACACCGGAGCAGGAGGCTCAACGGAAGGCACAACCGGTGCCTCATACCTGCGCAATAACGACCGATGAAAAACGTTATGAATAGAAAAGGATGCAGGGAGGTCCAAACGGAAGGAAACAGGGTTAAGAATCTCCAATATTTTATACGGACCGATGAACCGAGGCTTAAACTTAGGAGATGAGACCCTCATAGGGACAAAACGAGAAGACAACCACACCAAATCTCCAACACAAAGCCGAGGACCAACACGACGGTGACGGTTGGCAAAAAGCTGAGTCTTCTCCTGGGACAACTTTAAACTGTCCATCACCTGCCCCCAGATATGATGCAATCTCTCCACCACCGCATCCACTCCAGGACAATCCGAGGATTCCATCTGACCGGAGGAAAATCGAGGATGGAACCCCGAATTACAGAAAAACGGGGAAACCAAGGTGGCAGAGCTGGCCCGATTATTGAGGGCGAACTCCGCCAATGGCAAAAAAGCAACCCAATCATCCTGGTCAGCAGACACAAAACACCTCAGATATGTCTCCAGGGTCTGATTAGTCCGCTCGGTCTGGCCATTAGTCTGAGGGTGAAAAGCAGACGAAAAAGACAAATCTATGCCCATCCTAGCACAAAATGCCCGCCAAAATCTAGACACAAACTGGGTTCCTCTGTCAGAAACGATATTCTCAGGAATACCATGCAAACGAACAACATTTTGAAAAAACAGGGGCACCAACTCGGAAGAAGAAGGCAATTTGGGCAGGGGAACCAAATGAACCATCTTAGAAAAACGGTCACACACCACCCAGATGACAGACATCTTCTGAGAAACAGGCAGATCTGAAATAAAATCCATCGAGATGTGTGTCCAAGGCCTCTTAGGAATAGGCAAGGGCAACAATAATCCACTAGCCCGAGAACAACAAGGCTTGGCCCGAGCACAAACGTCACAAGACTGCACAAAGCCTCGCACATCTCGTGACAGGGAAGGCCACCAGAAGGATCTTGCCACCAAATCCCTGGTACCAAAAATTCCAGGATGACCTGCCAACGCAGAAGAATGCACCTCAGAGATGACTTTACTGGTCCAATCATCAGGAACAAACAGCCTATCAGGCGGACAACGATCCGGTCTATCCGCCTGAAACTCCTGCAAGGCCCGCCGCAGGTCTGGAGAAACGGCTGACAAGATAACTCCCTCCTTAAGAATACCTGTGGGGTCAGAGTTGCCAGGTGAATCAGGCTCAAAACTCCTAGAAAGGGCATCCGCCTTAACATTCTTAGAACCTGGTAGGTACGATACCACAAAATTAAACCGAGAAAAAAATAATGACCAGCGCGCCTGTCTAGGATTCAGGCGCCTGGCGGTCTCAAGATAAATCAAATTTTTGTGGTCAGTCAATACCACCACCTGATGTCTGGCCCCCTCGAGCCAATGGCGCCACTCCTCAAACGCCCACTTCATGGCCAAAAGCTCCCGATTCCCAACATCATAATTCCGCTCAGCGGGCGAAAATTTACGGGAAAAGAAGGCACAAGGCCTCATCACGGCGCAGTCAGAACTTTTCTGCGACAACACTGCCCCAGCTCCGATCTCAGAAGCGTCGACCTCAACCTGAAAAGGAAGAGTCACATCAGGCTGACGCAACACAGGGGCAGAAGAAAAACAGCGCTTAAGCTCCTGAAAGGCCTCCACAGCATCAGGGGACCAATTAGCAACATCAGCACCCTGTCTAGTCAAATCGGTCAATGGCTTAACGACATCCGAAAAACCAGAAATAAATCGACGATAAAAGTTGGCAAAGCCCAAAAATTTCTGAAGACTTTTAAGAGAAGAGGGCTGCGTCCAATCACAAATAGCTTGAACCTTGACAGGATCCATCTCAATGGAAGAGGGAGAAAAAATATATCCCAAAAAGGAAATTCTCTGAACCCCAAAAACGCACTTAGAACCCTTGACACACAGAGAATTAGACCGCAAAACCTGAAAAACCCTCTTAACTT
The DNA here is from genome assembly GCF_051348905.1 of Ranitomeya variabilis. Taxonomy (NCBI): domain Eukaryota; kingdom Metazoa; phylum Chordata; class Amphibia; order Anura; family Dendrobatidae; genus Ranitomeya; species Ranitomeya variabilis. Next base: position 391,760,475 of record NC_135232.1, read on the forward strand.
GCCGGACATGAGAGTCCCAGTCATCCGAAAAAATCAGAATATCATCCAGATACACTATCATAAATTTATCCAAAAAATCGCGGAAAATATCATGCATAAAGGACTGGAAGACTGAAGGGGCATTAGAAAGACCAAAAGGCATCACCAAATACTCAAAGTGGCCCTCGGGCGTATTAAATGCGGTTTTCCACTCATCCCCCTGCCTGATCCGCACCAAATTATACGCCCCACGGAGATCAATCTTAGAGAACCACTTGGCCCCCTTTATGCGAGCAAACAAATCAGTCAGCAACGGCAATGGGTATTGATATTTTACAGTGATTTTATTCAAAAGCCGATAATCGATACATGGTCTCAAAGAGCCGTCTTTTTTTGACACAAAGAAAAAACCGGCTCCTAAGGGAGATGACGATGGACGAATATGTCCCTTTTCCAAGGACTCCTTTATATATTCTCGCATAGCAGTATGTTCAGGCACAGACAGATTAAATAAACGACCCTTTGGGTATTTACTACCCGGAATTAAATCTATAGCACAATCGCACTCACGGTGCGGAGGTAGTGAACCAAGCTTGGGTTCTTCAAAGACGTCACGATAGTCAGACAGGAACTCAGGGATTTCAGAGGGGATAGATGATGAAATGGACACCAAAGGTACGTCCCCATGAGTCCCCTTACATCCCCAGCTCAACACAGACATAGCTCTCCAGTCAAGGACTGGGTTGTGAGACTGCAGCCATGGCAATCCCAGCACCAAATCCTCATGTAGATTATACAGCACTAGAAAACGAATAGTCTCCTGGTGATCCGGATTAATACACATAGTCACTTGTGTCCAGTATTGTGGTTTATTATTAGCCAATGGGGTGGAGTCAATCCCCTTCAGAGGAATAAGAGTTTCCAAAGGCTCTAAATCATACCCACAACGATTGGCAAAAGACCAATCCATAAGACTCAAAGCGGCGCCAGAGTCGATATAGGCGTCAGTAGTAATAGATGACAAAGAGCAAATCAGGGTCACAGACAAAATAAATTTAGACTGTAAAGTGCCAATGGAAACAGATTTATCAAGCTTTTTAGTACGTTTAGAGCATGCTGATATAACATGAGTAGAATCCCCACAATAGAAACACAACCCATTTTTCCGTCTAAAATTCTGCCGCTCGCTTCTGGACAGAATTCTATCACACTGCATGCTTTCTGGCGTCTTCTCAGTGGACACCGCCAGATGGTGCACTGGTTTGCGCTCCCGCAGACGCCTATCGATCTGAATGGCCATTGTCATGGACTCATTCAGACCCGCAGGCACAGGGAACCCCACCATAACATCCTTAATGGCATCAGAGAGACCCTCTCTGAAAGTAGCCGCCAAGGCACACTCATTCCACTGAGTAAGCACAGACCATTTACGGAATCTTTGGCAGTAAATTTCAGCTTCATCTTGCCCCTGCGATAGGGACATCAAAGTTTTTTCTGCCTGAAGTTCCAAATGAGGTTCCTCATACAGCAAGCCCAAGGCCAAAAAAAACGCATCCACATTGCGCAACGCAGGATCCCCTGGTGCCAATGCAAAAGCCCAGTCTTGAGGGTCGCCGCGGAGCAAGGAAATCACAATCCCAACCTGCTGTGCAGGGTCTCCAGCAGAACGAGATTTCAGGGACAAAAATAGCTTACAATTATTTCTAAAATTCTGAAAGCTAGATCTATTCCCTGAGAAGAATTCCGGCAAAGGAATTCTCGGCTCAGATACCGGAGCATGAATAATAAAATCTTGCAAATTTTGTACTTTCGTGGTGAGATTATTCAAACCTGCAGTTACACTCTGAAGATCCATTATTAACAGGTGAACACAAAGCCATTCAAAGATTATAAGGAGAGAGAAAAAAAAGAAAGACTGCAGCATAGACAGACTGGCAAGTGATCCAATCAAGAGCACAGAGGAAAAAAAAAAAAAACTCTCAGCAGACTTCTTATTTCTCTCCTTTCTCAGCCAAGGATTTTAACCCTTTAGTTGGCCGGTCAAACTGTCATGATCTCCATGGCCAGAGAACTAGCATAAGCCTCTATAGGAACAAGCTCTTGGAAGATGTAACTATACTGACCATGAACTAAACCTACCGCATCATCTAGAAGTAGCCAGGTAGCATGTCCTACTTTTTATCCCTATATGCCCAGCGCCGGCCGGAGAACTAAATAATGCTAGCAGAGGGAAATATAAGACCTGACTCACCTCTAGAGAAATGCCCAAAAAAAAGGAGACAGAAGCCCCCCACATATATTGGCGGTGATATGAGATGAAACAACAAACGCAGCAGGAAAATAGTTTTAGCAAATTTGAGGTCCGCTTTCTAGATAGCAGAAGACAGAAAGCATACTTTCATGGTCAGTAGAAAACCCTAACAAAACACATCCAGAAATTACTTTAGGACTCTGGCATTAACTCATAATACCAGAGTGGCAATTCCTGATCAACAAGAGCTTTCCAGACACAGTAACGAAACTGCAGCTGTGAACTGGAACCAAAATACAAAAACAAAACATGGACGAATGCCCAACTTATCTAGTAGATGTCTGGGAGCAGGAACAAGCACAGAGAGGCTTCTGATAACATTGTTGACCGGCAAGCATCTAACAGAGAAGCCAGGTTATATAGCGACACCCAGATCTAATCAGAACAGGTGAACAGGGAAGATGATGTCACAAGTTCAATTCCACCAGTAGCCACCGGGGGAGCCCAGAATCCAAATTCACAACAGACATAGCTCTCCAGTCGAGGACTGGGTTGTGAGATTGCAGCCAAGGCAATCCTAGCACCAAATCATCATGTAGATTATACAGCACCAGAAAGCGAATAATCTCCTGGTGATCCGGATTAATACGCATAGTTACTTGTGTCCAGTATTGTGGTTTATTATTAGCCAATGGGGTGGAGTCAATCCCCTTCAGAGGAATAGGAGTCTCCAAAGGCTCTAAATCATACCCACAGCGTTTGGCAAAGGACCAATCCATAAGACTCAAAGCGGCGCCAGAGTCGACATAGGCGTCCGTGGTAATAGATGACAAAGAGCAAATCAGGGTCACAGATAGAATAAATTTAGACGGTAAGGTGCAAATGGAAACAGATTTACCAAGCTTTTTAGTGCGCTTAGAGCATGCTGATATAACATGAGTAGAATCACCACAATAGAAACACAACCCATTTTTCCATCTAAAATTCTGCCGCTCGCTTCGGGACAGAATTCTATCACACTGCATACTCTCTGGCGACTTCTCAGTGGACACCGCCAGATGGTGCACTGGTTTGCGCTCCCGCAAACGCCTATCGATCTGAATAGCCATTGTCATGGACTCATTCAGACCCGCAGGCACAGGGAACCCCACCATAACATCCTTAATGGCATCAGAGAGACCCTCTCTGAAAGTCGCCGCCAGGGCGCACTCATTCCACTGAGTAAGCACAGACCATTTACGGAATCTTTGGCAGTAAATTTCCGCTTCATCTTGCCCCTGAGATAGGGACATCAAAGTTTTTTCTGCCTGAAGCTCCAAATGAGGTTCGTCATAAAGCAACCCCAAGGCCAGAAAAAACGCATCCACATTGAGCAACGCAGGATCTCCTGGTGTCAATGAAAAAGCCCAGTCTTGAGGGTCGCCCCGGAGCAAGGAAATCACAATCCTGACCTGCTGTGCAGGGTCTCCGGCAGAGCGAGATTTCAGAGACAAAAATAATTTGCAATTATTTCGAAAATTCTGAAACCCGGATCTATTCCCCGAGAAAAATTCCGGCAAAGGAATTCTCGGCTCAGATACAGGTGCATGACAAACAAAATCTTGCAAATTTTGTACCTTCGTGGCGAGTTTATTCAAACCTGCAGTTACACTCTGAAGATCCATTACAAACAGGTGGACACAAAGCCATTCAAGGGTTAAGAGGAGGTAAGAAGCAGCTAGACAGCAATTAAGGGCTAGGCAGCAGAACTCTGAGGGGGGGAAAAAAAAAAAAAATTTCCCTTCAACACTTCTTTTCCTCCTGCTTCAGCCCAAACAATTAACACTTTGCAGGCCGGTCAAACTGTCATGATCTCAATGGCAAGAGAACATAGCATAAGCATATATCGGAACTAGCTCTTGGAAGATGGGAACTGAGCTGACCATGAACTAAACCTAACGCACAACTAGCAGTGGCCGGGTAGCATGCCTACGTTGATTCTAGATGCCCAGCCCAGCCGGAGGACTAAATAAAGCTAGCAGAGGAAAATATTAGTCCTAGCTCACCTCTAGAGAAATACCCCGAAAGGAGACAGAGGCCCCCCACATGTATTGGCGGTGAGTAGAGATGAAATAACAAACGTAGTATGAAAATAGGTTTAGCAAATTTGAGGTCCACTTACTACATAGCAGAAGACAGAAAGGACACTTTCATGGTCAGCTGAAAACCCTATCAAAAAACACCATCCAGAAATTACTTTAAAACTCTGGCATTAACTCATAACACCAGAGTGGCAATTCCCGTTCACAAGAGCTTTCCAGACACAGTAACGAAACTACAGCTGTGAACTGGAACAAAATGCAAAAACAAACATGGACAAGAGTCCAACTTATCTAGTAGTTGTCTAGGAGCAGGAACAAGCACAGAGAGGCTTCTGATAACATTGTTGACCGGCAAGCAACTAACAGAGCAGCAAGGTTATATAGCGACTCCCACATCTTGATGGGAACAGGTGAACAGAGAAGATGAAGACACCAGTTCAATTCCACCAGTAGCCACCGGGGGAGCCCAGAATCCAAATTCACAACAATATCCATAGATATACAGGTCCTTCTCAAAAAATTAGCATATTGTTAAATTTCATTATTTACCATAATCTAATGATTACAATTAAACTTTCATATATTATAGATTCATTATCCACCAACTGAAATTTGTCAGGTCTTTTATTGTTTTAATACTGATGATTTTAGCCTACAACTCCTGATAACCCAAAAAACCTGTCTCAATAAATTAGCATATCAAGAAAAGGTTCTCTAAACGACCTATTACCCTAATCTTCTGAATCAACTAATTAACTCTAAACACATGCAAAAGATACCTGAGGCTTTTAAAAACTCCCTGCCTGGTTCATTACTCAAAACCCCCATCATGGGTAAGACTAGCGACCTGACAGATGTCAAGAAGGCCATCATTGACACCCTCAAGCAAGAGGGTAAGACCCAGAAAGAAATTTCTCAACAAATAGGCTGTTCCCAGAGTGCTGTATCAAGGCACCTCAATGGTAAGTCTGTTGGAAGGAAACAATGTGGCAGAAAACGCTGTACAACGAGAAGAGGTGACTGGACCCTGAGGAAGATTGTGGAGAAGGACCGATTCCAGACCTTGGGGAACCTGAGGAAGCAGTGGACTGAGTCTGGTGTGGAAACATCCAGAGCCACCGTGCACAGGCGTGTGCAGGAAATGGGCTACAGGTGCCGCATTCCCCAGGTAAAGCCACTTTTGAACCATAAACAGCGACAGAAGCGCCTGACCTGGGCTACAGAGAAGCAGCACTGGACTGTTGCTAAGTGGTCCCAAGTACTTTTTTCTGATGAAAGCAAATTTTGCATGTCATTCGGAAATCAAGGTGCCAGAGTCTGGAGGAAGACTGGGGAGAAGGAAATGCCAAAATGCCTGAAGTCCAGTGTCAAGTACCCAGTCAGTGATGGTGTGGGGTGCCATGTCAGCTGCTGGTGTTGGTCCACTGTGTTTCATCAAGGGCAGGGTCAATGCAGCTAGCTATCAGGAGATTTTGGAGCACTTCATGCTTCCTGGCACCTGCTCACAGTGCCAAAACCACTGGTAAATGGTTTACTGACCATGGTATTACTGTGCTCAATTGGCCTGCCAACTCTCCTGACCTGAACCCCATAGAGAATCTGTGGGATATTGTGAAGAGAAAGTTGAGAGACGCAAGACTCAACACTCTGGATGAGCTTAAGGCCCCTATTGAAGCATCCTGGGCCTCCATAACATCTCAGCAGTGTCACAGGCTGATTGCCTCCATGCCACGCCGCATTGAAGCAGTCATTTCTGCCAAAGGATTCCCGACCAAGTATTGAGTGCACAACTGAACATTATTATTTGATGGTTTTTTTGTTTGTTATTAAAAAACACTTTTATTTGATTGGACGGGTGAAATATGCTAATTTATTGAGACAGGTTTTTTGGGTTATCAGGAGTTGTAGGCCAAAATCATCAGTATTAAAACAATAAAAGACCTGACAAATTTCAGTTGGTGGATAATGAATCTATAATATATGAAAGTTTAATTGTAATCATTACATTATGGTAAATAATGAAATTTAACACTATATGCTAATTTTTTGAGAAGGACCTGTATATAATAGAAAGGCCGATGTTTCTAAGGCTACTTTCACACTTGCGTTTTTAGCAATCCGTCTTTGGGGAAAAAAACGGATCCTGCAAATGTGCTCGCAGGATGCGTTTTTTACTTATAGACTTGTATTAGCGACGGATCGTGATGGATGGTCACACGTCACATCCGAGGTGCAACGGATCTGTCGTGTTTTGGCGGACTGTTGGCACGAAAAAACATTCAAGTGAATGTTTTTTAGTCCGTCGCATCTGCCATTTTCTAACACGCATGCACGGCCGAAACTCCGCCCCTCCTCCCCGGACTTCAGAATGGGCAGCGGATGCGTTCAAAAACTGCATCCGCTGCCCACGTCGTGCACAAATTTCACAACGTGCATCGTTGTGGGCTGATATTCATAGCCTAGAGAGGGGCCATGGATATTGCCCACCCCGGCTACAAATACCAGTCCGCAGCCGCCCCAGAAACGGCGCATCTGTAAAGATGCGCCAATTCCGGTACTTAGCCCCTCTCTTCCCACTCCCTTGTAGCGGTGGGATATGGGGTAACACGCACACATTAGGAAAAAAGTATTTTAATATTCTTCATTTAACCATACTTACCATACATCAGCGCCTGCAAACAACATAAAATAATAAACCGTATACTACCTGTCCGCCGTAGTCCAATTAATAACAAGTGTCCCACGACTATCTCCCCTATAGAACAGTGACATCGGGTGATGTCACTGCTCTATAGGACCTTCAGTGACTCACTGACAATGGCTCCTGCCGTGCATCACTGAGGTTACTATAGTTCAAAGTCTCACTTTATGGCAATTGCTGCGTGGGAAAATTCCTCACACAGCAATGCTAAAAGTGAGACTAGAGACTATTTTTTTACAGCGGTGGACGAATACAGTGCGGAAGGATACCTTCCCCTCGTCATTGTATTCCTGGAGCCCCTAGAGAGCGGTCGCATCAGCTGATGCTGCCGTTCTCCACGGGAGATCGTCGTGGGACACTCGTGGATTTCTGCGGATCAGGGAGTATATTGTTTGTTTGTTATTTTCAAATTTTTTACAAATGACACTGGCTTCGGGATCAAAATGACAAGTGATGGTGAGTATGTACTCTATGTTATATGTGCTGTATGTCTGTAGGTATGTATTGTATGTAATGTATGAAAGTACTGTATGTAGTATGTATGTAGTATGAATGTTGTATGTATGTAGTATGTATGTAGTATGTATGTTGTATGTATGTAGTATGTATGTAGTATGTATGTATGTGTCAGGACTCTGAACATTTTTTACCTTTTGTGCATTACTGCCCTTTTCCAAGATGGCGTCTTTGGTCTCACGTGCACTGTGTCTTCCTGCTATAAAATTCCACCCCAGCCTTCAGTCTGTGCTAGAGTATTCTGCCTCGCATCCAGCTCCTGACCTCTGATTACTCCCTGGCTATATACCTGCTCCTGTGAACCTGTGTGGTGATCCTGCTACTCTGCTCTGAGTTCCTGCTGCATACACCAGTTTCCAGTAATCCTCCTTCATCTGCTGCTCGTGTTTACTTCCATCTGCATTTGCTGGACATGTAAGCTGTTTCTGCTCGGCAACCAGGCCTCCCTGGTTGAGCTAAGATATGATTTGAACTGCCTTATAAGCTTATCTATCTGTGTTTGGACTAAGACAAGGATTTATTCGTGTCAAGTATCCTCAAGAATAATTCTGCTTCATAGACTTTCTGCGTGATTGCATTTTCCTCTGAAGTTCCCTATAGACTGCTAAGCTGCTTTTAATATTTACACCAAGTGTTGTGGACTTGAGTTTCTCTCTGCACCTGTTTGAATCACCATGTGATAATATAGACTTTACCACTTATAAAACTGTGTCCTGTAGTTGTCTTGTTCCATGCAGAGTCTCCTGAGTTATCCCCTATAATTATTACAGTATGTAGTATGTATGTAGTATGTATGTAATGTATGTAGTATGTATGTAGTATGTATGTAGAATTTTTTTATTTATTTATTTTTTACATTCAACACATTAGCCAGATGATGGGAGTACTACTATCCCATCATTGGCTAATGTGTTAATCACTGTCACTGTAGCAGGCATACGATGGCAGACGATGTCTGCACACACGCACAGACCCACGACAGCCTGCACAGACCCCCGGCAGGCCCGCACAGACCCCCAGCAGCCCCATACAGACCCCCGGCAGCCCGCACAGACCCCCAGCAGGCCCGCACAGACCCCTGGCAGCCCGCAAAGACCCCCAGCAGCCCACACAGACCCCCAGCAGCCCGCACAGACCCCCGGCAGCCCGCACAGAACAACACTAATGCTCATGCCACGCATCCATTTTGGAAGACCAAAATTTTAAAGAGTCCAAACCCTCCCTGATGGTATTGATATTCAGTTCTAGATACTCCTGCACCATCCTCTCCATTCATTCACCACGTGTAAGACTTGGACTCTGTTGTGAAGGTGCACGAGCTGTTCTAAAAAAAAGTGTTGAAGGACTCAGAAAAATAGCTTCTTCCACTTACATTACAGCTGCTGCTGCTAATGTTTTGGCATTGAAAAATTGATGTGCCAGATGTTGAAAGTCTAGAGCTACAATGCATTCTGTGTGCTTCACTGTTGTCTTGGGGAAAAGCTCTCTTAAGGTTGTGTAAAAGTGTGTTTTGATACTCTAGCATTCGCAGGTCCCTTTCAAGGGTGGGAAGCCTCTGGCAAAATTTGATTTTATAACTTGGATTTAACAGAGTGGCAACTCTTTAGTCAGCAGTATTTGTAATCATAGCTATACGGGATCATGTTGCAGATAGGGCAGCAAGAAGGCACTCATATGTTGGGCTCTACCATGAGGTCCAAGCCCAGGCTGTGTTGGTGGCTGGTTAACAATAATGCTTGCTTCCTCAGTTCCCTTCCAACATCCACAAACAACAGAGAAGGGATGATTACCCTCTTCATCTTGTGACAGTTGCTTCCCCTCTTCCTCCTCCATTTGTTCCTTGGATCTTGCACCTTCACTAACAGTTTGTCTTTTATCACCAGCCCCCTTCGATTGCAGTAATCCAACCTCCCTTGCACCTGCCTGTGTGACGACAGTCTGTAATTTTGAGACCATGTTATCTTTTCTGAATCCTCCTCTGGGGCCACCACCTCATTCCACAGGCTATTCAAAGTCTGCTCCAGCATATAGATGACTGGTATAGTGATGCTGATGACGACGTCGTCAGTGCTGACCATCTTAGTAGCCATTTTGAAACTGTGCAGAAGGGTGCAGAGGTCATTAATCTGTGCCCACTCTGTAAACATGATATGCACCACAGTCCCTGCAACATGAGCAGAGTGGAATTCCACTGTGTAGGCACATATCAACCTGTTAACTGGCATGGACAAAAACTTCTGTATCGATGCAAATCAATAACCTGATGGGTGCGAACAGCGGAAGGGAGCACACAGCTTCTGTGCTTTCTGCAGCAGCTCACCCAGCCCAGGATAGTACCAGAGAAAACACTGTACCACCAGATTGAGGATGTGAGCCATGCAAGGCACAACCAGACCTAGGTGGAGGTTCAGCGGGGAGAGCCACTAATCAGTCTGTTGTTTTATTCCTTTCAACAGCTCGGCTGCATTGTGAGCTTTATCACTTAAACAGATGAGCTTCAGCAGAGCATGCTGTCGCTTCACCAAGGCAGTGCTGCAGATTTCCCAGCTGTAGAGTGATGGGGAGGCTATTTCCGCTGAGGATGAGGAGGAGGAGAGAAAGGAAGTGGAACACAAGCAGACTGATGGAAGTTGGGCCTGCTATTCTTGGTGTGGGTAAGATGTGTGATGTCCCAGCCTCTGACTGTCCCAGACTCCATCAGGTTAACCCAGTGTGCCCTCATGTATTGTCTCTGTCCACAAGAACTTGTCTACGTGTCTGTGGTTAGATGTACTTTCCCTGTGACTGCATTGGCCAGAGAATGGCTAATATTGTATAACACGTGCTTATGTAATGCGGGGACGGCAAACCGGGAAAAATAGTGTCGGCTGGGAATCGTGTACCGTGGGGCTGACCCCATGAAGAGTCGAAACGGCAACATTTCCAGGGCTAGCAATCTGGCAATGTGGGTGTTTAGCGTTTGGGCCTGTGGGTGGGTGGCTGGACATGTCTGCTTTCTAGTAAATGTCTGGGGCAGGAACAACTGAACGCTGCACTGGGAAAATGAAGCCGACGTGGTTACTGACTGTTGTGTGTGCAACCACTGGATGTGGACAGGAGGCATCAGCGCCTGCTTCATGGTCAGCAGATTGGGAAGGCCGTAACACAGGGGAAGGGGCAGTGGTTTGACCCTCAGACATAGATTTTGTACCCAGGCGTTCCGCCCACCTACTTGGGTGCTTGGCTGCCATGTGCTTTTTCATGCTGGTGGTGCTCAGGTTGGCAGTGTTCTTGCCTCTCCTTTGCTTGGTTTGGCATATGCTTACAGTTGTTTTATCTGAAGGACTTTCAGAAAAAACTGCCATACAGGAGAACAACACACCCATGGCCTGTTATCTAGTTGAGTGGGGGGGAGCTCTGCGGAACAGTTGACTGAGTTCTACCTCTGGGCAAACCCCTTCCTCTTCTTGCCTGATTTATTGCTATGGATCCATCCCTCTCTGCACTGCAGTGCTCACTAGGCATGCCACCATACCAGGTTGGATCAGTGGCCTCATCATCGACCAATTCCTCAACCTGATCCTCCTTCTGAGCTGTGATTTGAGGCTGACCGGATGGCAGCTGTGCCTCATGATTATCCTCCACCTCTTCAGACATCAATTGACCTAACTTAACATGCCTTTCTCCTGGCTGTGGGTAATCCAATGTTTGGGCATCACTGCACTCCACCTTCTCATGATCCTCTTTATTTGTACATGTTGAGAAGCCTGACAAATTACAAGGGAACGAAAACAATTCCAGTGTTGGGGTCATATGTCTCCTGGGACTCTTGATGGTGGGAGGAAGAAGCAGAGGTGTATCTAGCCTTTCCAGCACCTGGGGCAAAGGATCAGTGTATGACCAAGCCAAGGTACATTCCTGAATCCCCATAATGTTAAAATAGATACCAATAAAAGTAAAATTAATTGAGACATCAGTAGGTTAAGTGTTTTTGAATATCCATATTGAATCAGGAGCCCCATATAATCCTGCATAAAGGTTAATAATGGCCCCATAAGATGCTCCATACAGACACTTGCCCCGTTATAGTGCTGCACAAAGGTTATGGCCCCCATATAGTGCTGCACAAACGTTATAGCCCCATATAGTGCTGCACAAACATTATGGCCCCCATATAGTGCCGCACAAACATTATGGCCCCCATATATATTGCTGCACAATCATTATGGCCCCCATATAGTGCTGCACAAACATTATGGCCCCCATATAGTACTGCACAAACATTATGGCCCCCATATAGTGCTGCACAAACATTATGGCCCCCATATAGTGCTGCACAAACATTATGGCCCCCATATAGTGCTGCACAAAGGTTATGGCCCCCATATAGTGCTGCACAAACATTATAGCCCCCATATAGTGCTGCACAAACATTATGGCCCCATATAGTGCTGCACAAACATTATGGCCCCCATAAAGTGCTGCACAAACATTAAGGCCCCCATATAGTGCTGCACAAATGTTATGGCCCCATACAGATATTTGCCCCATTTTACTGCGATAAAAAAAAATCACATACTCACCTCTCCGTCACTCAGGCCCCCGGCACTTTTAATATTCACCGCTCCTCGTTCCAGCCGCTGCTCCATCTCCCGCCTCCTCTGCACTGACGTTTAGGCAGAGGGCGCGCACTAACTACGTCATCGTGCCCTCTGACCTCAGCATCACTGCAGAAGATGGACCGGCGACTGGAACGAGGAGCAGGTGAATATCGCGCAGCGCTCCCCATCCCCGTTATACTCACCTGCTCCTGGCGCGGTGCAGTCCCTGCTTCCCCGGCGCTGCTGCTTCTTCCTGTACTGAGCAGTCACCATTACCGGGGCACATGCCCCGGCTGCCCCCCCTGGATACGCCACTGGGAAGAAGGACCAGGCTGAGGATTCAGAGGCCCAGCCTCTTGGCTTCTGAGACTGGGCCGTGTGGAAGACTTCGTGGTGCTGCTTGTCAACACACTGGAGCCTTTGTCTGCCATTCAACCCACAACATTCTTGCACTTGTCTGGGTTCATTAGTGGTGTAGCACGCTGACCAAATTTTGACAGTAACCTAGAATGAGATACAGTCACCTTCGGATATGTCACATGGCCTTGGAAGGGCACTACCACAGCTACATCCCTTAATGTCTTGAATGCGTTATGCTTATGAATCCAAAAAAAATGACTTTATTTTTCAAAAGTACGATTACAAAGATCTTATATAGAAATTCACTGTATCTAACAATGTGTGGCTATTTTTTTGGACATCATCTTGCTGACACAATATAAATGGGGAGTAATGAAGATTATTGCCCTTGCTAAATTGTCACATACGATTATCTCTAGTCGGATTGTGCCAGTCGCACAACTGCTAGATAAAGATACGCTATTTTTTAAACCTATAGAAAATTTGGATTTTTTTTCAATTATATTGCTGACACACTCCAAATGCACAACAATGAAGATTATTGCCCTTGCTAAATTGTTACATACGAGTATCTGTACCCATGCTGCGTCAGTCGCACAACTGATAGATAAAGATACACTATTTTTAAACCAATAGAAAATTAGGATTTTTTTTCAATCATCTTGGTGACACACTCCAAATGCGGAGTAAAAAAATCGGATTGTACTCAGACCAATGTTATTTTATCATTGCGTGTTCATCTGCGTTTTTTTCCAGCTAGGATTGGATCACAATTGGACAGGAAAAAAAAATCGCAGCATGCTGCGTTTGTAATCGGAAATTGGATTGCATCGCGCTATAGAAGTCTATGGGTGAGAGAAAAAAATCACACAGCAATCGGACCATGTGAGTGCTCTTTGATTTTTACACTCCGATCTCATTTGAAAAGCCAGCAATTCATGTGCCGAGCACAGTAATATCACTATGACAGGTTAGAATATACAGGTCCTTCTCAAAAAATTAGCATATAGTGTTAAATTTCATTATTTACCATAATGTAATGATTACAATTAAACTTTCATATACTATAGATTCATTATCCACCAACTGAAATTTGTCAGGTCTTTTATTGTTTTAATACTGATGATTTTGGCATACAACTCCTGATAACCCAAAAAACCTGTCTCAATAAATTAGCATATTTCACCCGACCAATCAAATAAAAGTGTTTTTTAATACCAAACAAAAAAACCATCAAATAATAATGTTCAGTTATGCACTCAATACTTGGTCGGGAATCCTTTGGCAGAAATGACTGCTTCAATGCGGCGTGGCATGGAGGCAATCAGCCTGTGACACTGCTGAGATGTTATGGAGGCCCAGGATGCTTCAATAGCGGCCTTAAGCTCATCCAGAGTGTTGGGTCTTGCGTCTCTCAACTTTCTCTTCACAATATCCCACAGATTCTCTATGGGGTTCAGGTCAGGAGAGTTGGCAGGCCAATTGAGCACAGTAATACCATGGTCAGTAAACCATTTACCAGTGGTTTTGGCACTGTGAGCAGGTGCCAGGTCGTGCTGAAAAATGAAATCTTCATCTCCATAAAGCATTTCAGCCGATGGAAGCATGAAGTGCTCCAAAATCTCCTGATAGCTAGCTGCATTGACCCTGCCCTTGATGAAACACAGTGGACCAACACCAGCAGCTGACATGGCACCCCACACCATCACTGACTGTGGGTACTTGACACTGGACTTCAGGCATTTTGGCATTTCCTTCTCCCCAGTCTTCCTCCAGACTCTGGCACCTTGATTTCCGAATGACATGCAAAATTTGCTTTCATCAGAAAAAAGTACTTGGGACCACTTAGCAACAGTCCAGTGCTGCTTCTCTGTAGCCCAGGTCAGGCGCTTCTGCCGCTGTTTATGGTTCAAAAGTGGCTTTACCTGGGGAATGCGGCACCTGTAGCCCATTTCCTGCACACGCCTGTGCACGGTGGCTCTGGATGTTTCCACACCAGACTCAGTCCACTGCTTCCTCAGGTTCCGGTCACCTCTTCTCGTTGTACAGCGTTTTCTGCCACATTGTTTCCTTCCAACAGACTTACCATTGAGGTGCCTTGATACAGCACTCTGGGAACAGCCTATTTGTTGAGAAATTTCTTTCTGGGTCTTACCCTCTTGCTTGAGGGTGTCAATGATGGCCTTCTTGACATCTGTCAGGTCGCTAGTCTTACCCATGATGGGGGTTTTGAGTAATGAACCAGGCAGGGAGTTTTTAAAAGCCTCAGGTATCTTTTGCATGTGTTTAGAGTTAATTAGTTCATTCAGAAGATTAGGGTAATAGGTCATTTAGAGAACCTTTTCTTGATATGCTAATTTATTGAGACAGGTTTTTTGGGTTATCAGGAGTTGTATGCCAAAATCATCAGTATTAAAACAATAAAAGACCTGACAAATTTCAGTTGGTGGATAATGAATCTATAGTATATGAAAGTTTAATTGTAATCATTACATTATGGTAAATAATGAAATTTAACACTATATGCTAATTTTTTGAGAAGGACCTGTATATATACACATAGAATACATAGATATATAGATGTCAGTGACACATTATATATATATATATATATATATATATATATATATATATTATGTACATATATTACATAGATATAAGAAAAGCCTGCAATTCATCTGCCGAGTATTGTAAAATCACTGCAGGAGCCGACAGGCTATAAAAGCTGGATTACATACAGTAAATACAAATAGAATAGGTAGATATACAGATGCAAGTGACATATACAATTAGTACAGTGTGTGCAGCTTACTGTACATTTATTTAAATAATAAAAAATTATTTTTCTGAAAAAAAATGTTGTGGGCTCCCACGTAATTTTGTTAACCAGCAGGGGAAAGCCGACAGCTGGGGACAGATGTTTATAGCCTAGGGAGGTGGCTATTAAGATCAGGGCACAGCTGTAAGACTTTACTGGCTATTAAAATGGGGGACCCCCAAAAAAGTGACATGAGGTCCCCCTATAATTAATAACCAGCAAAGGTGATGCAGACAGCTGTGGGCTGATATTAATAGCCTATGAAAGGGCCATGGATACTGCCCCCAGGCTAAAAACATCAGCTCTCAGCCACCCCAGAAAAGGGCATCTCTAAGATGTGCCAATTCTGGCACTTAGCCTCTCTCTTCCAACTTGCCCTGTAGCGAAAATCCTACTGCCGCAAATCTTGTAACTGCTGCAAGCCGTAGAAATATTTCTGGGTTATCTAAACATTTTTTGGAAACGCACAAAGGAAATTTAAACGTTAAAGGAATTGAGAAAGTAACTAGATCAATCAGAGGGAGTGACTGGGAACGTGCACTCCGTTGTTGGGAGGCATATTGGATATTGGCTTTGAACGCACGCTTTCCAGAAGGCCTTAATTATAAAAGTGATCTATTATATTTTTATTAGATCGCTCTGCCGTATCTTTGTATTATTCAGCTAACATCTTACTGCTTTTTGTGCATATGATGAATGCCTTGTGTACCATTACCATTTGGTGTAAAAATATCACTCTTTTTTTCCCAACATGTGGGTTTTGTGTTTTTTTTTTGTTTGAATATAAGCTCAGCTATGCTAATTTGCGAAAACAGGTTTTCAACTAATCCTATTCATATGAAATGTCTTCACACAACATACGCATGTGTTAAATATGTATATACTTATTATAAAACGCATTTTCATGATATTGTGATCTTATGTATATGAAGGACTAATTTCCCTCTGGTCGATATGGGGATAATTGGGGAGGTAGTCCTTTCTAATCAATTACATGTGCTGCTGTGATAGATATAAGGAACTGTTGACTCTATGTTTGTATGCCTTTGAGGAAGGACTGGTTTTACTGGGTCTGAAACGCGTCAGGCCTCTGGGGGGTCCCCATGATGTTGTGATGTTGTTTTTTATCGCTGAAGATGTTTAAATAAAGAATTTTTTTCGGAAAAAGGATTCCTGTGCCGGAATTCTTCTATTTCTATTTGCACACATGTGGTAGTCAGCCACTGATCTCCAGGCACGGATGGTCTCAGGTATATTTTGGTGAACAAAGCTTTCTTTTCCCTTTCCAGTTTGCTAATTTGACCCCAGGCTGTGACCTGATTTATACCTTTGTCCTTTTCCGTTTTTTTCTATGTGCTCTCTTGGTATTGATCCTGGAAACATCTGAATTCTCTGCATCACAGTCTGACCGTGAGGAGTGACTAGCGTCATAATCACCTATACTTTGGATAGGCGATAATTTGCTTTCATCAGAAAACTCCTTTAATCTTCTCTGAAGCCCACAGGCTCAACCATTCACTAAAGCGTCCAACCATGCTGACTCTATAGCAGGGATGTTAAATTTAAATAGGCAGAGGGACAAAATGAAAAGTTGGACAACGTTATGGGCCAACCTTGATATTTATTGAAAAAATGTCTACAATTGACGTAGTTTTTCCTTACCAATTATAACGATGAACCTTTTCGTAGAGAAACAAACTTAAAGAGGTTGTCCCACCAACAAAGTACATTTTAATTAATAGATTTTAGCATACTGGAATAATATAATATGTTATGATAGAATAGTATGCATAGATCACAATGGCCTAATTTAAATACGTCATAGCAAAGCATAAAAGAACCTTGAATAATGCAGGAAATAAAGTATGATTCCAACAAACGTGCCCCACAAGCATAGTAAGACACTCCACAGTGAATTTCTCCACAGTATCTCACACATGCACAGGATGATGACCCTACTATACCTCCCCCCGTATATATGAAAAACAATGGGCCCTCATTCTTTTCCATACAGTATAAAGGCCCCACAAAGTCCTCCATACTGCATAATGGGCCCTGCATTGCCTTCCATACAGTATAATGGCCCCTCATAGTCCTCCGTAATGTATAATGGGCCTTGCATTGCCTTCCATACAATATGATGGCCCTATTTAGTGCTCCATTCAGTAAAATGACCCCACATAATGCTCCACACAGTATAATGGCCTCACGTAGAGCTCTATACAGTATAATGGCCCCACATAGTGCTCCATACAGAATAATGGTCCCGTTTGGTTTCGAGGGCCAAAAATACTCACCCCGAGGGCCAGAGTTAGACTTCTGTGCTGCATAGAAAACTGCATGAAGCGACATAGATAGATAGATAGATAGATAGATAGATATGAGATAGATATGGGATAGATAGATAGATAGATAGATAGATAGATAGATAGATAGATAGATAGATAAAGAGATAGATAATATCTTTGCAATATTTAATTATTGCTTGCCAGGGTACCAACAAACTTTAACTGTGAACTATAATATCTATAAATAGAGATGAAAAGCTGAACCGCACAGCCCTTGTCACTAAGAGCTACCACAGTCCATGAGTGGTGTGACCGGAGAGCCTGACATCCAGATGGAGGTGCTCACATGAAAAACAACAATGCAGCAGTTAAGAACTAGAAAAAATGCGGCAGCACTCACCAGCTTCGGTGTGGTCTGAGTCCTTTATTGAGACATGTGACACATCACCATTATCTTCACGACACGGGGGAGTGTGAAAGGAAAGGAGGTGAGTAGGGATCAACGACGTCCGGAAGAAGCTCACGGGCGAAACGCGCGTCGGGGCGCACGTGGAAGGATCGGTCGACTCTGTCCCTACATCACCGCCTCCTGTGGGTATTTGTATTTCTATTCTGTAAGTAATCTCGATAATTGGCAATGCTATAGCCACATTTCCCTTTGCTTTTTATAAATGTGTGGAATACTTGCTTTAGGCAGTATTAGATGAACGTTATAAGATGGATATCCAGTGGAAATGCATGTGGTAGATAGTGCTATACCGGGAGGCTCTGGATAGAAAAATATTGTCCTTTATATGGAATTTACTTTGACTGACAAAGGAATATCATTAATTTGTATCATCTAGAGCGGTGAGATTTATATAGATATAATTGGATTGTATATTGAGAATATATTTGGGGCAGGGCCGTGCCCATCCATTCCATGGACACTTTGTCTGTTTTTGTCTGGTCTTGTAAAAATATGTGTTTTATTTTGTTGTGTCAAATAAAGAATTGATTTTAAATTTATTGATATGGGTCTCTTCATGCGGCTAATATAATATAAGTCCGCAATTGGTAGTATTTAATCTAGAAGTGCCATAATTTGGGATAAGTAAGGACTATTTGTTAATATTTATAATTAAACACAGCTGGACCCCAATGAAAGAGTAGAACCATCTCAAGGAGGATCACAAGGAAATGGACAGCATGTGACTTAAATATGAGTGTCTCAGCAAAAGGTCTGAATACTTATGACCATGTGATTTTTCAGTTTTTCTTTTTTAATAAATAATAATTTAATAAATAAATTCTACATTTCTGTTTTTTTCAGTCAAGATGGGGTGCTGAGTGTACATTAATGAGAAAAAGAAATGAACTTTTTTGAATTTACAAAATGGCTGCAATGAAACAAAAAGTGTAAAATTTAAAGACGTCTGAATACTTTCCGTACCCAATGTACTACTTAATACAAATTATATCTGGCATAAATATGTTAAACTACCTCAGAGACCATTACCCATAGGTGATTCTGTACAATACAAATTTGGCTTGACAGATTTCAGACAGAAATTCAGTTCACCTGGGGCTCTTTGTTATGTTTGCTTGGATCTTTTTCATAGCTTTCTGCATAAATTCTTAGAGTTGTTCCCGCATAACCTGAAGCACTGAGTCTAAAAATGATCCTTGATCCATCTGCAAAAATTATCCTGAGTCCCTAAAAAAATAAAAAATAAGTATGTTAATCTGATCAAAATACTGTTTTGTCTTAAATAAATACATACATACATTCCAGTGTTATAACAGTAACCATGTGGCTACATTGTAAAAGGTGACATGACGCCTCAATACAATATGGCTATTATGAGCAGCAACAGAGGTCAAATGGACAGAATTTTACAGAAATATCTTTACCTTAACAGTTGGATATGAATTCACCATTATTTGCTGAGTCATTACTACAATTTTCACAAAAGAAAAAAGGTCATCAATATCAGATTGGAGGAGGTCCTACAACTGGCACCTCAACTGACCAGCTGCTCTCAGTGCCGGAGGCGGCCGGATGTTAGCAATTGAGAGGCTGACCGTCACAGCTCCATCAACTGTGTAGTGGCCACTACTTGGTACTACAGATACAATCCTGTTTATTTGACTATGGGTGGATTTGCTGTACCTGGTAGCAGCCACTAGAGCTGATTGGTTGAGATGCCAAGTGTTGGATGCACACCGATACGTCATCAATACTACTTGTGAAACAATGCTTTAATTTGACTATTTCGTTCCAACATTACATATATTGTTAATAAATTTGATCTACTATATTTAATAACAATAGAGTACAATATTTGTATATGTAAGACTAATTCTTAAAATTAAGTTTATTGTTTATTATCCTCCTATCGATAGTCCTAATATGAAGACTCTCATTAAAATGAGGCCAGTGCTGCAGCATCTTGCTACAATCCACTCAGCTTCAGGGGACTTGCGATACATAATCCACCATTCATCCACCCAGCTCTCCTGCTATGAAGTGCACATAGTACATCACCCAGCTTTGCACATAGACTTTCCTCTGCTCCTAGCATCCACATGGTATGTTCATCCACCCAGCTCTCCTGCTATGAAGTGCACATAGTACATCACCCAGCTTTGCACATAGACTTTCCTGTGCTCCTAGCATCCACATGGTATGTTCATCCACCCAGCTCTCCTGCTATGAAGTGCACATAGTACATCACCCAGCCTTGCACATAGACTTTCCTCTGCTCCTAGCATCCACATGGTATGCCTTTCAGCTAACCCCAACTTACCCTGTGATATTTATGACCTTGTTTACTTAGGCTTGATTGTACGCATCTGGTCCACCCTTAATTCTCTGACCAAGATGAGCAGAGACCACTCCTCTCTGCTTCACACCTGAACGCACTTAGTTTTCCATATATTGCATAGCACAAGTCTGCATGACTTCAGTCTGCAGTGTGATTTCTAGAAGTGTGTTCTAAAAGTGTGGATTACATTACAATTAAAACCTGAATTGAACCTGAAGGGAACTGAAGGTAACTGGCCAGTCACTGCAAACAATGTTTCTGTTAATTTTCACTTTCACCCCTATATTCTTTCACTTTCTGCAACCTCCCCCACTTTCACCCCTATATTCTTTCACTTTCTGCAACCTCCCCCAATCCCCACACCAAGTAAGGAACTGTTTATCTCCTCTTCAATCCTCCCCATCCATCTCACCTCCTCCTCAGAACTGTTCCTTAACATACAATCCTCTGTCTCAAAGCACAGGCAGCCTCCTCATGCCCTCTCCTGCACCCACCTGCTAACACTATCTCTGCTCCTTCTCACTGCTGGTGATATCTCTCCAAATCCTGGTCCTCCTCACCATATTCCCACAGTCATTTCTACCTCCCACCCACGCTCCATCACAAACTTCCGTAACCTCTCTAACCTTATACCCATTTGCCCAGCCCCCGCTTCCCCAGTCCCACTAACAGGAGCTCTGTGGAACGCTTGCTCTGTCTGCAACAAGCTTTCCTACATCCATGATCTTTTTGTTACTACCAAACTTTCCTTCCTCGCCATCACCGAAACCTGGCTCACCCCTTCTGACACAGCCTCCCCTGCTGCACTCTCTTATGGTGGCTTCCACCTTTCTCACACACCCCGCCCCAGCAAGCATGGAGGAGGAGTTGGTTTTCTCCTGTCAGATAACTGCTCCTTCACCCCAATCCCACTGCCACCCTCTGTTACCCTCCCTTCCTTTGAGGTGCACTCTGTGCGCATCTACTCCTCCTCCAACCTCCAACTGGCTGCCATTTACCGCCCCCCAGGGCCAGCCACCACCTTTTTTGACCACTTCACCACCTGGCTACTTCATTTCCTTTCTGCGGACATCCCCACTATCATCATGGGCGATTTCAACATCTCCATTGACACTTCCCTCTCAGCTGCCACTAAACTTCTATCTCTCACTTCCTCCTTTGGCCTCACTCAATGGTCTTCTGCAGCCACTCACAAAGATGGTCACACACTGGACCTCATCTTCACCCGCCTCTGCTCCCTATCTAACCTCTCTAACTCAACTCTTCCACTCTCTGACCACAACCTTCTCACATTCTCATCTCTCTCCACTCCACGTCTACAATCCCCACCCCACAAACTTTCACACCCTCGCAGAAATCTTAAACATCTTGACCTACATTCATTCTCTGAATCCCTCCTCCCTCTCACAGACATAAGTTCCATACACAATGCGGATGACGCTGCCACTCTATATAACACCACAATAGCTGTAGCTTTGGAATCTGCTGCCCCACTTACACATACCAAAGCTCGCAAAATCAACAGACAGCCCTGGCACACCAGCCTGACCAAAGAACTGAGGCGAGCTTCCAGGGCTGCTGAGCGGAGATGGAAAAGATCCCACTCCAATGACCACTTTATCGCATTCAAACAGTCCCTCACTACTTTCAAGACCACACTCGCCACAGCTAAACAAACCTACTTCTCATCTCTCATATCCTCCCTGTCTCACAACCCTAAACAGTTATTCAACACCTTCAATTCTCTCCTCCGTCCCCCAGCACCTCCTCCCTCCCCACTTATCTCCGCTGAAGACTTTGCCTCATTCTTCAAGCAGAAGATTGATAGCATCAGAGACAGTTTTGGTCAACAAGCCCCAGAGCCCTTCCTCCCGACATCCTTGCCCTCCACCTCCAAAACCAACTTCTCCACCATTACAGAAGATCAACTCTCCACTCTACTCTCAAGATCGCATCTCACCACCTGTGCGCTTGACCCGCTCCCATCCCACCTCATCCCAAACCTCACCACAGTCTTCATCCCAACCCTAACCCATCTCTTCAACCTATCACTAACAACTGGTGTTTTCCCCTCAAGCTTTAAACATGCCTCCATCACACCTATCCTCAAAAAGCCCTCTCTTGACCCATCCTCTGTATCTAGCTATCGCCCTATATCACTTCTCCCTTATGCCTCCAAACTACTGGAACAACACGTCTACCTTGAACTGTCCTCCCATCTCTCTTCTTGCTCCCTCTTTGACCGCTTACAATCTGGCTTCCGGTCACACCATTCCACTGAAACTGCCCTAACTAAGGTCACCAACGACCTCTTAACCGCCAAGAGCAAGCGACACTACTCTGTTCTCCTCCTCCTCGACCTGTCGGCTGCCTTTGACACAGTGGACCATTCCCTATTATTACAGATCCTCTCATCCCTTGGCATCACAGACTTGGCCCTATCCTGGATCTCATCATACCTAACAGACCGGACATTCAGCGTCTCCCACTCACACACCACCTCCTCACCTCGCCCCCTATCTGTCGGAGTCCCACAAGGTTCAGTTCTTGGGCCCCTTCTCTTCTCCATTTACACCTTTGGCCTGGGACAGCTCATAGAATCTCATGGCTTTCAGTATCACCTCTATGCTGATGACACACAGATCTACATCTCTGGACCAGATATCACCTCCCTACTAACCAGAATCCCTCAATGTCTGTCCACTATTTCTTCCTTCTTCTCCGCTAGATTTCTGAAACTTAACATGGACAAAACAGAACTCATCATCTTTCCCCCATCTCACGCGACCCCCCCAACGAACCTAACCATTACAGTAAATGGCTGCCCACTCGCCCCAGTCCCACAAGCTCGCTGCCTCGGGGTAATCCTTGACGCTGATCTCTCCTTCAAACCACATATCCAAGCCCTTTCCACTTCCTGCCGACTTCAACTCAAAAATATTTCACGAATCCGTTCATTCCTCAACCAAGAATCTGCAAAAACCCTAGTCCATGCCCTCATCATCTCTCGCCTTGACTACTGCAACCTCCTACTCTGTGGCCTCCCCTCGAACACTCTCGCACCCCTCCAATCTATTCTAAACTCTGCTGCCAGACTAATCCACCTGTCCCCCCGCTATTCCCCTGCCTCTCCCCTCTGTCAATCCCTTCACTGGCTCCCCATTGCCCAGAGACTCCAGTACAAAACCCTAACCATGACGTACAAAGCCATCCACAACCTATCTCCTCCATACATCTGTGACCTCATCTCCCGGTACTTACCTACACGCAACCTCCGATCCTCACAAGATCTCCTTCTCTACTCCCCTCTTATCTCTTCTTCCCACAATCGCATACAAGATTTCTCTCGCGTATCACCCCTACTCTGGAACCCTCTACCACAACACATCAGACTCTTGCCTACCATCGAAATCTTCAAAAAGAACCTGAAGACCCACCTCTTCCGACAAGCCTACAACCTGCAGTAACCATCGATCAACCAAACCGCTGTATGACCAGCTCTATCCTCACCTACTGTATCCTCACCCATCCCTTGTAGATTGTGAGCCTTCGCGGGCAGGGTCCTCTCTCCTCCTGTACCAGTTATGACTTGTACTGTTTAAGATTATTGTACTTGTTTTTATTATGTATACCCCTCCTCACATGTAAAGCGCCATGGAATAAATGGCGCTATAACAATAAATAATAATAATATTAATAATGGTGTTGTCCAAACTAGACAATCCATTTTAGGTATAATAATACTCCTGCAATTCAAACATCCAAAAATATTGCAGTTCAAATGTGTCCTAAAAAGTCTCAAGTTTATTTTTAGTAACAAAAATAAATCTCTGGATCAAACGAAAGATCTGCAAGTGACTGAACCATTATACTACATCTAGAAAACTTTTAAGTCTCTGAAGGTACCGGAAAATACCTTAAATTCTTGAGATGATTTAAATTTCAACATTTCAGCTCCACTTAGGATAGATGGTAAGTGGATTACATTCAACATGCTCATATTTCCAATAAATCTATGTTTATTTAAATGTTATGTACTGTAAATGTTAGTCCCTTTAGGACTAAAGAACAACAATAAAATTAACTGTAAATGTTATAAAAAAATGTGCATAAAAAGTGTGCATAACAATTTCAAATGTTGAAAAAAACCCATTATATATTACAAACACAAAAAACACTAAATAACAACTACAATAAAAAAAAGTAATATATAGTTTCATATAAATGTAATACTTTTAAGATCTTTTTCCTTACAATTTTTTCTGCATTAAATAGCATGAAGGTAAGAAAAAATGTTTTTGGAAAATACAAATTTCAGCTTCATCCTTTCCATTGTTCTTTTAAAATATTAATTAAACGTTTTTATAACTGCAAAAAGGTAGTGGTCCTTAAAATGATAGACACTAGATGGAGCTATGCACTTTGTACTGAAGATAAAGAAATTCCCGGCCTTCATTTTAGGGCAACACTATATATCAAACAGACATTAATAAGTAAAATCAGCTATAGTGAAAGAAATTAACTTATGCAACACTAAGTGAATTGCTAATGCTACATTTTAACATCTTTATAGGATATTCATAGTCATTTTAATGCCTCAAAAACAATACTGTTGCCTTTTGGAAAATAAGCAAACTATATGTAATTTGTAGCTCTCTCCATAAATTATTATTTTTCCACGCATTTTGTAGATCCCAGTATTGCACATTGTAATACCATTATATATAATCCCTCATTTGTAACTGCAATCTACACGGGTCTCTTTCAATGTCTTTCTTAGTTATTCAACTTTTTGCTATGTGAACTGCAAAGCTTGCTGATCACAAACACACTGTACTCCTAGAAAATTGGAAATGCAGAGATATAGCTACTCTATATAGTTTTTATATGCAGTTGTTTTATTATACACAAAATAAAGGGGAAGGCAGAAAATATCTCTGCACCCTGGGCTACTGCAAAATGGCTATACAAGGAAATGTGGACAAAGTAGATAGGTGGACAACAATATGGTTTAAGTGATGATGAGTCACTACTCATGCGCAAGCTGTGAGACAAGGGAGTCAAGAAATCCAGGGTCAAAGGCAAAATGGGTAAGGCAAAAGAATGGTCAGAAGGCGAAATCCGAGGACAGGCAGCAAAGGTCAGAGTTAGTGATGAGCGAATATACTCGTTACTCGAGATTTCCTGAGCACGCTCGGGGGTCCTCCGAGTATTTTTTAGTGCTCGGAGATTTAGTTTTTATTGCCGCAGCTGAATGATTTACATCTGTTAGCCAGCATAAGTACATGTGGGGATTCCCTAGCAACCAGGCAACCCCCACATGTACTTATGCTGGCTAACAGATGTAAATCATTCAGCTGCGGCGATGAAAACTAAATCTCCGAGCACTAAAAAATACTCGGAGGACACCCGAGCATGCTCTGGAAATGTCGAGCAACGAGTATATTCGCTCATCACTAGTCAGAGAACACCAAAGGTAAAGGGGTAATACAAAGGAATGGTCAAAAGGCAAAGTCCAAGGTCAGGTAGCAAAGGTAGGCAGCAAAGGTCAGAGTACATCAAAGGTAAAGGGGCAATACAAAAGAATGATCAAAAGGTAAAGTCCGAGGTCAGGCAACAAAGGTCTGAACAGCAGAACTCTCAGCATAAGGCACACACACCACCGAGCAAAGCTACGACTGGCAATGGTCTGACCATTGTCAGCCAGCCTGGCACAGCTTGATTGGGTGATTGGGCTTTCACTCACAATACTGGCAGCACAGCACATCCTTGATTCTATAGAGTGGCTAAGCTGTCACTCACTGTGTCCCTAAGACACCATGAGTTGTGGTTTTGTGACAGTTTATAAATACAAGATAGGTTATACAGTAAATGTAGAAATATTCTATTGTGACCATCAAAATAAGACACAACCATATTTTCTCTCATCTGAGAGCATTAAGACGAATATGACAATCACACTCCGATAAAACTCTGATCATAGTATCATCGGAGTATGATCAGAGTGTGACCCAATTGTCAGTTTGTGAAAATTGTACCACACGCGGATGTCATCCGACTGCGGTCTGATTTTTATCATGGACTCATTGACTTGCATAGCCAAATGCAAATCTGAATATTGGTCGCAAATCGTGCATTCAGAGATTTTTTTTTTTCCTCAGAAAGGCTTTGTCTGCTACCCACTATTGTTCCCGGTGATTTTTACAGGCTGACATCACTACTGCACAACTACAGTACACATAACTGCTGCAGACAATCACTGAGTTTGTGATGTCTAGACCAACATTACCACTAAGCCCAGTGAATGTCTTCAGCAGTCATATGAGCTGTAGCAGGAGCGGGAGTAGCGGTATGGTACTAGTGCTAGAGCAGGGGATCATGAGTACTTTGATTTAAACATTTTTAACACAGGCAAGCATATGGTGTGCTAAAAGATGAAAAGGGAAAACCTTCTTTATTGGGTTAACTGTAAAGAGAGCCCATTTTAAGATTCTCCTCTTTGATTGGTTCATCCATTGTGACACTGAAAATTACTAATGCCTTGCCCTTAGGCCAAAGAGGATACCTGAGGTTAGGTTTGAAATATGATAGGAATCTTGACAGAAAATTGATGGAGATCATTAATATCAGTGGGAACAGTCAAGCTCTGTTGGTGTGTGTCTAATGATAAATTCATCCCCAGCAGCTTTCCTTTGTTCTGCTCCTGTAATGGACAGGACAATGGAATGGTTTACCAGTAGTGTGAACACAGTCTTAAAGGAGTTGTATATCACTTTCTAACATTTTCTTAATGGGCCAATGAAGAATGAAGTGGTAAATGGGTGTGACTAGGGGGTGTAGCCAGGGGATGTGATGCTGCTAGGCTAGGTAGCTGTAAGGGTGTGAAAGAGACTGTGGTGTACCTGTCCCTGAACATAACTATTGTAAAGTGAATATGACTTGCATTTTATTGTATGATGTAAAATGTGTTAAATGTAATGTAAAATGCGTAGAGTGTATAGGTACTGAAGCTGTTGTGTGGGTACTGTATTGGTAATGCCTAAGGAAACCTGGTACATTCAGCTCAGGGGTAGGGAAAGTATAGAATATAGTTTAATGCTTAGTTAGTGATAGATAGGAACATTAGGATAGATATGGCAGTGTTGGGTCTTTTTAGTGTACAGTAATAGGAATGTTATTTGTTTTGGACCAACCCATGATGGACAGGGAGAGGTCAAGTAAAAAGAGGAGACACTTCCTAGTTTAGATAGAGAAAGTATGAGGTTCGTGTGAAGTTTAGGTTCAAGTTGCAGTGGGCCGGAGGCACCTGGAGTACATATTGTTCTAGCAATATGAGGTTGTACCAAATTTCCTGCGGCCCTTCCTGTAATGTCCGAAGCCTATGGCCCAAACTAAGCATTGAGAAGTGTGCCTTAATCCGTTCCATATAGAGGAAGCCAGATGGGGAACCGAGAGAGGGAGATATAACGGATCTCGGGAATGCTGTGGGGTCGGACTGGAAATCCCTGGGGCTAACAAGAGGCTCAAGAATAGGGAAAGTCTGAGCTGAATGTAAACAAATGCTTGAAATGTACTATGTACTATGAAACTGGAACCAGAGGGTGCTGTGCCCGATGTTAAAGACCGATGTACTTCAACTAACCAGTAAAATTGAACTTGATAAAGCGAGTGTCCCCTTATGTGTGTGCGACTGATTCAGGATGCAAGGACATGGATGCAGCAGAGGCCTCCAGCCTACAAGTAAGTGCAAAGCAAACTTCACAGCACAACACATATGGACTGGGACACTGCTTGTGGGGCGACAGCGTGTGGAGATGCAGCAGCTGACATGGCTACTGCCCTGGGCACCTTAAATAGTCAACAAAATAAAAGACAGAAATGGTAATAAAATGCTTCTATCTCTTCCGTTGTAAAAGGAAACCCATATTGTTCCTGTCTCATGATAATATATAAGTCAGGCATGGAGTGACAAAGAAAGTAACCATAGCAAAAGGTAAGAGTCCCCACTGGTTTATCTCTTTATTCCAGGATTCCTGTTGAAAGAGACAGAAAATGGGTAATCTATCCACTAAGAGATAGAGTGAGCAAGGTAGAGCTGCTGTCAAATTGGTGACGGAGAAGGAAATACATTTGTGTAAAAAATGCGTAAGTTTTGTTCAGTGTCCGGTTGTCCACCGGGTGGAAGACTTAATGAGGGTTTCTGGAAAAGGGTATTGAAGGAGAAGAGAGGATGTTTAAATGATGCTGGCTCATTAGATCAGGCTGGTATAATAATAATAATTTTTATTTATATAGCGCCAACATATTCCGCAGCACTTTACAATTAAGCGGGACATGTACAGACAATAAATTCAATACAAGTTAAGACAATTTAAACAGTGACATTAGGGGTGTGGTCCCTGCCCGCAAGCTTACAGCCTACAAGGAAATGGAGGACACAATAGGTGAAAAGTGCTTGTTATTTCAGGTCTGGCAATTATAATAAATAGGGATTTTCATATAAAGCTGCATGATCCGGTCATCAGCCCATGTGTTTAAGTGCAATAGTCAAGTATCAAGTGCAGTTATCATGTGCCTGGAGGGTGTGGAGACAGATCAAAAGTAGGGTGCAGATTCAGAATAATATTTGGAAGGAGGGAACAGGGCAAAGTTAGTTTACTGAGTAGTTGATGTGGTAGGCTTGTTTGAAGAGATGGGTTTTCAAAGTGTGCTTGAATAGGTCGGGGCTAGGTATCAGTCTGATCGTCTGGGGAAGTGCATTCCAGAGAGTTGGCGCAGCACGAGAGAAGTCTTGGAGATGGAGGAGCGAGGTTCGGATTACGAGGGATGTTAGTCTTAGGTCATTTGTAGAACGAAGGGCACGAGTAGGGCGATAGACAGAGATGGTATGGTGGAAAACCTTTAAATGTGTAACTAGAGGTGAATTGAATGAAGAAAAACATGGTGATAAGTTTTTGTGTGAATAAATATGTAACAAAGATGGCACAGATTCCCCTGCCATTCCCAGATTGACTCCACCGCCTTACATTGTCCCTGAAAGATGGATATGTGTATGCAGGAGCCGCAAACCAGATTGGATGGAGGCCTGCTGTGTATTTGGTGCCCCCTGTTGGCATATAGAAACCATTAAACCTCCTACTCCTAAAACAGGATTGTACCCTTTGTTATCACCCCAGTATTTGCATTCTATAAGCCCCCAGAGCCCAGTGAAGCCAGTGTGGCCTACCTGGCCAGTATCTCAAGTGCTTATGCCCCCACAAATCTCGGCCATGCCCCTTCAGGCCCTTCTCTGCACTCCAGCTCCTCGCCTGACAAAATCCAAATGGATACAGTAGTTATACATAAGTCTTTTGCTGTCATCCAAGTCTCATTAGGACAATTACTCAGTCAAGATGGGCAGCTCACCTCTATCCCTGCTGCTCGCCTGCACTGCTCACCCTGTTTGCTACCACCAGGTCTCACACCCCAGTCTAGGGGATCAGACACAGCAGAGCTCCAGGAAGGTGTGTGGCGTCCCTGGAATCCTAGTAAAATGCTGTCCATGGTGAATAGAATGCCAGACCGTGAAAAATTTCCCATTCCATTTGTTAGATAGGTAGAGATAATTAGAAAGGCCTTCTCCTGTTGTTGGTGGGATTTAGAGGACCCGGAGTCAGCAAAGGCTAGGGATACCTTCTACCCCTTTGTGGCAGGGGCAATAGGGGCCTCACCTGTGGATGATACTTCATTAGATTCAGGGAAGTAGTTTGTGAGAAATCTCACAAAGTCGAGTCAGGACAGGTTAGCTTCCCAGTTAGCCACTCTTCATGATATTCAACAAGATGCTACAGAGTCAGTAGTAAAATATTATACCCGTCCCTGGCAAAAATGGCAGGACTTGGGATACGAGATCAAGTCCAAAGTCCACACCTGTTTACTGTCCTGTGGTTTTGTTGAAGGTTTAAAGGCTGTGACTAAAGAGCCACTAATAGTGTCCCACCCGGAGTACCGGACCATGTCCCCGGCCGTGATACTCCAAGTAGCAAGGGTGTGGAAGCAACCGATGCCCTGAATAACAAGGCAAAAACCCAGTTCTGAGCCCCTCTTATGTATGATCAGACCGAGCAAGGGAACCAGATCAAGCAAGGATGAAAAAACATCACATGTTACACTTGCTGAAAGCCTGGACACAGAGAAATTGCAGCCCTCCTAGATTCAGAGGAGAGCATGATAACCCCCCATCTCCAGTGGGGGGGGGATCAGGGTCCCACTAAGTCATAAATGCTGTGCAGGCAGCTCCTCCTGGATAAATCTGCTGAAATTGTTCAGATTTTCTCCCTCACTGCTCCCTCCCTCATGTTGTTACTGACATTCTTTCTGAAGTACAATCAAAACATCTCAGCACTGCTCATCATTTCAGGCATCAATGTGCCCTCCTGCCTAATAACATCACAATTCAATGTTGCACCACTCTGAATCCAGCCACCTTGTTGCCTCTGGCAGGGGAAGGGGTGGTAGTGGTAACCTGGGTGACCAGCTACTTGAGCCACAAGAGGAACATGACTGTTTACAACAAATAGAAGAAAGAAGGAGCAGCATCCATTCCAGGTGATAAGTATCAAAAAAAGTATTTATTCTGCCATCACAAAAATACAACGTTTCGGCCAAATGGCCTTTGCCATTTGGCCGAAACGTTGTATTTTTGTGATGGCAGAATAAAGACTTTTTTTGATACTTATCACCTGGAATGGATGCTGCTCCTTCTTTCTTCTATTGTGAGTATTGTTCCAACTGATCCTTGGACTTTGGAGCGTGCAGCCGATATCAGTGTGCTGTTGGTTACTTCTTTTTTACCTGTTTACAACAAATGTCCCAGTAATTGGGGGTGAGGTTTCACTAGAAAACCCACACCATGACCTCTTTGTGGAAGCATCGCGGTATGGCATGGATGGCCAGCTCTACACTGGATATGCTGTTGTTTCCCTCCATGAAACCATAAAAGCAGAACCGCTGCCACCACATATGTCTGCCCAGGAAGCTGAACTCCGTTCCCTAGAAGAAGTCTGCAGACGTGCTAAAGACCAAACTGCCACCATTTATAGAGACAGCCACTATGCCTTTGGCATAGTTCCTATGACTATGGACCTATATGGGAGCTTGATCTATCCTCACAGTGGCAAGTAAGCTTATCAAGAATGATAAATCTGATGGGGGCCCTACTTTTACCAGAGAGTTGCCATAGTAAGAGTCAAAGAGCGACTCAACTGCAGCTAAAGGCAACCACCTGGACGACCAGGCTGCAAAATCTGCAGCTAATACCAACCAAGAGACAACCCTGCTGGGGTGGCAGCTGCACAGGTGGCCTCCATCATGAACCCACCTGTGACTTATGACCCTCTCCAGAAGCTACAACAACAGGCTGATGTTGAAGAATTAGCAGATGGCAAGAGAAAGGAGCTGTGCTGTCACCTTAAGGACTGTGAACATGGGGGACAAAGTTTGCCTTTCCCATGTCATGTATCCTATGATGGCTCAATCCACCCATGGCAATGGCCACCAATCTAAGACAGCCATGATTGACCTCATCCACCATCATTGGTATGCTCCTGGGCTCAATGTCACTGCAGACAAACACGTTCAAGCCTGTCTGATCAATGCACTCAACAATGTGGGACGCACCACCAAGACACTTATGAAAAACATACCAATGCCCTTGTGCTTGTTCCAGTGCCTTCAAAAAGACTACATTCAACTTCCCAAAGTGCAAACCTACGAGAATGTAATTGTATGTGTTAACCTCTTCTCAGGGTGGACAAAAGCATACCACATTGTATAAAGCCACCGTCAAGGCTACAGCAAAGAAACTAATCTCAGAAGTCATCTGCAGATTTAGGGTAACAGAGACCAAAGACAGTGACACATGCACCCACTTTAAAGGAGAAGTTATGCAGGAAATAATGTCTTCCCTGGCAGTGGAACTGGCCATTCATACACAGTACCATCCACAAAGTTGCGGTAGAGAGATTGAATGGATCCCGAAAATTGAAAGCCAGAACGCCATGGCTTAATGGGCAGACCATGGACATAATGCTTGCTCCTTGCACTCTTCTCAAACAGGTATACTCCTAACAAAAAGACAGGCCTCAACCCATACCAGGTGTTATTTGGGTCATCCCCTAGGCTAGGGTTGTATTTTCCACAGCTGCTCCAGATGCAATATGATAAGCTGTCTTTTGTTATTGCACTTACAAGATGCTTGTCAAACATATACTCTCGAGTTTACTGTTCTCTTTCAGATCCAGATTCTGTGGAAGGGAGACACTCCCTTGAGCTCGGAGACTGGGCTGTTAAAAGGCATGTCAGAAGATTCCTTGAGCCTCGATTTGATGGGGCTTTCCAAGTTTTGCTGACAACTGAGACTATCGTAAACGCTAAAGGGAAGTTCCAACTGCAAGAAGACAGCTGAGAACAAGAAAGCCACCGAATGATGTGGACACACACCCTGCGCCTTATCCTTTTTATCTTGATAAATGGGGGCTCATCAAGGGCTATGTTCCTAGAAAGAAAGAATGGGAAGCTATTTACCACTTTCTGGTTTCATACCCCAGACCTTGTAGTCAGTTTTAAATTTGACCTGTGTAACATGGTCTCCTGCCTAGGATGGAGTGGCATTGTGGGGAAACCTATAGACTCAGCCAAAAGTATATATGTGTCACCACCATCAACACTGGCTATGGGTCTGATTGTGAGTCCTGGAATATGGTGGGGTGGAACACTGGGAAGACTGGGCCCACAACCCCTTCGTAACACGAGAAAAGACAGACAGAAAGGGAAGAAGCCTCCTTACTAGAATGACTCTGACCACTTTTATTTTAAGGATATCAAGGACCCGACCTATTCTAAGTGAAACTGAGACCCTGCAACCTAGTACTTCCAAAGATTAATTCCTAGTGACCCCAATGAGTCACCCAGCAGGGCAGTGGGGTACTCGGTACCGGGTTCGGTCACAAGGGGGATGTCACGGTGGCTGTGACCCGATCCGTGGCCCTGGGCCTCAACGTTAAAGGGGAAAATGTTCAAAGTCTGTCGTGACGCGACCTGTGGTGTTCGGTCAGTAGTGGGACCGACACTGCCTTGAAGGGGTCCCCTGGGGGATACTGTGGCAGCACGAATATTACGCTTCCCACAGGTGAAGCGGGGTCCCCAGGGGTCCTAAGGTGTGTGGCTGAGATGATGGTATGTGCCGATGAATAAATAGAGGAGACAGTTGTAAGTCTTTACCTGGTTTGCTGGCCACAGTCCAGGGCACCAGGCACGGCTGATGGTGGTCCAGCCAACTCAGAGGCAACGGAGAGTTCTCTTGTTCCAGTAGAGATCCGTGGGCCTTTCCAACTAGTGCCTGCTGTAAATGAAGTCCCTGCTGCCTGAAGCTTTCTGCAGAGTCCTCTATTCCCCCTGTCCTGAGACAGGTACCTGTCATGAATCCCAATGGCTAGGGATAGCACAGGACAAGCAAAGTACAAATATATTACGGACGAGCTCTAGGGTGATGGAACCTGGGCTGACCGCTGCCCTACGCCTGACAAACGCAACTAGAGATAGCCAGGGAGCGTGCCTACGTTGGTTCTAGACGCCACGCACCAGCCTAAGAGCTAACTAGCACTGCAGAGAAAATAAAGACCTCACTTGCCTCCAGCGGAATGAACCCCAAAAGATATAGTTGCCCCCCACATGTATTGACGGTGAAATGAGAGGAAGGCACACACATAGAGATGATATATATAGTTTTAGCAAATTGAGGCCCGCTGTAAACTAGAAAGCAGAACGATACAAAAGGGGACTGAGCGGTCAGCAAAAAACCCTAATCAAAAAAACCATCCTGAGATTACAAGAACCCATGTGCCAACTCATGGCACATGGGGAGAACCTCAGTCCACTAGAGCTACCAGCTAGCATAGAGACATAATAAGCAAGCTGGACAAAAAAACCAAACAACTGAAAATCAGCACTTAGCTTATCCTGAAAGATCTGGGAGCAGGTAGGCAGGAACCAAACAGAGCACATCTGAATACATTGATAGCCGGCAAGGGAAATGACAGAAAGGCCAGGTAAAATAGGAAACACCCAGCCACTGATGGACAGGTGGAAACCAAAGGCCGCAACCCACCAAAGTCACCCAGTACCAGCAGTAACCACCAGAGGGAGCCCACAAACAGAATCCACAACAGTACCCCCCCCTTGAGGAGGGGTCACCGAACCCTCACGAGAACCCCCAGGGCGATCAGGGTGAGCTCTATGGAAGGCGCGGACCAAATCAGTCGCATGAACATCGGAGGCGACCACCCAGGAATTATCCTCCTGACCATAACCCTTCCACTTAACCAAATACTGGAGTTTGCGTCTGGAAACACGAGAATCCAAGATCTTCTCAACAACATACTCCAATTCTCCCTCCACCAGCACCGGAGCAGGAGGCTCAACCGAAGGAACAACGGGCACCTCATACCTCCGCAACAACGACCGATGGAACACATTATGAATGGCAAACGATGCTGGGAGATCCAAACGAAAAGATACAGGGTTAAGAATCTCCGAGATCCTATAAGGACCGATGAACCGAGGCTTGAACTTAGGAGAAGAGACCTTCATAGGGACAAAACGAGAAGACAACCACACCAAATCCCCAACAAGAAGTCGGGGACCCACGCGGCGACGGCGATTAGCAAACTGCTGAGTCTTCTCCTGAGATAACTTCAAATTGTCCACCACCTGATTCCAAATCTGATGTAGCCTGTCCACCACCACGTCCACTCCAGGACAATCCGAAGGCTCCACCTGACCAGAGGAAAAACGAGGATGAAACCCCGAATTACAAAAAAAAGGAGAGACCAACGTGGCAGAACTAGCCCGATTATTAAGAGCAAATTCGGCCAGTGGCAAAAAAGCAACC
This sequence comes from Ranitomeya variabilis, assembly GCF_051348905.1. Taxonomy (NCBI): domain Eukaryota; kingdom Metazoa; phylum Chordata; class Amphibia; order Anura; family Dendrobatidae; genus Ranitomeya; species Ranitomeya variabilis. Next base: position 391,795,785 of record NC_135232.1, read on the forward strand.
CAGTCATCTTGATCAGCAGAAACAAAACACCTCAAATAAGTTTCCAAGGTCTGATTAGTTCGCTCCGTCTGGCCATTCGTCTGAGGATGGAATGCAGACGAGAAAGACAAATCAATGCCCATCTTGGCACAAAACGTCCGCCAAAATCTAGACACAAACTGGGATCCCCTGTCAGAAACGATATTCTCCGGAATCCCATGCAAACGAACCACGTTCTGAAAAAATAAAGGGACCAACTCAGAGGAGGAAGGCAACTTAGGCAAGGGCACCAAATGAACCATCTTAGAAAAGCGGTCACACACAACCCAGATAACGGACATTTTCTGTGAAACCGGGAGATCAGAAATAAAATCCATGGAAATGTGCGTCCAAGGCCTCTTCGGGATGGGCAAGGATAACAACAACCCACTGGCCCGAGAACAGCAAGGCTTAGCTCGAGCACACACTTCACAAGACTGCACAAAGGTACGCACATCCCTAGACAAGGAAGGCCACCAAAAAGACCTGGCCACCAAGTCTCTAGTACCAAATATTCCAGGATGACCAGCCAACACAGAAGAATGGACCTCGGAGATGACTCTACTGGTCCAATCATCCAGAACAAACAGTCTTTCTGGTGGACAACGATCCGGTTTATCCACCTGAAACTCCTGCAATGCATGTCGCAAGTCTGGGGATACGGCGGACAATATTACCCCATCCCTAAGGATACCAGTAGGCCCAGAGTCTCCAGGAGAGTCAGGCACAAAACTCCTGGAAAGAGCATCTGCCTTCACATTCTTTGAACCTGGCAGGTATGAAACCACGAAATTGAAACGAGAAAAAAACAACGACCAACGAGCCTGTCTAGGATTCAAACGCCTGGCAGACTCAAGGTAAATGAGATTCTTGTGATCAGTCAAGACCACCACACGATGTTTAGCACCCTCAAGCCAATGACGCCACTCCTCAAATGCCCACTTCATGGCCAAAAGCTCCCGATTACCCACATCATAATTGCGCTCGGCGGGCGAGAATTTTCTAGAGAAGAATGCACATGGCTTCATCACCGAGCCATTAGAACTTCTCTGTGACAAAACCGCCCCCGCTCCAATCTCGGAAGCATCAACCTCAACCTGAAAAGGAAGTGAAACATCTGGTTGACACAACACAGGAGCAGAAGAAAACCGGCGCTTAAGTTCCCGAAAGGCCTCCACGGCCGCAGGAGACCAACCAGCAACATCAGCACCCTTTTTAGTCAAATCAGTCAAAGGTTTAACAATACTGGAAAAATTAGCAATGAACCGACGATAAAAATTAGCAAACCCCAAGAACTTCTGAAGGCTCTTAACAGATGTAGGTTGTGTCCAGTCACAAATCGCCTGAACCTTGACGGGATCCATCTCAATAGTAGAAGGAGAAAAAATGTACCCCAAAAAAGAAATCTTCTGGACTCCGAAGAGACACTTTGAGCCCTTCACAAACAGAGAATTGGCCCGCAGAACCTGAAACACCTTCCTGACCTGTAGAACATGAGACTCCCAGTCATCAGAAAACACCAAAATATCATCCAAATACACAATCATAAACTTATCCAGATATTCACGGAAAATATTGTGCATAAAGGACTGAAAGACTGACGGAGCATTGGAGAGTCCAAAAGGCATTACCAAATACTCAAAATGGCCCTCAGGCGTATTAAATGCGGTTTTCCACTCATCACCCTGTTTTATCCGCACCAGATTATACGCACCGCGAAGATCTATCTTAGTGAACCACCTAGCCCCCTTAATGCGAGCAAACAAATCAGTCAATAATGGCAATGGATACTGATACTTGACTGTAATCTTATTCAGAAGGCGATAATCTATACAAGGCCTCAGGGAACCATCTTTTTTTGCCACAAAAAAAAAAACCTGCTCCCAGAGGGGACGAAGATGGACGAATATGTCCCTTTTCCAAGGACTCCTTAATATAATTCCGCATAGCAGTATGCTCTGGCAGTGACAGATTAAATAAACGACCCTTAGGGAACTTACTGCCAGGAATCAATTCTATAGCACAGTCACAATCTCTATGCGGAGGGAGCGAATTGAGCTTAGGCTCCTCAAAAACATCCCTATAGTCAGACAAAAACGCAGGGATCTCAGAAGGAGTAGATGAAGCGATTGAAATCGGAGGTGCATCATCATGAACCCCCTGACATCCCCAGCTTAACACAGACATTGTTTTCCAGTCCAGGACAGGATTATGAGTTTGTAACCATGGCAGACCAAGCACTAGTACATCATGTAAATTATAAAGTACAAGGAAGCGAATCACCTCCTGATGAACGGGAGTCATGCGCATGGTCACTTGTGTCCAATACTGCGGTTTATTCATAGCCAATGGTGTAGAGTCAATTCCCTTCAGAGGAATAGGAACTTCCAGAGGTTCCAGACTAAAACCGCAGCGTTTAGCAAATGACCAATCCATAAGACTCAGGGCAGCGCCCGAATCCACATAGGCATCGACGGAAATGGAAGACAGTGAAAAAATCAGAGTCACAGACAAAATGAACTTAGGCTGCAGAGTACCAATGGCAAAAGATTTATCAACCCTTTTAGTGCGTTTAGAGCATGCTGATATAACATGAGCTGAATCACCACAATAGAAACACAATCCATTTTTCCGCCTATAATTTTGCCGTTCACTTCTGGACTGAATTCTATCACATTGCATAGTCTCAGGTGCCTGTTCAGAAGACACCGCCAACTGGTGCACGGGTTTGCGCTCCCGTAAACGCCGATCAATCTGAATGGCCATAGCCATAGACTCATTCAGACCTGTAGGCGTAGGGAACCCCACCATAATATCCTTAATGGCCTCGGAAAGACCATTTCTGAAGTTTGCAGCCAGGGCGCACTCATTCCACTGAGTAAGCACCGACCATTTCCGAAACTTCTGACAATATATCTCCGCTTCATCATGCCCCTGAGAGAGGGCTAATAAAGCCTTTTCAGCCTGAATCTCCAGGTTAGGTTCCTCATAGAGCAATCCCAATGCCAGAAAAAACGCATCCACACTGAGCAATGCAGGATCCCCTGGTGCCAATGCAAATGCCCAATTCTGAGGGTCGCCCCGCAGGAAAGATATTACAATCTTGACCTGTTGAGCAGGGTCTCCAGAGGAGCGAGATTTTAAAGAAAGAAACAATTTACAATTGTTCCTGAAATTCAGGAAGGTAGATCTATCTCCAGAAAAGAACTCTGGAATAGGAATTCTAGGTTCAGCATGGGAGTGTGAACAACAAAATCCTGTATGTTTTGAACTTTTGCCGCGAGATTACTCAGGCTGGAAGCCAAACTCTGGACATCCATGTTAAACAGCTAAGATCAGAGCCATTCAAGGGTTAAGAGGAGGTAAGAAGCAGCTAGACAGCAATTAAGGGCTAGGCAGCAAAACTCTGAAGGGAAAAAAAAAAAATAAAAAAAAAAATTTCCCTTAAACACTTCTCTTTCTCCTGCTTCAGCCCAAACAATTAACACTTTGTGGGCCGGCTATACTGTCATGAATCCCAATGGCTAGGGATAGCACAGGAAAAGCAAAGTACAAATATATTACGGACGAGCTCTAGGGTGATGGAACCTGGGCTGACCGCTGCCCTACGCCTGACAAACGCAACTAGAGATAGCCAGGGAGCGTGCCTACGTTGGTTCTAGATGCCACGCACCAGCCTAAGAGCTAACTAGCACTGCAGAGAAAATAAAGACCTCACTTGCCTCCAGCGGAATGAACCCCAAAAGATATAGTTGCCCCCCACATGTATTGACGGTGAAATGAGAGGAAGGCACACACATAGAGATGATATATATAGTTTTAGCAAATTGAGGCCCGCTGTAAACTAGAAAGCAGAACGATACAAAAGGGGACTGAGCGGTCAGCAAAAAACCCTAATCAAAAAAACCATCCTGAGATTACAAGAACCCATGTGCCAACTCATGGCACATGGGGAGAACCTCAGTCCACTAGAGCTACCAGCTAGCATAGAGACATAATAAGCAAGCTGGACAAAAAAACCAAACAACTGAAAATCAGCACTTAGCTTATCCTGAAAGATCTGGGAGCAGGTAGGCAGGAACCAAACAGAGCACATCTGAATACATTGATAGCCGGCAAGGGAAATGACAGAAAGGCCAGGTAAAATAGGAAACACCCAGCCACTGATGGACAGGTGGAAACCAAAGGCCGCAACCCACCAAAGTCACCCAGTACCAGCAGTAACCACCAGAGGGAGCCCACAAACAGAATCCACAACAGGTACCTGCATGACGGGCAGCATAAGCCTTTTTACAGGGACTCTATCATGCTCAGGGCTCCTCAGGTGCTGCTGCATCTCAGGTGTGGTGTGGGCAATGTCTGTTTGATCTTATGCCCTCCGGTTCTGCCAAGTGTCATACAGTTCCACTAAGGCCTTGGGCTCCTGGTACCCGGCTTCTGCGCTATGGCTCTGAGGGTGCCCGGTCACAGTTCCCCTCTGAGCCCTGTTCCTCTCCTTTGCTCTTTCCCTTCTGGCTACTCCACATTCAACCATTCCAGGTTATCTGTCCTTCCAGAGGCAGCAGCTCCCTCGGTGGCTGCCAGGCTTCTCTGTCTGCACTCAGTTCCAGGCTTTCTTCTGCTTCTGTGTCTCTGAACAACTAACTTAACTCCTCCTCTGGGTCAGGATACATGTAGTCTAGGGAAGCTCCCCTGAATCCAGGTATTGAGCTCCCCCTCCTGGCCTGTATTCAGAATGTGTTGCATATGTGTGCCTTACCTGGAGAAGAGAACTCCATTGCCTCTGAGCATGACATTACCCTCCCCGAAGGAAAAGCCGCATCACTGCAGCAGCTGGTCACCTGGGGTGCTGCACCAACCTTTGAAAATAAACTATCTGTGGAAACAGAATACTCTGAGATCAATTATTGGTTAGAATGGGTAAAATACTCTGCACTTACAATGAACAAGAGTGATTGCATAGTCTGTGCCATAGCTAGACCCAATCTAGGCATAGTGCCCTTTTTTAAGCAACCAGACAAACACCATTGCTTTCTCCTGCCTAATTCAGCTATTTTCTGCTACAGAGGGAGAAAATACTTCAGTGTGTAATTTGCTGTGGCAGTTTTATCCCCGCATAAACCCTAAACATGTAAAGGTCAATGGAGTTAGCCCCTATCCTGGGAATTACACGTTTCCAGAGTTTAAAGGGTACTATTGATCTTAAGCATTTAGGTTCCTCATACTACAGTCCCATCACCACCAGCCTGGCACGAGGCCATGCTCTCCTGAATCAGATGGTAGCTAGAGCTGACTTGTGGTAGATGTGTGGAAATGGTGACTTTTATCCAGTACTGCCAGCGGGATGGGAGGGTACATTTGCTATTGTTACAATCTGGAGTGGTATCACGAATTTGACTCAGAATACAGACAAGTTCCACAAATATGCAACGGAAAGCCAGAGACACAAGTTACATCAGCATTTCTATTTCTTTTGACTCTCACGTGTACATTGATGCTTTTGGACTCCCAAGAGGATCACCCGATGAGTACAAAGCCAGAGATCAAGTAGCAGTGGGATTTGAATCACTATTCCCCATCATTACAGTGAATAAAAATGTGGACTGGATAAATTATATCTACTATGACCAATTGTTGAATGCTAACTCTGACCACCATATGAATATGGCACCCATGGCACCCATGGCACAGGTTGATCCAGAGAATCCCATGAAGTGGGTCTATTAGGGGAGAAGAATGTATCTGGGGGAGTCTGTAGGTGTGCATTTCTGCTGGAACAGCCATCCACTGCCACAAGACAAGGGAATTGTGAGAGAAGGAGTTATTTATCTATCTTGACTCTATTTTGGTTGTTTTACATGCACTTCCTCTTCTGTGGAGTCTGAGCCCGTATGTATGTTTTGAGGTAAGGAGTTTCAGGAATTTCTTTGTCTTAGAGACTTAGAGATACTACATAGCAAAGTGAAAGCAAGAGGTATCAAAACTAAACACTTCAGCTGGGTATATACAGTACTAACTTTAGCCAATGAGATGTATGTATGCTAATGCCAGCACATTTGTAGAGATGATCTGAGCAAATTATATTGCTACAATGTAGGTGTCCAGAAAATACCTATATAAACACTGACCTATGATGTAATAAAGAGAGATCTGCCTTGATGCTCAATGTATCAGTGTGGCTCTAATGTGCACGTATTTAGATTTTACAATTTAATTTAGAGCAGGCACAATTTCTCAGAACGTCCCACATTACATGGTGACGACAGTTGTATCTGGTAGCTGGGGACAGGACCCGTTCCTTCTCCATTGCAGTAGAAAGAGCCTCAATGCCACGTGCTCATGTTGAGTATTTTTTGAGTTTTCTACCTCAGTACCTCAGTATTTGCAAGCCAAAACCAAGAGCGGAACAATCAGAAGAAAAGTATAATAGAAATATGTGCAGAACTTCAGCAATTTTCACCCACTCCTGGTTTTGGCTTACAAATACTGAGGTAAAAAACGTACCAAACACGCAACATGTGCACGTGGCCTAACCCTGCACTGTAAATTTACAATAGCATGGGGTTAAAGCCTATAATCAAGCACCAAAATTGTATGCTGCTTGGTTGTTATCGGGTTAGCTAGGCTTAAAAATCATCATTCACAGTAGTAGGTGATGAGGTACTGTTACCGCCGCGGCCAGCAGACCTGCCGCCGCTCCTCGGGCCTCCTGCGCTAATGGTGTGGGGTTTCCGGGCTTGTGTATCTCCCAAGGTGTCCGCAGTCCGTGCTTGCGCCATGTGCCTCCTTAGGCTATGGGCTCATGCTTGCTGGATTCCTTCATTCTGTTTCCTGGTGTCCTGACCAGGAACTGCCCTTCTCTGTGTGTGGCGTCAGTATTTCTGGCGCTCTCTCTCATATCGGTGCCTGGTGATTCACTCTGTTGCACACTCTGTACTGGTGTGTCTCAGGTCCCAGTCTTCTTCCTAGGGTGCATACTTTGTTTATCCTCATATCTCACATTACCCTGTGCATGCTCTGCTCCGCCCTAGTCTCCCACACATTACACAGTGAGCGCTCTGCTTTGCCCTGGTCTCCTGTACATTACCCTGTGCGCGCTCTGCTTAGCCCTGTTCTCCGGTACATTATCCAGTGAGCTCTCTGCTTCGCTCTGGACCCCTGTGCATTTCCCAGCGCACAATCCACACCATCTTGGTCTCTCTTTCTCCTACAAGCCGGTCCCTGGTACTAGCTATTGCGGTATACCTTCCCCAGGGCCTGCTCCTATCGCTCCCTATATAGGGGACGGTTTCACCTAATGATCATTCTATGCACTTAGAATTGTTGTCAGCTGGGGATGAGCGAACGTGCTCATTGATAGTCGGATATCACGAGTATCTAGGTGCTCGGATAAGCTCGGCACTCGATGAGGTTTGGCTGGTGCTCGGATCTGAAGCTCAAATCCCTGCGCCACATGTTTGGCACCTATTACACAGCCAATAAGCATGCAGAGATTGCCTGTCAGTCATTGTAGTGCCGTAGCCATCTTGGTAGTCGCATTACTGCAATTCGCTGGCCGCATTACCTCATAAAATGTTATAAAAGGACAAGCAGCACCATGCTCGGCTCACTGATGCCATTGCACAGCTCAGGGACTGTTCTTATTGGAGGAAGAGCAGTCATCCAGGCCTATGTGTGCACAGTTTAATCGGATTCCTCTAATATTGATAGTGGTGCTTATGCTGAGTCATCATTCTAACAGTCCTTCTAAGGGCTAATCCTGTGTTTTGCTTTTTGTAGCAGATACATTCCGCATTTAGCCTAAGGACAGTTGTAGGAGCAGGTTATTGAGTTATTGAAAGGCATAACAGACCAGACAGATCTGTGGCTCTTGTCGCTGAACCTCCAACCAGGCATGGTCATGTGTAATAATGGCCGTAATCTAGTGATATCTGTGAAGCTTGGCAAGCTCACAGATGTACCATGCTTGGCCCACATTCTAAATTTAAGCGGTTTCTGAAAACCTAGCTTCTAGCAAAGGTATACCCATTTCTGCAAGTTGGCTACAGCTGTCGCCGCTCTGGCAGTGCTGCAGCAGCATCTGCAAGTGCCAGCTCACCGACTGGTGTGCAGCATGACCATGTGCTGAAACTCCACATTGAAAGTGCTGGAACTCCACACTGCACAAGGCTTTGTGAGCAGCAGAGGCCAGTTAGCGAACAACAGCTACAACACACCCGTCATTATTCTGGGCAGCATCCATAGATAACAACTAAAGAGGGGGCATAGATGTCTGATGTTTGTGCAGTTCTCCAAGACATTGAGGACTGCACAAAAATGGTGAGCGGCGATGATGTCATAATGAGCAAAAATATACTACTTCTGTGCCTACTTACACAGTCGCTGCTCATAATTAAAGCTGAAGCTTGCATGCATACCAGGTGGAGATGGAGGAAGAAGTGAGACAAGGAGAAACTACCCAGCCCAGCTTCATCTCACCTGTTCAGCGTGGATTGCATAACAATGACGAGGTGGAGGCTGGGGAGGAGGAGTTGGAACAAGAGCTCGTTGATAGTGCAACAGAGGCTAGTATCCACACAAACTTCGTCCCGTTTCTCCTACGTGGATGAGCTGAGGGGGGAATGAGGAGTAGAGATGGAGGAGGAGATGGAGCGTTGTCATCATAGTGGAGACAGGGAAAGGACCCACACTATAAGGATAATCTTGCATCTCTCTTTCCTGAGGCAGAGAGGTCTATTATACCAAAAGGCCATTGTGGAAAATATGTTAAAAAAGGAGAGGTGAGGGAGACACACACCAGGCACAGCAGAGACAAGGGTACACTGTCAAAGGTCTGGACCAATTTCATGACACCCTCCCAGCATCCATGCCCTAATGACAGGGTATTTTTGACAAGGAGTGTAAAGTTTTTAAAGATGGTCTGAGCGGGTTTATAGTACCCCCGGGGAGATCATAACAGACAGGCGCTTTCGAATGTCAACATAAAATGCTGACAAACTCACACTGACAAAAATGAACAAAGTTTGGTCTGACATGTTACTGTAGATTTACAATATACGCTAAAAATATCAATAGTGCAGTTAATCAGTTAAAGAAAAGTATGTGAGTAGTATTATACACACACGTATATTACATAAATGATAGGTTTATTACATGAAATACAAATTACAAATACAAATTACTAGTTGTGCAGTTTTTAAAGCCCCATTACAATTAATTCAATTGAACAGATGATTATCCAACTAGACTGGTGTATTCAATTTAGAAATGAATGTCTGGCTCTGTGAAAAGTATTATCAGAACAAAAGGGCGAGGTCAGAACAAGCGCCTGAAGAGTGGATGTGCAGCATAGTGCTGGCCAAATCCTCTGGACAGGGATGAGCGACTGGAATGTGTCAGGACTCAGAGACATCTGTCCTTGCCATTGACAAGGGGAAGATCAAGGGGGAAATCTAGCATGTGTAATTATATGCAACAAACGAATACATTTTTCACTAATTCTAATTTTCTTGGTGATTTAAAGCAGTATTTTTCATATTGTGAGCCTGGCTGAAACGGTTCCCACAAGTTATTGATCGGGTACTGGCTAGGGTGGCAGTTTTGACAAAAGTACATGCAGATAAGTCTGTAGTTTAGCAAAAGAGCAAAAGATGGGCTAAGGGGACAATACAAAAGCATTTACAGTACCTCCTCTGTTATCAGTAAAGTGACAATACAAAATTAGCTGTTTAGGGTATGTGCAAAAAAACATAACAACACAGTTATTAAAACAACTGTTAAATATTAATTATTAATTATTGAATTATTATTACACTCAATTACTGTACTGAGCCTCGTGGAAAGTTTCGCTGACATTACAAAAGCTATTTCTATATATTTAGCTCAGAGTAAAAGTTAACACCATATAGAGAGAACACGTGTTCTATGGGACATATATAATCACGGCTCTTAGAAAGATGGGGGTTATCACTTGGGGGCTGTCATTTGGGCCTTCTCCTTCACTCTCTACAGACTACAGACTTCACACAGATGGAGTGAACAGCTGGAATGTGAGTTAAAAATGATGACTTCTACTCCATGACAGAGACAGACACCACTTACCATTCAGAATCTCAGGAAAGATGGGGAACAAACTTTGATATGGACAAATGAACAATTTCTTTGTAACTATTTCACCTATTTTATGCTTTGCTGCAATGATGTGTTTTGGTGGACAATCCAATAAACCACTACATTTTTTATGAGGCATCTGGTAAAGAGTCCTGATTACATAAATATGCAAAATAAGCATATTTAACAACAAAGAAGGCATCTAAGAGATGCTGTGCACATATACAGAAAATACAGAGGTTTTCTGAAAATATTTTTTTTCATCTCATTACCTTGCTCTAGGTTATAATAAATTATGTTGTAACTCACCCTCTGCTGTTTTATCAAAGGCTCTGATCAATTCTGGCAATGTTGATGTCCTTACTACACTGTGACCATTGCAACCATTCACTCTAGGGCTCTGGGAAATCCTTTAAGTTCATACTAAGTCTGTTTAACACCTTATAGATCTGTATTTTTTCTCACCCTTACCAACTATTAAACAAACTGGATGCTAGGTACGCACTGCCTGTAACCATGCTGTATCAGAACTTATGTTATCAAGCAGATCGGAATGTCACTAGATATTGTGACAAGTTTGTGAGCAATCACGATTTTTCTTATTTCTACACTGCTATATATATATATATATATATACAGTTAGGTCCATATATATTTGGACAGAGACAACATTTTTCTCATTTTGGTTATAGACATTACCACAATTTAATTTTAAACAAAACAATTCAGATGCAGTTGAAGTTCAGACTTTTAGCTTTCATTTGAGGGTATCCATATTAAAATTGGATGAAGAGTTTAGGAGTTTCAGCTCCTTAACCTGTGCCACCCTGTTTTTTAAAGGGACCAAAAGTAATTGGACAGATTCAATAATTTTAAATAAAATGTTCATTTCTAGTACTTGGTTGAAAACCCTTTGTTGGCAATGACTTCCTGAAGTCTTGAACTCATGGACATCACCAGACGCTGTGTTTCCTCCTTTTTGATGCTCTGCCAGGCCTTCACTGCGGTGGTTTTCAGTTGCTGTTTGTTTGTGGGCCTTTCTGTCTGAAGTTTAGTCTTTAACAAGTGAAATGCATGCTCAATTGGGTTGAGATCAGGTGACTGACTTGGCCATTCAAGAATATTCCACTTCTTTGCTTTAATAGACTCCTGGGTTGTTCCTCAGCAAGGAGGAACAGGAGCAGCACTACCAGAGCCCTGCAAAATGACCTCCATCAAATGTGCATGTGTCTGCACAAACAGTTAGAAACCGACTCCATGAGGACGGTCTGAGTGCCCGACGTCCACAGATAGGGGTTGTGCTCACAGCCCAACACCGTGCAGGACGCTTGGGATTTGCCACAAAACACCAGGATTCGCAAATTCGCCACTGGTGCCCTGTGCTCTTCACATATGAAAGGAGGTTCACACTGAGCACATGTGACAGACGTGACAGAGTCTGGAGATGCCGTGGAGAGCGATCTGCTGCCTGAAACATCCTTCAGCGTAACTGGTTTGGCAGTGGGTCAGTAATGGTGTGGGGTGGCATTTCTTTGGAGGGCCGCACAGCCCTCCATGTGCTCGCCAGAGGTAGCCTGACTGCCATTAGGTACCGAGATGAGATTCTCAGACCCCTTGTGAGACCATATGCTGGTGCACTTGGCCATGGGTTCCTCCCAATGTAGGACAATGCCAGACCTCATATGGCTGGAGTGTGTCAGCAGTTCCTGCAAGATGAAGGCATTGAAGCTATGGACTGGCCCGCCCATTCCCCAGACCTGAATCAGATTAAACACATCTGGGACATCATGTCTCGCACCATCCACCAATGTCACATTGCACCACAGATTGTCCAGGAGTTGGCGGATGCTTTAGTCCAGGTCTGGGAGGAGATCCCTCAGGAAACCTTCCACCGCCTAATCAGGAGCATGTCCAGGCATTGTAGGGAGGTCATACAGGCATGTGGAGGCCACACACACTACTGAGCATCATTTCCTTGTCTTGAGGCATTTCCACTGAAGTTGGATCAGCCTGTAACTTCATTTCCCACTTTGATTTTCAGCATCAGTCCAACTCCAGACCTCTGTGGGATATTAGTTGTGATTTACGTTGATCATTTTTAGGTTTTATTGTTCTCAACACAGTCTACTATGTAATGAATAATGATTTACAACTGGAATATTTCATTCTGTGATATCTAGGATGTGGGATTTTAGTGTTCCCTTTATTTTTTTGAGCAGTGTATATAAAACTTGGGTGATCCACTAGTTTTACATTGATTTGCCAACATCCAATAACCCTACCGATTAGCTGTAATCACCTTCAGCGGTGGTTAGATGTAAATAATGTAGCAACACAAGCTGCTGAGCTCAGTTATTTGCTGCAATGGTCATGTACACTGTAGTCATATTGTCACTGTTGCAGCCTGTGGATAAAGTCCTGGGTAGTGGCAGAGATGCATTCTTGGACTGGGGATGGATTAGTATAGTTGTGTGTGCTATTTTAGATACCTGCATGCATTTGATGAATTAAAAATTTATCCAAGACAACCCCTTTACGCAATGCCTTTTCTGACCAGTCTATCGACTGTTTTGCTTATAGTAATTCTATGGACAGATACTGCTGTGGATCTCTGGAGCTATGACAGTGTTATCATTGAGGTCTCTGTTAAATTTCTGATTAATATATTCTCTGACTAGTTTGTGAGATTTGGTAGGCGCCCTTCTCTTGTTTGTTTTATGCCACATTGTTTCCATTTGATTAGCCAACCCTGATCTATATTATTAATCTATACTATTTCTCAACTATGTCTCTGATAAGTATGATGAACTCTTTGGTCTTCATCCTGCTTTCTTAGCGATGTAACATATTTGGGGTCTTTCCAGAACAGGCATAGTAATTTCTTAAACAAGTTTTTTTTCTTTTTTTCTTCCACTCAAACAATTTGGACAATTTGGTCAGGTAAGATACCCAAGATTAAATTAAAAATCCATTTTAGTTCTGGGTTGAAATAAAACAAAACAGAAAAAACACAAAGGGGGTGACTAATTTCACAAAGAACACAAATCCGAAAAACAAAAGAAGCAAACAAAACAAAATCATTGCAATATTTCTTATAAAAGTACGCAAAAAATAATCAGATAAAACAAGATAAAAATGGGAGTGTGGGTCAAACTAAAGAAGGGGAAATATATGACATGCAGAGGCAAAATTTATAAAATACACAAACTACAGCTGCATATAGTAATGCTAAAAAAGTGGCCGCAATGCTGAGGAAATATCTGATAGAAAACAGCCGAAGATCAAATATAAAAAGGTAATACCACAATGCAATGTGCAAAAATCTTATAATAAGCACAGATATAAATACCAAAGGCACTAAGAAGGAGACGTGAAATAAATATCAATAAGAAAGAGGTAGCAAGGGTGGTTGCAGACCCCAAGGCACATTTCGCATCAGCTTCTTCAGGGGGTGTTCTCACACTTTTTATCTTGTTTTATCTGATTATTTTTTAACATACTTTATTAAAGATTATTGCTATGATTTAGTTTTTTTGATTCCAGTGGTTTACAGATTTTTATTCTTGCTGGAAGTACCCTATTAAGTCTTAGGCCATTTATAGGTATTTACTTTCAAAAAGCACTGTAGCAGCAGGTAGGTTCAGTCAAAAGCCATTAGCTATGTTTGGTTCTTAAGGATTCAGTTAGATACTAATAATTGCTTTAATTGCAGTTAACCACCGAGGTTAGCTGTACATGGATGGCTGGCAGTTCATAATAGGGCTTGCATGGTCAAGCTTTGCACTAGCCACTCCTTGTTCCCCTGGTCCTGCCCCTTTAACCTCTGTACACAGATACAGAGTGACCCTGGGATTTGTCTACGTAGTGGCTACTGGCCAGTGGAGCAAGCTAGCAGAAAGAGAGATTATCAGGTTGGGTCATATTTAGGAGGTCAAAGGCAGGGACAAAAACATTTGATCATAGTTTTGGTTCGAGTGCTGTCTGTGGAAAAAACTGCCAGTATTCAGACAAATATTATTCAATCAAGCTGTTCCAGATGATCTTTTTTATTTTATACTAGCTGTACTACCCGGCTTCGCCCGGGTTAATGACTGCTGTTAGCAAAATAGAATGTGTTAACAAAAATTTATTCTGCACGCAAAAACCACAAAACAAATAGATAGAAATGTAATTATTAAAAGGCAAAAACTAAGCTAATAGAAGCATTTCACAACATATATTAGCTTTGTTATACTGAGAATGTCTTTGTTGCCTATATTAACCAATCAGAGCTCAGATTAATTAACTGTAGCAAAATAGAAGCTGAGCTGTGATTGGTTGCTATTGGCAGCCTGATAAATCCCCAGCCAACAGGAAGCCCACCCCCTGGCAGTATATATTAGCTCACACATACACATAATAGACAGGTCATGTGACTGACAGCTGCCGTATTTCCTATATGGTACATTTGTTGCTCTTGTAGTTTGTCAGCTTATTAAATCAGATTTTTATTTTTGAAGGATAATACCAGACTTGTGTGTGTTTTAGGGCGAGTTTCATGTGTCAAGTTGTGTGTGTTGAGTTGCGTGTGGCGACATGCATGTAGCGACTTTTGTGAGATGAGTTTTGTGTGGTGACATGCGTGTAGCAACTTTTTGTGTGTCGAGTTGCATGTGACAGGTTAGTGTAGCACGTTGTGTGCAGCAAGATTTGTGCATGGCGAGTTTTGCGCGTGGCGAGTTTTATGTGTGGTGCGTTTTGAGTATGTGCAAGTTTTGTGTGAGGCAACTTTAGCATGTGTTGCAACTTTTGTACATGTGGCAATTTTTCTGTGTGTGCAAGTTTTGCATGAGGTGAGTTTTCCATGAGGTGAGTTTTGCACGTGTGGCGAGTTTTGCGTGAGCCTAGTTTTGCATATGGCGAGTTTTGCATGTAGCGAGTTTTGCGCGTGGCGAGTTTTGAGTGATGACTTTTGTGTTTGGACTTTTATGTGGCGAGGTTGGTGTGTGTGTGGTGAAATGTGTGCTGAGGGTCGTATATGTGTTCAAGCTCGTGGTAGTGTGTGGCGCATTTTGTGTTTGTGTTCATATCCCCGTGTGTGGTGAGTATCCCATGTCGGGGCCCCACCTTAGCAACTGTACGGTATATACTCTTTGGCGCCATCGCTCTCATTCTTTAAGTCCCCATTGTTCACATCTGGCAGCTGTCAATTTTCCTCCAACACTTTTCCCTTCACTTTTTCCCCATTATGTAGATAGGGGCAAAATTGTTTGGTGAATTGGAACGCGCGGGGTTAAAATTTCACCTCACAACATAGCCTATGACGCTCTCGGGGTCCAGACGTGTGACTGTGCAAAATTTTGTGGCTGTAGCTGCGACGGTGCAGATGCCAATCCCGGACATACACACATACATACATACACACATTCAGCTTTATATATTAGATATACCTGTATGTAATCTCCTGTATATAGTATATACCTGTGTGTCATCTCACCTATATATAGTATATATCTGTGTGTCATCTCCTCCTGTATATAGTATATACCTGTATGTCATCTCCTCCTATACATAGCATATACCTGTATGTCATCTCCTCCTGTATATACTATATACCTGTAGGTAATCTGCTCCTGTATATAGTATATACCTGTGTGTCATCTCCTCCTGTATATAGTATATACCTGTATGTCATCTCCTCCTGTATGTGGTATGTACCTGTATGTCATCTCCTCCTCTATATAGTATATACCTGTGTGTCATCTCTCCTGTATATAGTATATATCTGTGTGTCATCTCCTCCTGTATATAGTATATACCTGTGTGTCATCTCCCCTGTAAATAGTATATACCTGTGTGTCATCTCCTCCTGTATATAGTATATATCTGTATGTCATCTCCTCCTGTATTAGCCCTCGTTCACACGTTATTTGGTCAGTATTTTTACCTCAGTATTTGTAAGCTAAATTGGCAGCCTGATAAATCCCCAGCCAACAGTAAGCCCACCCCCTGGCAGTATATATTAGCTCACACATACACATTATAGACTGGTCATGTGACTGACAGCTGCCGGATTCCTATATGGTACATTTGTTGCTCTTGTAGTTTGTCTGCTTATTAATCAGATTTTTATTTTTGAAGGATAATACCAGACTTGTGTGTGTTTTAGGGCAAGTTTCGTGTGTCAAGTTGTGTGTGTTGAGTTGCGTGTGGCGACATGCATGTAGCGACTTTTGTGACATGAGTTTTGTGTGGCGACTGGTGACATGCGTGTAGCAACTTTTTGTGTGTCGAGTTGCATGTGACAGGTTAGTGTAGCAAGTTGTGTGCAGCAAGTTTTGCGCATTGCGAGTTTTGCGCGTGGCGAGTTTTATGTGTGGTGCCTTTTGAGTATGTGCAAGTTTTGTGTGAGACAACTTTTGCATGTGTTGCAACTTTTGTGCATGTGGCAATTTTTCTGCGTGTGCAAGTTTTGCGTGTGGCGAGTTTTCCATGAGGTGAGTTTTGCACGTGTGGTGAGTTTTGCATGTGGAGAGTTTTGCGCGTGGCGAGTTTTGAGCGGCGACTTTTGTGTTTCGACTTTTATGTGGCGAGGTTGGTGTATGTGTGGTGAAATGTGTGCTGAGGGTGATATATGTGTTCGAGCACGTGGTAGTGTGTGGCGCATTTTGTGTGTGTGTTCATATCCCCGTGGTGGTGTGGTGATTATCCCATGTCGGGGCCCCACCTTAGCAACTGTACAGTATATACTCTTTGGCGCCATCGCTCTCATTCTTTAAGTCCCCCTTGTTCACATGTGGCAGCTGTTAATTTGCCTCCAACACTTTTCCTTTCATTTTTTCCCCATTATGTAGATAGGGGCAAAATTGTTTGGTGAATTGGAATGCGCGGGGTTAAAATTTCGCCTCACAACATAGCCTATGACGCTCTCGGGGTCCAGACGTGTGACTGTGCAAAATTTTGTGGCTGTAGCTGCGACGGTTTAGATGCCAATCCTGGACATACACACACACATACATACATACATACACACATTCAGCTTTATATATTAGATGGACCAAATTTCCAAGTAAAAAATAATATTGCCTCATGCACTAGTTCATATCTCTGATGAGATTTTTAACATAGGAAACTGTATTTTTTCTTGTAAATTTTATTCATTGCTGATGTATAAGGCTGTGTGCCCACGTTGCATTTTTTATGTGTTTCCGCCACAGCAGAAACGCTTAAAAAATGCTTAAAAACACATTCCCATGCAATCCTATGAGATTCCGCAGCTGCTGTGCCCATGCTGCGGAATTTCCCGCTGAGGAATCGCATTGCGGTAAAATCCGCAGCATGTTCTGTTGTGAAATTGGATTTTGGGCTCCCCCGGTGGCCACTGGTGGAATTGAACTGGTGTGCATCATCCTCTCTGTTCACCTGTTTCCATCAGGATGTGGGAGTCGCTATTTAGCCTTGCTCCTCTGTCACTTCCATGCCGGTCAACATTGTAATCAGAAGCCTTCTGTGCATGTTCCTGCTGCTAGACAACTCCCAGCTAAGTTGGACTTAGTCCTTGTTTGTTTTTGCATTTTGTTCCAGTTCACAGCTGTAGTTTCGTTTCTGTGTCTGGAAAGCTCTTGTGATCTGAAATTGCCACTCTGATGTTATGAGTTAATACTAGAGTCTTAAAGTAATTTCAGGATGGTATTTTGATAGGGTTTTCAGCTGACCATGAAAGTGCCCTTTCTGTCTTCCTGCTATCTAGTAAGCGGACCTCAATTTTGCTAAACCTATTTTCATACTACGTTTGTCATTTCATCTAAAATCACCGCCAATATTTGTGGGGGCCTCTGTCTGCCTTTCGGGGAAATTTCTCTAGAGGTGAGCCAGGACTATATTTTCCTCTGCCAGGATTAGTTAGTCCTCCGGCCGGCGCTGGGCGTCTAGGGATAAAACGCAGGCTACGCTACCCGGCTACTGTTAGTTGTGCGGCAGGTTTAGTTCATGGTCAGTTTAGTTTCCATCCTTCCAAGAGCTAGTTCGTATGTTTGCTGGGCTATGTTCTCTTGCCATTGAGAACCATAACAGTTTGACCGGCCTGAAGGGTTAAATTAATTGACAGAGAAAGGAGAGAAAAGAGAAGTCTGCTGAAGATTTTTTTTTTTTTTTTTTTTCTCAGTTCTGAGTGTGCTTGTAATTGAATCTCTTGCAAGTCTGCCTATATTGCAGCCTTTCTCTCTCTCTCTCCTTCTAATCCTGGAATGGCTCTGTGTTTACCTGTTTAAAATGGATATTCAGAGTTTAGCTGCAGGTTTGAATAATCTCACCACGAAAGTTCAAAACTTACAAGATTTTGTTGTTCATGTTCCTATATCTGAACCTAGAATTCCTTTGCCTGAATTTTTCTCGGGGAATAGATCTTGCTTTCAAAATTTCAAAAATAATTGCAAGTTGTTTTTGTCCCTGAAATCTCGCTCTGCTGGAGATCCTGCTCAGCAGGTCAGGATTGTGATTTCTTTGCTCCGGGGCGACCCTCAGGATTGGGCTTTTGCATTGGCTCCAGGGGATCCTGCGTTGCTCAATGTGGATGCGTTTTTTCTGGCCTTGGGGTTGCTTTATGAGGAACCTCAGTTAGAACTTCAGGCGGAAAAGGCCTTGATGTCCCTATCTCAGGGGCAAGACGAAGCTGAAATATACTGCCAGAAATTCCGTAAATGGGCTGTGCTTACTCAGTGGAATGAGTGCGCCCTGGCGGCGAATTTCAGAGAGGGTCTCTCTGATGCCATTAAGGATGTTATGGTGGGGTTCCCTGTGCCTGCGGGTCTGAATGAGTCCATGACAATGGCTATCCAGATCGATAGGCGTCTGCGGGAGCGCAAACCTGTGCACCATTTGGCGGTGTCTGCTGAGAAGACGCCGGAGAGTGTGCAATGTGGTGGAATTCTGTCCAGAGGTGAACGGCAGAATTTTAGACGAAAAAATGGGTTGTGCTTCTATTGCGGTGATTCAACTCATGTTATATCAGCATGCTCTAAGCGTACTAAGAAGCTTGATAAGTCTGTTTCAATTGGCACTTTACAGTCTAAGTTTATTCTATCTGTGACCCTGATTTGTTCTTTATCATCTATTACCGCGGATGCCTATGTCGACTCTGGCGCCGCTTTGAGTCTTATGGATTGGTCCTTTGCCAAACGCTGTGGGTATGATTTGGAGCCTCTTGAAACTCCTATACCCCTGAAGGGGATTGACTCCACCCCATTGGCTAGCAATAAACCACAATACTGGACACAAGTAACTATGCGGATTAATCCGGATCACCAGGAGATTATTCGCTTTCTTGTGCTGTATAACCTACATGATGTGTTGGTGCTTGGATTGCCATGGCTGCAATCTCATAACCCAGTCCTTGACTGGAAAGCTATGTCTGTGTTAAGCTGGGGATGTAAGGGGACGCATGGGGACGTACCTGTGGTTTCCATTTCATCATCTATTCCCTCTGAGATTCCTGAATTCTTGACTGAATATCGTGACGTTTTTGAAGAACGTAAGCTTGGTTCATTACCTCCGCACCGGGAGTGCGATTGTGCCATAGATTTGATTCCGGGTAGTAAATACCCTAAGGGTCGTTTATTTAATCTGTCTGTGCCTGAACATGCTGCTATGCGAGAATATATAAAGGAGTCCTTGGAAAAGGGACATATTCGTCCTTCGTCATCTCCCTTAGGAGCCGGTTTTTTCTTTGTGGCTAAGAAAGATGGCTCTTTGAGGCCGTGCATTGATTATCGGCTTTTGAATAAAATCACGGTTAAATATCAATATCCGTTGCCACTGCTGACTGATTTGTTTGCTCGCATAAAGGGGGCCAAGTGGTTCTCTAAGATAGATCTTCGTGGGGCGTATAATTTGGTGCGAATTAAGCAGGGGGATGAGTGGAAAACCGCATTTAATACGCCCGAGGGCCACTTTGAGTATTTGGTGATGCCTTTTGGTCTTTCAAATGCCCCTTCAGTCTTTCAGTCCTTTATGCATGACATTTTCCGTGATTATTTGGATAAATTTATGATTGTGTATCTGGATGATATTTTGATTTTTTCGGATGACTGGGACTCTCATGTCCAGCAGGTCAGGAGGGTTTTTCAGGTTTTGCGGTCTAATTCCTTGTGTGTGAAGGGTTCTAAGTGCGTTTTTGGGGTTCAAAAGATTTCCTTTTTGGGATATATTTTTTCCCCCTCTTCCATCGAGATGGATCCTGTCAAGGTTCAGGCTATTTGTGATTGGACGCAACCCTCTTCTCTTAAGAGTCTTCAGAAATTTTTGGGCTTTGCTAACTTTTATCGTCGATTTATTGCTGGTTTTTCTGATGTTGTTAAACCATTGACTGATTTGACTAAGAAGGGTGCTGATGTTGCTGATTGGTCCCCTGCTGCTGTGGAGGCCTTTCGGGAGCTTAAGCGCCGCTTTTCTTCCGCCCCTGTGTTGCGTCAGCCTGATGTTGCTCTTCCTTTTCAGGTTGAGGTCGACGCTTCTGAAATCGGAGCTGGGGCGGTTTTGTCGCAGAGAAGTTCCGATTGCTCCGTGATGAGACCTTGTGCTTTTTTCTCGCGTAAATTTTCGCCCGCCGAGCGGAATTATGATGTTGGGAATCGGGAGCTTTTGGCCATGAAGTGGGCTTTTGAGGAGTGGCGTCATTGGCTTGAGGGGGCTAGACATCAGGTGGTGGTATTGACTGACCACAAAAATCTAATTTATCTTGAGTCCGCCAGACGCCTGAATCCTAGACAGGCGCGCTGGTCGTTGTTTTTCTCTCGGTTTAATTTTGTGGTGTCCTACCTGCCGGGTTCTAAGAATGTTAAGGCGGATGCCCTTTCTAGGAGTTTTGAGCCTGACTCCCCTGGTAATTCTGAACCTACAGGTATCCTTAAGGATGGAGTGATATTGTCTGCCGTTTCTCCAGACCTGCGGCGGGCCTTGCAGGAGTTTCAGGCGGATAGACCTGATCGTTGCCCACCTGGTAGACTGTTTGTTCCTGATGATTGGACCAGTAAAGTCATTTCTGAGGTTCATTCTTCTGCGTTGGCAGGTCATCCTGGAATCTTTGGTACCAGGGATTTGGTGGCAAGGTCCTTCTGGTGGCCTTCCCTGTCTCGAGATGTGCGAGGCTTTGTGCAGTCTTGTGACGTTTGTGCTCGGGCCAAGCCTTGTTGTTCTCGGGCTAGTGGATTGTTGTTGCCCTTGCCTATCCCGAAGAGGCCCTGGACGCACATCTCGATGGATTTTATTTCGGATCTTCCTGTTTCTCAGAAGATGTCTGTCATCTGGGTGGTGTGTGATCGTTTCTCTAAGATGGTCCATTTGGTTCCCCTGCCTAAGTTGCCTTCTTCTTCCGAGTTGGTTCCTCTGTTTTTTCAAAATGTGGTCCGTTTGCATGGTATTCCGGAGAATATCGTTTCTGACAGAGGTACCCAATTCGTGTCTAGATTTTGGCGAGCATTCTGTGCTAGGATGGGCATAGATTTGTCTTTCTCGTCTGCTTTCCATCCTCAGACTAATGGCCAGACCGAGCGGACGAATCAGACCTTGGAGACATATTTGAGGTGTTTTGTGTCTGCAGATCAGGATGATTGGGTTGCTTTTTTGCCTTTAGCGGAGTTTGCCCTCAATAATCGGGCCAGTTCTGCCACCTTGGTGTCTCCCTTTTTCTGTAATTCGGGGTTTCATCCTCGATTTTCTTCTGGTCAGGTGGAATCTTCGGATTGTCCTGGAGTGGATGCTGTGGTGGAGAGGTTGCATCAGATTTGGGGGCAGGTAGTGGACAATTTGAAGTTGTCCCAGGAGAAGACTCAGCTTTTTGCCAACCGCCGGCGTCGGGTTGGTCCTCGGCTTTGTGTTGGGGACTTGGTGTGGTTGTCTTCTCGTTTTGTCCCTATGAGGGTTTCTTCTCCCAAGTTTAAGCCTCGGTTCATCGGCCTGTACAAGATATTGGAGATTCTTAACCCTGTGTCCTTCCGTTTGGACCTCCCTGCATCTTTTTCTATTCATAATGTTTTTCATCGGTCATTATTGCGCAGGTATGAGGTACCGGTTGTGCCTTCCGTTGAGCCTCCTGCTCCGGTGTTGGTTGAGGGCGAGTTGGAGTACATTGTGGAAAAAATCTTGGACTCCCGTGTTTCCAGACGGAAACTCCAGTATCTGGTCAAATGGAAGGGATACGGTCAGGAGGATAATTCTTGGGTGACTGCCTCTGATGTTCATGCCTCCGATTTGGTCCGTGCCTTTCATAGGGCTCATCCTGATCGCCCTGGTGGTTCTGGTGAGGGTTCGGTGCCCCCTCCTTGAGGGGGGGGTACTGTTGTGAAATTGGATTTTGGGCTCCCCCGGTGGCCACTGGTGGAATTGAACTGGTGTGCATCATCCTCTCTGTTCACCTGTTTCCATCAGGATGTGGGAGTCGCTATTTAGCCTTGCTCCTCTGTCACTTCCATGCCGGTCAACATTGTAATCAGAAGCCTTCTGTGCATGTTCCTGCTGCTAGACAACTCCCAGCTAAGTTGGACTTAGTCCTTGTTTGTTTTTGCATTTTGTTCCAGTTCACAGCTGTAGTTTCGTTTCTGTGTCTGGAAAGCTCTTGTGATCTGAAATTGCCACTCTGATGTTATGAATTAATACTAGAGTCTTAAAGTAATTTCAGGATGGTATTTTGATAGGGTTTTCAGCTGACCATGAAAGTGCCCTTTCTGTCTTCCTGCTATCTAGTAAGCGGACCTCAATTTTGCTAAACCTATTTTCATACTACGTTTGTCATTTCATCTAAAATCACCGC
Source organism: Ranitomeya variabilis (assembly GCF_051348905.1). Classification (NCBI taxonomy): domain Eukaryota; kingdom Metazoa; phylum Chordata; class Amphibia; order Anura; family Dendrobatidae; genus Ranitomeya; species Ranitomeya variabilis. The sequence continues at coordinate 391,818,697 of NC_135232.1, forward strand.
CAATATTTGTGGGGGCCTCTGTCTGCCTTTCGGGGAAATTTCTCTAGAGGTGAGCCAGGACTATATTTTCCTCTGCCAGGATTAGTTAGTCCTCCGGCCGGCGCTGGGCGTCTAGGGATAAAACGCAGGCTACGCTACCCGGCTACTGTTAGTTGTGCGGCAGGTTTAGTTCATGGTCAGTTTAGTTTCCATCCTTCCAAGAGCTAGTTCGTATGTTTGCTGGGCTATGTTCTCTTGCCATTGAGAACCATAACAATGTTCATTATTTCTGCAGAATCGCGGTGATTCGCCGCCATAGGATTGCATTGAAACGCTTCATGTGCGGATGGTACCCAGGGTTTGGAGGAGAGGAGACTCTCCTCCATGACCTGGGTACAATAGTTCTGTAAAAAAAAAATAAAATAAAAAATAGGGATATACTTACCTTCTGATGACCCCCGGAGTCCTCCCGCCTCTCAGCGGTGCATGCGGCGGCTTCCGTTCCCAGGGATGCATTGCGCGAATCACCTGAGATGACATCGCGGTCACGCGACCGCGATGTCATCTCAGCATCATTAGTAAAATGTTGGTCACACTTGTCAAGAACTATGCATGTCAAGTGTGACCAACCTGTCAATCACTTTTCCAAGCGATGCTTCAAATCGCTTGTAAAAGCACAAGCATTCTGCAAGCTAAAAACGCTTGTGTTTTGCGGGAAAATGCATGCGAATTCCGCATGCGTTTTACCCGCGACAGGGAGTTGCAGAAATGCTGCGGACATTTTCGCAGCATTTCTGCAACGTGGGCACATAGCCTAAAATTGAATGCCACAAGAATGCCATATCAGTGACAAAACAGATGAAAGTTTGTCCATTCTTTTTAGAAACATAGCTTGCAAGGCCGAAAAAAGACATTTGTCCATCCAGTTCAGCCTATATTCCGTCAGAATAAATCCCCAGATCTACGTCTTTCTAAAGAACCTAATAACTATAAGATACAATACTGTTACGCTCCATGAAGACATCGAGGCCTCTCTTGAACCCTTCGACTGAGTTCGCCATCACCATCTCCTCAGGCAAGGAATTCCAGATTCTCACTGCTCTAACAGTAAAGAATCCTCTTCTAAGTTGGTGGAAAAACCTTCTCTCCTTCACATGCAAAGGATGCCCCCTTGTGCCCATCACATTCCTTGGTACAAACAGATCCTCGGAGAGATATTTGTATTGTCCCCTTATATGCTTATACATATTTATTAGATCGCCTCTCAGTCGTCTTTTTTCTAGACTAAATAATCCTACTTTTGCTAATCTCTCTGGGTATTGTAGTTCTCCATCCCCTTTATTAATTTTGTTGCCCTCCTTTGTACTTGCTCTAGTTCCATTATATCATTCCTGAGCACCGGTGCCCAAAACTGTACACAGTACTCCAGCACAGCGCAGTCAGAAGGCCGTATGACATGTACAATGATCGCATCACAATGCTAGGACTGGCTGTAGGCTTTCCTGACCTGCGCGTGACAGCTGCATAGGTCAAGACAGCTGTCAACCAATCCGCGCATTGCGATACAATCGTCGTCAGTGTTATACGGATGTCTGACTGCACACTTAAACTTATAACTGGCAACAGGGAACAGAAAGTTAGAGGTTTAAATAAGGAAGGTCCCTACCCATGGCACCCAGCAGAACATAACAGTACAACCGAAAAGTCAGTTCACTGCAGAAACATAGATAATGGCATGGAGAGACACAAGTCTCAACAATACTAAAATTTAACAGGAAAGCGTTAATGCAGCGAAAAGGGTAGAGATGGTAGGAAAGTGTTCAGGTCACAGATGTAACAACTACCAAGTCGTTATAGCTGATCTAAAGATTATAACCATTAGGGCTCACTTACACTGCCATATAACACGGCTGAGTGCTATCTGATGTTATCCTATGGGGTATTGCAGACAATCGATTATTTTATCATGCCGATGTGGCATGAGAAAACGAATGCAGCATGCTGCCAGTGGATAGGACAATCAGATCGAACACACCCATACAAGTCTACGTATGCGTGTGAAACATTGGACTGCACTCTAATGTAATCTGAGTGCAGTCCGATTAGCACAGATGCTGGCAATGGAGGAGATGGAGAAATGACTTTCTCTGTCTCCTCCACACCTGTGCTGCGATTCTCTCATGCGAGACAATCGGAGCACAGAGCACTGACACTTGGCTCATACTCTGACAGAGCTTGAGCCAAGTGTCATTTGCATAATTGGCCCCAATTCTCTCGCATGAGAGAATCGAAAGCCATGTGACCCTGACCTTACATTTGTGTACAACAAATATTCTTATTTTTATCATAAAGTGTATGAAACTTTCCAACAGGACACAGCTCCCTTTTCATACTACCTGTTTTAGTGTTTAACTAGAAGGAATTTGAGATTCAAAAGAGTACATTCCAATTTAAGAATTTGCACCAAGTTAATGAATAGATTAGGGGACAGAGTATTGATTGCTAGGGGTCTAACCCCCTGCAATTCTGAGAATTGAGCATTAGGCCACGTTCAGACATCCATGTTGCCTGTACTGTACATGTTTTCTCTGTGTTTCTCACAGATAGAACATGTGCCCATCATAATTTATAGGGCTGTTAACATGTCTCTGTATTTTTTCACAAGACACGTGTCCATGAAAAAAACTTCACAAAGACTATTTTTTTCAGCAGCATCATTGAAAAATACCAATACAAGTCTGAGTTTGTAAGTTGTGTACAGGGGTGTGTTCTTCAGGATTTGGCGAAGTCACAGGCGACAAAACCGACTCCTATACATTTCACTCAATGTAATTATATTACTTAGTTATGCGGATGACTCAATCAGAAAATAGAAAACATTCAACACCTTATACAGAGACCCTTGTGCTGTATGTGACGGGGTGTACGGCAGAGCAAGAAGGGACAACAGGCCAAGGGATGATTCCACAGATTTATTATCAAGAACGCTGGAACAACACATGCAGGTAGATCTACAGAGTCGACAATTAGTCCAACGGAACAGGTTCGGGGGCACCTCACGATAATCCTTGTGCCAGCTAACAAAGCAATAGTCCACACGAGTCCAAGGGATCCCAAAACAATCTCACGAACGACGAGATATGTCCTCAGTTCAAGTTTCGCCCCGTTCGCTTCCGCAGTCCCAGATGGGCGTGGGGTCTTGCCTCAGCTAAGAATCCCCACTCCTTCTCCTTCAAAGATCAACTCACACCTGATCTCAAAATAAGAATGGATTGTCTGAGCTCCTGGGATCCGCCCATGAAGGGGGGTAGGGGTCACACCTTCTATTCAATGGTTGGGTCCATCAGAAGATTCTAGACTAGTGGGCTCCGATTAGTCTAGCTAGTATGTACATTTGACTAGCCACCTGCTGTGAGGAACAATGGCTATTCCTTCACTAGTTGACAAAGCTTAATTACATTATAGCTTAGGGCTGCAAGTATTGGGGGAAGGAGACATTGTTACAGGTGAACTCCCAGCACAAGAAAATACATATATTACAGCTAATAGAAACCAGAGAACAGTTACATACATCAAATGGCATATTATTCAAATACAGGACAGGGCAAAAGTACATATCATGACACTGTACAGTGTGACGCCAAAACAATATATACCTACCATAATTTCTAGAAATCGACCGACTGGCTTGCCTATCTAAAGCGGCCGCCTGTTACCTGTTAACACTCTGGGAACTGGGAAAATTATATGAGTGTAACGTACGAGCTCGCCTATAGTACAGCACAACAGTTTATAATCTTACAATCAATTAACTCCATCCCCCAACCAAATCTCCCCTCCCCATACCGATGTGACTTCAATGAATTTAGAGGAATAGTCCGTCCTCAACTATACTGAAAATAGTCTAAGGCTACTTTCACACACAGCATATTTGCTGCGTATTTTTACGCGCGCGTATTTTGCTGCTGCTTTACCTGCGTTTTTTTACGCAGGCAAAAAATGCAGCTGCTTTCACACACAGCGTTTTTTGCTGCGTTTTTTGCAGCTGCGTTTTTTTCAGCATTGTGTACTGAAAATAAAGTTTGTTTGAAAAAAAAAAAAAGGGGAAAAAAAAAAAGAGTCATTGAGGTCATTTCCTGTCTTTATGACTCAGAATACAATACACACTGGAGTTAACATCATGTCGATTCTGCCAGCTGCAATGGCCTTGAGCCAAAGACGCCTCAGCAAGCGGAACAGACATCAGCTGGGGTTTACTAACCCCACTGTCACTAACCCCAGGTTACTAGGGCAGGCGTCAGTCAGACGCCCCCCCTCGTAACCCTGTACGGTAAGGGTATGTTCACACGATCCTGATTTCAATCCTTTTTTTTCAGGACAAAAACCGCAGCTCTTGGCAGAAAACGCAGGTGCGTTTTTGGTGCGTTTTTGATGCGGTTTTTGATGCGGTTTTTAGTGCGGTTTTTTATGCAGTTTTCTCTGCAGATTGTCTGTGTTTGACACAAATAAAGCTTTAACTGCAGTGGGGGAAAAAAAAAAGAAATGATGTCATTTCCTTGTCCAACCCTTTTCTTCTTCCATCCTCCATTTTGGGACTAAACACCAAAATGAGTGGACGTGTTTTGAATGACAGCGCTCCGCAGAGTGCTGAGCGTAGGCCAGATCACAGCCCGCGGATCCAGCTCTATCCAGCTATTTAAGTCTACGTTCACATTTGCGGTCTGCGCCGCAGCGTCGGGCGCCGCATGCGTCATGCGCCCCTATATTTAACATGGGGGCGCATGGACATGCGTCGCACTTGCGTTTTGCGCCGGCCGCATGCGTCACTGCAGCGCACGCATCCGGCCGCAGAGGACGCAGCAAGTTGCATTTTTGCTGCGTCCAAAATCAATCAAAAAAAGGACGCATGTGGCGCACAACGCAAATGTGAACATAGCCTAAGTGCCACGTATTTAAGTGCCACGTATTTCAGTGCCACGTGCCACGTATTTCAGTGCCACGTGCCACGTATTTCAGTGCCACGTGCCACGTATTTCAGTGCCACGTATTTCAGTGCCACGTATTTCAGTGCCACGTGCCACGTATTTAAGTGCCACGTGCCACGTATTTAAGTGCCACGTATCACGTATTTCAGTGCCACGTATTTCAGTGCCACGTATCAAAGTGCCACGTATCAAAGTGCCACGTGCCACATATTTCAGTGCCACGTATCAAAGTGCCACGTGCCACGTATTTAAGTGACACGTGCCACGTATCAAAGTGCCACGTGCCACATATTTCAGTGCCACGTATCAAAGTGCCACGTATCAAAGTGCCACGTATCAAAGTGCCACGTGCCACGTATTTAAGTGACACGTGCCACGTATCAAAGTGCCACGTGCCACATATTTCAGTGCCACATATTTCAGTGCCACGTATCAAAGTGCCACGTATCAAAGTGACTGAGCGCCGGCCCTAAAGTGAAAGTGAAAGCAGAGCGGTGACGTCACCGCTGTGCTGTTAAGGCCGGAGCTCAGTCAGTGTCAGGAAGCAGAGGCTGGGGGACGCGCAGGTGAGCATGTACTGTTTGTTTTTTTTACTTTTACGCTGGTAACCAGGGTAAACATCGGGTTACTAAGCGCGGCCCTGCGCTTAGTAACCCGATGTTTACTCTGGTTACCCGGGGGCCTCGGCATCCTTGGTCGCTGGAGAGCGGTCTGTGTGACAGCTCTCCAGCGATCAAACAGCGATGCTGCAGCGATCGGCATCGTTGTCGCTATCGCTGCAGGGTCGCTACACACACACACACACACACACACACCTTCACTGGGGGGCGGGGGCTTCCCTCTTCCTGTCCGACGTCACGTCCGGTCCTGGGTGTCAACCCCTCCGTACAAAGACGCCTACACCCAGGACAAAGGCGCTGTGTGTGCACGTTAATATGGGGCCCTATGGGGATACGCAGACACGCCGCTGCGTAAAGAATTGACATGTCAATTCTTTTTACGCCGGCGTGTTTGCAGACAAAAGCGCCGCGTTTTTTTGCGGTGTGTCTGAACGGCAAAGTGAATTTCTCATTCACTTTGCCGGCAGACGAAAATGACATTGCGCATTTTTGAAAAGCGCCCGCAAAATAGCGCTCAAAAATGCGCTATGTCTGAAAGTAGCCTAACAGTTAAACAACTGCTACTGCTATTTAGCTGTAAACAAAGTCTATAGAAGTTGAACAATTATTCTGTACTATAATGTTCCTCAGAAACTCCCTCCTGAAACAAAAAGAAGTTCACGTTTGGTCTAAAGTCCATTGCGTGTCATATCAGCACATAGGCATGGATTAGGATTCTTAATTAAGGAACAAACAGGAAACGTGCTAGCAAATCTGGCAGTTTTGGACGCCGATTTTGTCAATAAATGTAGCCTGAATCAGTCGCTATGCTATGGGTCTTAGTTTTGTTACTGATCCGAGTCTGCGGGGTCCCTCCTGCAGGTGAATGGCACCATTGATGACTGTGACTTGCATGCTAGGTCCTGGCCTTTTCCATCTCTCAGCAGTGTCTCTGGCAGAAATCTTCTCACATCTGGACAGGTTCTGGTCACGGACACAATCATCTCCACTCTGCCGCTGGCCTGGTCTCGGGGAGATGCTTCCAGGAGAGCAAGTCATTGGATTCCCCTAAAAACATGTCCTCTCCCTGATCTCAATAACTGCAGACTGCTCTTAATGTGAACCTGTCAGCAGGATTGTGTTCAGTAAACTACAGACAGTGTCAGGTTGGTGCCGTTATACTGATTAAAATGATACCTTGATTGATGAAATCCATCTTGTGGTTGTTCAATCTTTAATTGTAGTTTTCAGTTAATGAAATACTTGTGTTTCAGGGCAGCCTGTGGGGGGTTTATTGAGCAGAATCCTTTAAGATGGCCGCATTTCCTCTTCCTGAGTTCTACATCATTCCAGATTGTAGCTTCTCCTCTAACATTCAGTTTTGCATCTGTTTACAGTCTTTCAGTGATGCTTAAGCAACAGTAACATCTTGTGACGAAGAATCAAATCTATTTACAACAGTATTATACTGATACGGGCACAGCTAGGCTAATTTATACCAGCCTGGTGAGCTGACACAATTCTCACAAGATTGTGAAAAACTCCTACAGCACACAGGAGAAGCTTTGTAATTTATTTATCTGTACATTAAAAACTCTGATTAAACACTGACAACACACTGATGATACTGATACCATTTTTTACGTATGTGAAAAACACAGATGTATGAATGAGGCCTTAGCCAGTGTCCATTCTCATCAATAATAATAAAAAAAAGTTTGGATCACCTCTAATTTTTGTTACCCAAAAATAATGAAATATAAAAATGTTTTAAAACAAATATATTCGACGTTGCTGTGCCAGTAAAATTCCACTCTATGAAAATCTAGAATTAGATAACCCATACAGTAAATTGCAGAAATAAAAAATTAAAAAAGGTAGATTTTTTTGGGGAAACAGCACCCCTTTCCAAAACGCGTATACTCTGAAATGGTATAAATAAAAATGAAAGTTTGCCCCAAGAAAATAAGCAATCAAACAGTTCCATCAACAGAAAAATCTAGAAGTTTATCTTTATTTATATAGCGCCAACATATTCCGCAGCGCTTTACAGTTGAACAGTTTCAAACACAACGGTCATAAGTAACAACGTTAACAATACAATAATTGAAGCACAATAAGATGACCCTGCTTGTGAGAGCTTACAATCTACAATGAGGTGGGGAGATACAAAGTACAGGTGTGTATTTACAGTGATGTATTTACAGTGATGGTCCAGCCATCCTCAGGGAGTGGGGGATAGATGGAGATATTAAATGGGCTACACACGCGCCCTTACACATAAAATGACTGATTAGGGAATGTGATAGGCCGCTATGAACAAATATGTTTTGAGGGCGCACCTAAAACTATGCAAATTGTGGATGATCCTAAGTTCTTGGGGTAGAGGATTGGCGCAGCATGGGAGAATTCTTGGGGACGGGATTGGGAGCTACGGATTAGTGCAGAGGTCGGTTAGGCCGATAGACAGAAATGAGGGAGGAGATGTATGGGGGGTGCCGCACTGTGGAGAGCTTTGTGGGTGAGAACAAGTACTTTGAATTGGATCCTATAATGAATGGGCAGCCAGTGTAACGACTGGCGAAGAGCGGCTGCATCTGAATACCGATTAGCCAGGTATATGACCTTGGCTGCTGCATTAAGGATAGACTGTTGAGGGGAAAGTCAGGTGAGGGGGAAACCAATTAACCCCTTCATGACCTTGGGATTTTCCATTTTTCCGTGTTCATTTTTCGCTCCCCTCCTTCCCAGAGCCGAAACTTTTTTATTTTTCCATCAATATGGCCATGTGAGGGCTTATTTTTTGCAAAACAAGTTGTACTTTTGAACAACATCATTGGTTTTAGCATGTCATGTACTAGAAAACGGGAAAAAAATTCCAAGTGTGGTGAAATTGCAAAAAAAGTGCAGTCCCACACTTGTTTTTTGTTTGGCTTTTTTGCTAGATTCACTAAATGCTAAAACTGGCCTGCCACTATGATTCTCCAGGTCAGTACAAGTTCATAGACACCAAACATGACTAGGTTATTTTTTATCTAAGGGGTGAAAAAAAATTCCAAACTTTGCTGAAAAAAAATAAATTATGCGATTTTCTGATACGCGTAGCGTCTCCATTTTTCATGATCTGGGGTCCGTTGAGGGCTTATTTGTTGCATGCCGAGCTAGCGTATTTAATGATAACATTTAGGTGCATATACGTTCTTTTGATCGCCCGTTATTGCATTTTAATTCAATGTCGCAGTGACCAAAAAACGTAATTCTGGCGTTTCAAATTTTTTTCTCGCTACGCCGTTTAGCGATAAGGTTAATGCTTTTTCTATTGATAGATTAGGCGATTCTGAACGCGGTAATACCAAATATGTGTAGGTTTGATTTTTTTTTTATTGATGAATTTTGAATGGGGCGAAAGGGGGGTGATTTAAACTTTTTTTTTTTTTTAATTTTTTTCACATTTTTTGTAACTTTTTTTTTTACTTTTGCCATGCTTCAATAGCCTCCATAGGAGGCAAGAAGCTTGCACAACTCGATCGCCTCTGCTACATAGCAGTGATCATCAGATCGCTGCTATGCAGCAGAAATGCAGGTGTGCTATGAGGCAGCACGGTGGCGCAGTGGTTAGCACTGCAGCGCTGGAGTCCTGAGTTCAAGCCCCACTAAGGACAACATCTGCAAAGAGTTTGTATGTTCTCTCCGTGTTTGCTTGGGTTTCCTCCGGGTACTCCGGTTTCCTCCCACATTCCAAAGACATACTGATAGGGAATTTAGATTGTGAGCCCCAACAGGGACAGCGACTATAATGTGTGCAACCTGTAAAGCGCTGCGGAATATGTTAGCGCTATATAAAAATAAAGATTATTATTATGAGCGCCGACCACAGGGTGGCGCTCACAGCTACCAGCGATCAGTAACCATAGAGGTCTCAAGGACCTCTATGGCTGCTCTGCAGAAGCATCAACGGCCCCCGATCATGTGACAAGGGAAGCGCCGGTTAAATGCCGCTGCCTGTGTTTGACAGCGGCATTTAACTAGTTAATAGCTGTTCAAAACAGCTGACATGTCCCAGCTTTAATGAGGGTTCACCGCCGGAGCCCTGCATCAAAGCGGGGTATCCCGTCTGAGGTCAGAAAGGGGTTAATAGAACATTACAGTAGTCCAGGCAGGAGTGGATCAATGCGACAGTGAGGGTTGTTGTTGTTTCCATGGTGAGAAAAGGGCGGATTCTAGAGATGTTCTATAGGTGTAAGCTGCAAGAGCGGGCAAGAAATTGTATATGGGAAGTGAAGGAGAGATTGGAGTCAAACGTAACACAAAGACAGCGCGCCTGCTGTCGGGGCATTATTATAGTGCCACCAACAGAGAGGGAGATGTTAGACGTAGGAAGGTTAGTAGACGGTGGGAGCAGAAGGAGTTCAGTTTTGGAGAGGTTGAGTTTCAGATAGAGGGCGGACATGATGTCGGAGACTGCAGACAGACAGTGACTGCCGTTCTGTAGTACAGCGGGTGAAAGGTCAGGGGATGATGTATACAGTTGTGTGTCATCGGCATAATGATTGTACTGAAAGCCAAATCTGCTGATGGTCTGTCCAATTGGGGCCGTGTAGAGAGAGAAGAGAAGTGGGCCAAGGACTGAGCCCTGAGGTACCCCGACAGTGAGAGGAAGAGGGGACAAAGAGGAGCCAACGAACGATACACTGAAGAAGCGGTCAGAAAGATAGGATGAGAACCAGGAGAGGGCAGTATCCTTAATGCCTAGTGACTGGAGCTTAGAGAGTAGGAGATGGTGGTCAACAGTGTCAAAAGCTGCAGAGGGGTTGAGAAGAATTAGCAAAGAGTGGTCACTAGTGTTGAGCGATACCGTCCGATACTTGAAAGTATCGGTATCGGAAAGTATCGGCCGATACCGGCAAAGTATCGGATCCAATCCAATACCGATACCCGATACCAATACAAGTCAATGGGACTCAAGTATCGGACGGTATCCCTGATGGTTCCCAGGGTCTGAAGGAGAGGAAACTCTCCTTCAGGCCCTGGGATCCATATTAATGTGTAAAAGAAAGAATTAAAATAAAAAATATTGCTATACTCACCTCTCCGACGCAGCCTGGACCTCAGCGAGGGAACCGGCAGCGTTGTTTGCTTAAAATTCGCGCGTTTACTTCCTTACTTGAAGTCCCGGCTTGTGATTGGTCGCGTGCCTCCCATGTGGCCGCGACGCGACCAATCACAAGCCGTGACGTAATTTTAAAATCCTGAAGGACCTAAAATTACGTCACGGCTTGCTGTGATTGGTCGCGTCGCGGCCACATGGGCGACGCGACCAATCACAAGCCGGGACGTCACGGGAGGCAGGACAAGCGCGCATTTTAAAATGCGCGCGTGTCCAGCCTCCCGTGACGTCACGGCTTGTGATTGGTCGCGTCGCCCATGTGACCGCGACGCGACCAATCACAAGCCAGAACGTAATTTTAAAATCCTGAAGGACCTAAAATTACGTCACGGCTTGCTGTGCTTGGTCGCGTCGCGGCCACATGGGCGGCACGCGACCAATCACAAGCCGGGACTTCAAGTAAGGAAGTAAACGCGCGAATTTTAAGCAAACAACGCTGCCGGTTCCCTCGCTGAGGTCCAGGCTGCGTCGGAGAGGTGAGTATAGCAATATTTTTTATTTTAATTCTCTCTTTTACACATTATTACATTAATGTTGTTTCGATACCGATACCCGATACCACAAAAGTATCGGATCTCGGTATCGGAATTCCGATACCCGCAAGTATCGGCCGATACCCGATACTTGCGGTATCGGAATGCTCAACACTAGTGGTCACTGTTACACTTTGCTGTCAGAAGGTCATTGGTCACTTTGATGACTGCAGTTTCTGTCGAATGTAGGGAGTGGAAGCCAGACTGTGAAGGGTCTTGGAGGGAGTGAGTGGAGAGGTAGCGGGTAAGGCGGGAGTAGACCAGGTGCTCCAAGAGTTTAGAGATGAAGGGGAAGATGGAGACTGGTCTGTAGTTATTTGTGCAGGATGGATCGAGAGAGGGTTTCTTTAATAATGGAGTAATGATAGAATGTTTGAAGGAGGATGGGCGAATGGAGAGAGCGACTGGGGGACATTTGAGGAAATGGGGTCGGTTGTGCCTGTAGTCGGACGAGAAGAAGAGAGTAGCATAGAGACTTCTTCTGTGATGGGATCAAATGTGGAGAGTGAGCCAGGGGAAATGCAGGGAGGGATGGGAGTCACAACAATTAGTGGCTGGCAGCGGATTTCCTGTTGGATATTATCCATTTTCTCTATAAAGTGGGAGGCCAGGTCATCAGCACAAGTGTCTGTGATAGGGGCTTGTGCTTTTGGCCTAAGGAGGGAGTGAAAGGTGTCAAAAAGTTTATTGGGGTTGTTGGATAGTGAGGAGATCAGGGTGGTGTAGTAGGTCTGTTTGGCGAGGTGAAGGGCAGAGTTATAGGTTCTTAACATAAATTTGAAGTAGATGAAGTCATCTTGTTTGTGAGTTTTCCTCCATAAATGTTCAGCACTTCTAGAGCATCGCTGTGAGCCAGGGCTGTTTTACTCTGTGCTTGGAGGTTCTGAGGGTGAGGGGCGCTACTTGGTCCCGGGTGCTTCTGAGAGTGTCATTGTAATGGTGTACAGCCTGATCAGGACAGGAAAAAGACAAGATTAGGGACTGTGATGAGTGTAAGGAGTCTGAAAGTGTGTGAGTTAATGGCGTGTAGATTTCTGAATGTGTGGTAGATAGGAGTGGGCTGGGATGGGCGATAAATTGGGAGCACGAAGGAGAGAATGTTGTGGTCACAGAGGGGAAGCAGTGAGTTATCTAGGTAGGAGATTGAGCAGAGCCGGGCGAAGACCAGGTCAAGGGTGTTACCGTGTTTGTGTGTTTCAGAGGTTGAGAGCTGTGAGAGGTCGAGAGAAGTGGTTAGTGATAGAAGCTGGGATGCAGATGTGGAAGTGGGGCTGTTTATGGGGATGTTGAAGTCTCCCAGGATAACGGTTGGGAGTTCTGAGGACATGAAGTGCGGCAGCCAGGCTGAGAAGTGGTCAAGGAACTGGCTGGGCGAGCCTGGTGGCCGATATATGACTGCTACTCTGAGATAGAGAGTGGACGGAAGAGCCTGAGGGTGTGGACCTCAAAAGAAGGGAATGAGAGTGATGGAACTGGGGGATGACCTGGAAGGTGCATTGTGGGGACAGGAGTATGCCGACTCCACAAAAGGTCTGTTTGTGGGTCTAGGGGAATGTGAGAATTGTACGCCACCATGGGAAATGGCAGCAGGGGAGACAGTGTCAGAATCCTGAATCCAGGTTTCAGTGAGGGCCAACAGATTGAGAGAGTTGTTCAGAAAGTAATTGTGCAGAAAAGGAAGTTTGTTGCATACAGACCGTGGATTCCAGAGGGCACAATTAAAGGAAGAATATGAAGGAGTGCAAGTAATATTAGTAAGATTAGTGTGGTTTTGATACGAGGTAGGATAGTGGTTGAGGTAGGAAGATGGTGAACCAGGGTTGGGGGAGATATCCCCCAAAATTAGGAGTAGTAGCATAAAGAGCAAGTAGGTATTGAAATTGTACAAAGTTTTTTCGTGCAATGTGTTTGGGCAAGATGGACTGAGGTTTTTCAGGAAGGTGAGAAGTGCATGGGAGCTGTACATGGGAGAGGGAAGTATAGAGGGGCTGCTGTGTATGAGTTGTGGTGGAGGGGGGATGGGGCGGTGGATGTGGATGGCAAGGGAACATAGGAGGATAGAAATAAAGTACATGGATAAAAGTGAGTGCAAAGTGTGGATTACCTGACTCCTTCTCTGACTAACTGCCATGAAATAACTGCCTTTTGATTGATGCTTAGCTTTGGGGATGCTTACGTGCACCCCTTAGGATGATTCTAAATTTATAGACCACAATCCAGGCTCAGGAGAGATGGATTGTGGAACTGGTTGGGGATAATTTGGCAGCTGGGGCCAGCACACCAGGGGGTGGTTAGATGATCAAAAACATTCTATACAAAGTTCTAAATTATATTTTAACCATTAAAACATACAACTTTGGTATCACCATGATTGCCCTAATCTTAGCCCTCTAACAACTGCCGATACACCTTTCAATGGCAGCAGTTAAGGATACTTATTCCTCAGTGCTGCTTTTTAATGGCGCTGAGAAATAAGGTTATAGCGCCCCCCAGCATTGTAAATTTTTTGGGGTCTCAGCGACCAGGGGTAGATGAGACCCCAGAGAGCATGATTCGGGTTGGATTTTACCGACCCCAGTGTTGCGATCACCATTATTCACGGAATAACTGTGACTGCAAAAAAAAATCCAATTTCCCATTTAATTTCTCTCTCGTCAGATATGATCTAGCACATCAGAGGAGAGAAAAATGGGGTTCCCCGAGTTCCCCTGGTACCTTCAATGTCCTTGGACCCTACTGCATCCCCAAGTCCTGTCCCCGGCTGTCAGCATCTTCTTCCGGGAAAAAAATGGAGGGTGCATGCGCAGTGCACCCGCCAAGATCTACCGGACAAAATTTTTCCTATTGGTTCATTTTGATCACTGTGATAGACCCTAGCACATTGATCAAAATAAAAAAAAAATACTAAATCAAGCTTCCCTTTATCACCCCCTAAGTTAGGTAAAAATAATAAAATAAAAAAAGTATTTATTTCCATTTTTCCATTAGGGTTAGGGTTGGGGCTAGGGTTAGGGTTGAGCTAGGGTTAGGGTTGGGGCTATGGTTAGGGTTGGGGCTAGGGTTAGGCTTGTGCTAGGGTCACTTTTTCTGCACAAGGAACGTTATGAAAACACCTTTTTTAAATTAAATTACCTTTTTTTAATAATTTCATGCCTCTGTAAGTTTTTTTTAATTTTTCAGCACATTATATGATAAAGTGAATATGGTCGTTCTAAATTACAACTTGTCCTGCAAAAAAGAGTCTTCATATGACTATTTAGATGGTAGAATTAAAAAGTTATGGCTCTTGGAAAAAGGGGAGGAAAACAACAAAAGCGCAAAAATGAAAATTTGCACCTAAGGGACCCACATTTATCTCGAGAATGGAGTCCTAAACGCTTGCTGAAGTCAGTTGGGAATTCCAATCAATTTCATTGCAAAAGTGCAGCAATGTTTCTGCATGCTTCACCCTTTGCTTTGACATGATTTCATGAAATCTCATCCACAATACATGTACTGTAAAAGGACAATGCGTTGCATAAATGGCCAGTGGGAATGTTCCCATAAACTGCTAGTTGTAATTAGCTATTTGTTCTGAGAGTAAATCACAAAATTAGAATATCATCAAAAAGTTAATTTAAGCCATAATCATCAACATTAACAGAAATACACTTGAAATAGATCACTGTTTGTAACGACTCTATAAAATATATGAGATTCACTTTTTGTATTGGAAACCTGAAATAAATTCACTTTTTGATATTTTAATTTTGTGAGAAGCACCTGTACATTTCACCACATAGCTGTACTTTCTGTACTTGTTAGCATTATGTTACCTCTTTCTGCATTTTCTTACCAATATCATTAAACATTGCCTGTAATGTGAAATTCTAAATACTTCTGCAACGCTAGTAGTGTAGGTTTCATTCTCTCTTGGCAACAGCTGTGTTTTTTGGCACATCACTTTGTGGAAATTCTCACTGTCAATGTTGCTAGGTGTCTTTTGATTAAATACATTCACTCCCATGTATAAAACACAATTGCTGCTATTATTAAATCAGAACTTTACCACAAAAGATAGTTTTAAAAAAAACAACTACAAAAAACTATTGAAAAACCAACACGTGTAGGGGTGGGGAAAGGGACCCTGGGTCAGTTCTGATTGGAGTGAGAGAGCAGTCATCCAGGCCTGTGTGTGCACAGCTTAACTAATCAGAGCTAGTGTTGATACTGGTGCTGATGCTGAACCATCCTACTATCAATCTTTCTAAGGGCTTATCATGTGCTTTGCTGTTTGTAAGAGATACATTCTGCATTTAGCCTAGGGACAGTTGCAGGAACAGGTAGAGCGGCAGAATGCAGCCACTAGGCAGGGATTAGGGTGTGTTTCCACGGTCAGGAATGGCTCAGTATTTGTTCAGGATTTGACGCAGGTAAAATCTGCATCTGAGGTCAATGGCAGGTCACCTGCATTTTTTTATGTGTTTTTTTAATGCTTTTTTATGTGTTTTCGGTGCGTTTTTGATGCAGATTTAGATTTTCATGCATTTTTTCACGTGGATTTGTATGTGATTTGTAAGCTAAATAAAGATATACAAAAAAAAAAGAATTGCGATGTAATTTACTTGTCCAACCTCTTCTTTTACATACTCCATTGAAGAATAATGTTTACATACACAGATAGATAGATTGAT
This sequence comes from Ranitomeya variabilis, assembly GCF_051348905.1. Classification (NCBI taxonomy): domain Eukaryota; kingdom Metazoa; phylum Chordata; class Amphibia; order Anura; family Dendrobatidae; genus Ranitomeya; species Ranitomeya variabilis. The sequence continues at coordinate 391,834,633 of NC_135232.1, forward strand.
AGATAGATAGATAGATAGATATATCTACCTATCTACCTATCTATCTATAGATCTATCTATCTATAGATCTATCTATAATAATAATAATAATCTTTATTTATATAGCGCCAACATATTCTGCAGCGCTTTACAGCTTTAAGGTACCGTCACACTAAACGATATCGCTAGCGATCCGTGACGTTGCAGCGTCCTGGCTAGCGATATCGTTTAGTTTGACACGCAGCAGCGATCAGGATCCTGCTGTGATGTCGCTGGTCGCTGAATAAAGTCCAGAACTTTATTTGGTCGTCCGATCGCCGTGTATCGTTGTGTTTGACACCAAAAGCAACGATACCAGCGATATTTTACACTGGTAACCAGGGTAAACATCGGGTTACTAAGCGCAGGGCCGCGCTTAGTAACCCGATGTTTACCCTGGTTACCAGCGTAAAAGTAAAAAAAACAAACAGTACATACTCACCTGCGCGTCTCCCAGCGTCTGCTTCCTGCTCTGACTGAGATCCGGCCCTAAAGTGAAAGTGAAAGCACAGCGGTGACGTCACCGCTGTGCTGTTAGGGCCGGAGCTCAGTCAGTGTCAGGAAGCGGACGCTGGGAGACGCGCAGGTGAGCATGTACTGTTTGTTTTTTTTACTTTTACGCTGGTAACCAGGGTAAACATCGGGTTACTAAGCGCGGCCCTGCGCTTAGCAACCCGATGTTTACCCTGGTTACCCGGGGACCTCGGCATCGTTGGTCGCTGGAGAGCGGTCTGTGTGACAGCTCTCCAGCGATCAAACAGCGACGCTGCAGCGATCGGCATCGTTGTCGCTATCGCTGCAGCGTCGCTTAATGTGACGGTACCTTAACAGTTTCAAACACAACAGTCATAAGTAACAACGTTAACAATACAATAATTAAAGCACAATAAGACGACCCTGCTGGTGAGAGCTTACAATCTACAATGAGGTGGGGGAGATACAAAGTACAGGTGTGTATTTATAATGATGTATTTACAAAGATGGTCTAGCCATCTTCTGGGGGTGGAGAGAGTGAATGGGCTACACACACACACACAAACATAAAATGACTGATTAGGGAACGTGAACAAATATGTTTTGAGGGAGCGCCTAAAACTATGCAAATTGTGAATGGTCCTAATATCTTGGGGTAGAGCATTCCAGAGGATTGGCGCAGCACGGGAGAAGTCTTGGAGTCGTGAGTGGGAAGTACAGATTAGTGCAGAGGTTAGTCGAAAGTCATTTGCAGAGCGCAGAGGTCGGTTAGGCCGATAGACAGAAATGAGGGAGGAGATGTAAGGGGGTGCTGCACTGTGAAGAGCTTTGTGGGTGAGAACAAGTACTTTGAATAGGATTCTATAATGAATGGGCAGCCAGTGTAACGACTGGCGAAGAGCGGACGCAACCGAGTAACGATTAGCTAGATAGACAACCCTGGCTGCTGCATTAAGGATAGACTGGAGAGGGGAAAGTCAAGTAAGGGGTAGGCCAATTAATAGAGCACTGCAGTAGTCCAGGCAGGAGTGGATCAAGGCAACAGTGAGGGTTTTTGTTGTTTCCATAGCGAGAAAAGGGTGGATTCTAGAGATGTTCTTTAGGTGTAAGCGGCATGAGCGGGCAAGAGATTGTATATGGGATGTGAAGGAGAGATCGGAGTCAAACGTAACACCCAGACAGCGCACCTGCTGCTGAGGTGTTATTATGGTGCCACCCATGGAGAGGGAAACGTCAGGTTTAGGGAGGTTAGTAGATGGTGGGAGCAGAAGAAGTTCAATTTTGGAGAGGTTGAGTTTCAGAATAGAGAGCGGACATGATGTCGGAGACTGCGGACAGACAGTCACTGGTGTTCTGTAGTACAGCGGAAGAAGGTCAGGGGATGACGTGTATAGTTGTGTGTCATCGGCATAAATATGGTACTGAAAGCCAAATCTGCTGATGGTCTGTCCAATTGGGGCCATGTAGAGAGAGAAGAGAAGGGGGCCAAGGACTGAGCCCTGAGTTACCCCGACAGTGAGAGGAAGAGGATACAAATTGGAGCCAGAGAACAGAACACTGAAGGAGCGGTCAGAAAGATAGGAGGAGAACCAGGAGCGCAGTGTCCTTAATGCCTAGTGACTGGAGCCTAGAGAGTAGGAGAGGGTGGTCAACAGTGTCGAAAGCTGCAGAAAGATCGAGAAGAATAAGCAGAGAGTGTTCACCGTTACATTTTACTGTCAGAAGGTCGTTGGTCACTTTGATGAGAGCAGTTTCTGTCGAGTGTAGGGGGCGGAAGCCGGACTGTGAAGGGTCTAGGAGGGAGTGAATGGAGAGGTAACGGGTAAGGCAGGAGTAGACTAGGCGCTCCAAGAGTTTAGAGATGAAGGGGAGGTTGGAGACCGGTCTGTAGTTATTTGTGCAGGATGGGTCGAGGGCAGGTTTCTTTAGTAAAGGAGTAATTATAGAGTGTTTGAAGGAGGATGGGAAAATGCCTGAGGAGAGTGAGAGATTAAAGATTGTAGTTAGGTGAGTAGTGACGACTAGAGAGAGAGACTGGAGGAGATGAAAGGGAATGGGTCGGTAGTGCATGTAGTCGGACAAGAAGAAGAGAGGAGCCTGGAGACTTCTTCTTCTGTGATGGGATCACATATGGAGAGTGAGCCAGGGGAGATGCAGGGAGCGATGGGAGTCACTGAACTTGGTGATTGGGAGCGGATTTCCTGACGGATATTGTCTATTTTCTCTATAAAGTGGGAGGCCAGGTCATCAGCACAAATGTCTGTGATAGGGGCTTGTGCTTTTGGCCTGAGGAGGGAGTGAAATGTGTCAAAAAGTTTCTTGGGGTTGTTGGATAGTGAGGAGATCAGGGTGGTGAAGTAGGTCTGTTTGGCGAGGTGAAGGGCAGAGTTATAGGTTTTTAATATAAATTTGAAGTGTATGAAGTCTTCTGGTGTGCAAGTTTTCCTCCATAAGCGTTCAGCACTCCTAGAGCATCGCTGGATAAATCGGGTTTGCGATGTGAGCCAGGGCTGTTTTACTCTGTGTTTGGAGGTTCTGATGGTGAGGGGAGCTACTTGGTCCAGGATGCTTCTAAGAGTGTCATTGTAGTGATGTACCGCCAGATCAGGACAGGAAAAAAGAGGAGATTGGGGACAGTGATGAGTGTAAGGAGTCTGAAAGTGTATGAGGGTTAATGGCTTGTAGATTTCTGACTGACTGGTAGATAGGAGTGTGCTGGGGTGGGCGAGGATAGATAGATCTATCTATTTATAGATCTATCTATATATCTATCTATAGATGTATCTACCTATCTATAGATCTATCTATCTATCTATCAATATATCTATCTATCGATAGATCGATAGATAGATATATCTATAGATAATACCAAGCCCGGTACATAAAGAGTTAGGCCTGGATCACACATGCGAGAAACTCATGCAAGTCTCTCACATCTTACCCGGCACTGCCGCCGGCACCCGGGAGCGGAGCGTGCGGCTGCAGGTATTTCTATGCAGCTGCACACTTCGGTCCAAGTGCCGGTAGCAGTGCCGGGTACTGAGGTGCAAGACTTGTGCGAGTTTCTTGCAAGTGTGATCCCGGCCTTAAATGCAATATCTGTTTAATTAAAAGAAAAAATGGCGTGGGCTCCCAAGCATTTTTCTGAGCCAGAGCGGGAAAGCCAGCGACTGGGGGCCGATGTTTATAGCCTGGGAAGGGGTTAATACCCATGGATCTTCTCAGGCTATGAATATCAGCCCGCAGCTGTATATTTAGCCTTTACAGGCTATTAAAATAGGGGGACCCCCCAAAAAAATATAATTAATAGCCAGAAAAGGCTATGCAGACAGCTGCAGGCTGATATTCATAGCCTAGAGAAGGGCCATGGATATTGGCAACCTCCCGGCTACAAATACCAGCACACAGCCGCCCGAGAAATGGCGCATCTGTAAGATGCGCCAATTCCGGCGCTTAACCTTTCTCTTACCACTGCCCTGTAGCGATGGCATATGGGGTAATAAGGGGTTAATGTCACCTTTGTAAGGTAACATTAAGCCAGATTAGTAATGGAGAGGCATCAATAAGACAACTATCCATTACTAATCCTAATATTTGTAAAGGGTTAAATAAACACACAGCCAGAATAAAGTATTTTAATGCAACAAAACACCACACATTTTTCCCATATTTAATATACTGGTAATCCATGCAACGCCCTCGATCGCCTGAAAATAAAGAAAAATAATAAACAAACACAAATACTCCCTGGTCCAAGGTAGTCCTTAACAACGAGTGTCCTGCGACGAGTCAAGCTCTGCTACATCTGAATGCCTGACATCCAGACATAGCAAAACTTGTAGATGACCACCGGAGATCTCTGGCGATCACCTACTTCTAGTTCTCATGGTCAGCTGGCCGTGAGAACTAGCCTAGGGTGACCTGAGATAACCCCCAGTCACGTGCATGGCAGTTGTCAAGGTAAGCTAAGTCATCACGAGAACTGCAGTGGATGCGGACTTCCGGCGGTGTGACAGGTAAGACCCTATTTAAATTAGTACACATGCGTAGTAAGCTGCGTGTACGCAGTTATTGCGCATGTGACTAATTATTAGATATGGTTTTCCCGCATCTAATGATAGTCAAATGGGAAATTTACGCTGCGGGGACGGAGCGTCTCCGCATTGTAAATAGTCATGCTGCGGTCTAGAAAGACGCTCCGCATGTCCAGATAAGCAGGTCTGCTGCCTGCGTCTCTGAATGCATAGTGGAGATGGGATTTCATGAAATCCCCTCCACTATCCTATAACATCTGGACACTGTGGGTTTGACGCTGCGGATGTACGCAGCATCAAACCCGCAGTGTTTACTGACTGTGGAAACACAGCCTTAGGGCTTTGCAGTCCGTTGCTAAATATATAGCTGCTACACGTGACCCCATTCTTATTTATTTGGGTAAAAAAATTGACTATATTGTCATCCATACAGTTTAACGTGCTTTGTGTTACAAATGGTATATTATATGGTGATATATAAAACTCCCCAAAAAGTTCAACATTTTTTTCTGGATTCAATAAGTCATCAGTAGTGTTGAGCGATACCGTCCGATACTTGAAAGTATCGGTATCGGAAAGTATCGGCCGATACCGGCAAAGTATCGGATCCAATCCGATACCGATACCCGATACCAATACAAGTCAATGGGACTCAGGTATCGGACGGTATTCCTGATGGTTCCCAGGGTCTGAAGGAGAGGAAACTCTCCTTCAGGCCCTGGGAACCATATTAACGTGTAAAAGAAAGAATTAAAATAAAAAATATTGCTATACTCACCTGTCCGACGCAGCCGGGACCTCAGCGAGGGAACCGGCAGCGTTGTTTGTTTAAAATTCGCGCTTTTACTTGGTTACGTGAGGTCCCGGCTTGTGATTGGTCAGGGCGGCCATGTTGCCGGGACGCGGACCAATCACAGCAAGCCGTGACGAAATTACGTCACGGCTTGCTGTGATTGGTCCGCGTCCCGGCAACATGGCCGCCATTAACCAATCACAAGCCGTGACGTCACGGGAGGCTGGACATGCGCGTATTTTGAAAAGCGCACGTGTCCAGCCTCCAGTGACGTCCCGGCTTATGATTGGTCACGGCGCCATGTTGCCGGGACGCGGACCAATCACAGCAAGCCGTGACGAAATTACGTCACGGCTTGCTGTGATTGGTCCGCGTCCCGGCAACATGGCCGCCATTAACCAATCACAAGCCATGACGTCACGGGAGGCTGGACACGCGCGCTTTTCAAAATACGCGCATGTCCAGCCTCCCGTGACGTCCCGGCTTGTGATTGGTTAATGGCGGCCATGTTGCCGGGACGTCACTGGAGGCTGGACACGCGCGCTTTTCAAAATACGCGCATGTCCAGCCTCCCGTGACGTCCCGGCTTGTGATTGGTTAATGGCGGCCATGTTGCCGGGACGTCACTGGAGGCTGGACACGCGCGCTTTTCAAAATACGCGCATGTCCAGCCTCCCGTGACGTCACGGCTTGTGATTGGTTAATGGCGGCCATGTTGCCGGGACGCGGACCAATCACAGCAAGCCGTGACGTAATTTCGTCACGGCTTGCTGTGATTGGTCCGCGTCCCGGCAACATGGCCGCCCTGACCAATCACAAGCCGGGACTTCACGTAACCAAGTAAAAGCGCGAAATTTAAACAAACAACGCTGCCGGTTCCCTCGCTGAGGTCCCGGCTGCGTCGGACAGGTCAGTATAGCGATATTTTTTATTTTAATTCTCTTTTTTACACATTATTACATTAATGTTGTTGCGATACCCGATACCCGATACCACAAAAGTATCGGATCTCGGTATCGGAAATTCCGATACAGCAAGTATCGGCCGATACTTGCAGTATCGGAATGCTCAACACTAGTCATCAGTAGAGTTTAACATGGCTAGTGTTACATAATGGTGGTACATATATAAAACAAAACAAAACAAAACGTTCAAAACTTTCTGATGGATTCAATTAGTCATCTATAGACATTAACACACTGCTTAATGTTTAATTACAGTGGTATATAAATTTACAAAAAAGTTCACTTTTTTTTCTGGATTCAGTTATGGTATATACTCATTTTTATGTGCTGAAAATGCCCCCCTTGGCTTATACACGATTAATTGTCCCAGAAGATGGCGGGTGAAGGGGAAGCGGCGGAGCAGCAGGTGACAGGAGGCAGAAGCCGGCGGCTGCAGCTAATGCTTGTGCCTGCAGCTAGAAAGAAATGAATATTCACTGCACTTGCAGTGAAAATTAATTTCTCTTATAGCACGCGCACAATGTCAGCAGAAGTCACCGGCTTCAAAGCAGCTACGGGCTATCATGGGTGCCCGCTCATTAAGGTAATGAATATTCACCTCTCTCCACTCCCATAGGCATGGAGATAGGTGAATATTCATTACCTTAATGAGAAGGGACACGTGATCGCTCGGCCACAGGAGCTGCTGGCATGGGAATGAGATGCTGCGAGGGCGCACAGGGAAGGTAAGTAGGATGTTTTCTTTTTTTATGCTTTTCTCATGGGGCCTTACATACAAGGATGGGGATGAGGAACCATGCAGACAAGGTTTGAAATAAGGACCATGCATACAAGGATGGGAATAAGGAGCCATGAATACAAGGATGAGGATAAGGAGCTATGCAGACAAGGATGGGAATAAGGAGCCATGCATACAAGGATGGGAATAAGGAGCCATGCATACAAGGATGGGAATAAGGAGCCATGCATACAAGGATGGGAATAAGGAACCATGCAGACAAGGATGGGAATAAGGAGCCATGCATACAAGGATGGGAATAAGGAGCCATGCAGACAAGGATGGGAATAAGGAACCATGCATAAAAGGATGGTTATAAGGAACCATGCATACAAAGATGGGAATAAGGAGCCATGCATACAAGGATGGGAATAAGGAGCCATGCAGACAAGGATGGGAATAAGGAGCCATGCAGACAAGGATGGGAAAAAGGAACCATACATACAAGGATGGGTATAAGAAGGCCATGAATACCAGAATAGGGATTAGGGGACAGTGCATACCCGGCTTATACTCGAGTTTTCCCAGTTTTTTGAGGCAAAATTAGGTGCCTCGGTTTATACTCGGGTCGGCTTATACACGAGTACATACGGTAGTCATCCATAAAGTTTAATGTGCTTAGTCTTACATTATGGTGGTATATAAGATGCAAAAAAAGTTCAAATTTTTTCCTCAATTAAATTAGTCATCCATACAGTTCAATGTGGGTAGTGCTACATTACAGTGTGCTACGTACAAAGGTGGTTCATGGACCCACTGTGCCATAGACCGGACCTACCCTGGAGGGGCATGACTAAGCAGCTAATTTGGTGTTCACTGGAGCTTCTAGTGGTGAGGTCAGGCTTTTGCAGAAAGTAGCTGCCAGGTACAATCCAGGGTGACGCCCACCAGTAGCAGCTCACCTCCATGGGTATAAGCCATTAATCCAGGTTGCTGGACAGGGCAGGATATCCACTGGTACAAGTTCAGACTGTGTAGACAAGACAGCCAATTGGGATGCGTTCAGACTGTGCAGACAGGATGGCCACTTGGGACAGGATCAGACTGTGCAGTCACCAGATAGCAGATGGGGTGACCACAGGGACAGGTTCAGAATGTGCAGTCTCCGGACAGCAGACAGGATGGCCACAGGGATAGGTTCAGACTGTGCTGACAGGATGGCCAAAGGGACATGGTTAAACACAATGGTCTCAGTAAACAGTTCAGGTAAAGCCAATGCGGTTTCAGGGTACAGACATCACTGAATGAGACACGTGAACAAGGACTAACTATACTGGACTAATGGGACACAGGATATGGGAGACATTAACAGACTAGGGATGGGGGACATGGCAACATACAGTTGCACACACTAAACCACCTAACAGTATCTATAGGGGTTGCACAGGCAACTCCCTATTTGGGAGTGTATTTTTCATACAAGATGCCTCCCAGATATTGGCTGGGAGACACCTTACAGGTGAACACATTATGCCTAATGCCTCTCAGCAACAAGCTGGGGACATTTAGCAAAATGTGCACGCTGCCCCTTTAAGATCAGGGAAGCATGCATGCTTGCACACTAGGCATGCCCCTGGGAGCTGTGGTACACACACAAACCGACAGCAGGAAGTATGAAGCAGGAACATGCTGAGGATCGCACCCAGGGTCGGCGTCCCTGCATGGAGGGAGAAGGACGTATTTTAAATCACCGCACACTCAAAATGAGATAATGAAAAAATATTTCACAATTTTATTCGGAATAATAAAAAAAAACAAAAAGAGGGGTTTATTTTGCCACAAATAGTGCTATGCAGGAATATAGACAGACCAAAATCCAACGTTTCGACCCTCCCGGGTCTTACTCATGGGGTTACTTCGATCCAGGTGAGTATGTACTAGTGGCAAGGTAGAAGAGAAGGACAGCCTCGTTAATACAATTCCAGACACTTGAAGTATGGCAGTGTTCTATA